>NC_135307.1:196679578-197031073 GCF_048772815.1 Callospermophilus lateralis
CCAGCACACCTGGCCCACAGGCTGCCAACAGCCCCAGAACCCACCTCCACACTGGTGAGTGGGCAAGATAACCCAAGTGCAGCAACCGGCAGCTGCTACAGAGCCGAGGGCAGAAGAGCTGCAGAGGAGCGAGCCCAGCCTGCCCAAGCAGCACGGCCAGCTGAGAAGCCAGAAAGGGCTCTCCCTCAGAGTAAGGGTCGCACCCCAGGGCAAGACCCACCGTCGCCAAGTCTAAGACCGTGCCCAGAGCACAGAGGGACTGAGAAACACCTTGACCTTTCACAGCTCCCTACAGTGAAAGAGCCCACACAATCCAAGGGATGTGCCGCTGACACTGTCTGCCTGCTAAACAAGACTTCAGGGGAAGGCACCGAGTCCAGAGCCTCCCCGTGACACCCACAGCAGCCAGCATCCCAACTACACTCACAGATGCACAGAGAAGCAAGGAAACTTGACCCCAGACAGGAGGAAGGTATCAACAGAGAAAGAATAAGACGGCCCAGGTATCAGACTTGACAAAAACTTCACAAGTTATGTTCAAAGATTTACAGGAAAATATGGCCTCAGTAAGGGGCAGACAGGAAACCTCAGTCACTAATTACAAATGAAAAAAGAACCAAACGGAAATCCTAGGATTGAAAAATGCATTCACAAATGAGAACTTCCCTGGAGCCTAACAGACACCTGGAGATGGCAGAACTCCGTCTGGTTGAGAACCTAAAGACAAAGCAGCAGGAATCATCAGGCTACGGAATAGAGAAACACACGGGAGTAAGTGGACACAAGCCTCAGTGCCTGCGGGCAACACCCACAGGTCTGACATGACCGGAACTGGAGTCCATGCAGAAGAAGACCAGAGAGAAAAAGCAGAGAAACAAGGGCCGTACTGTTTCCAGCACGGTGGGAAGCTGACCTCAGAGCCTCAGCTCAGAGGACCTGAGGCCGACTGCCCATCCAGAAACCACGCTTCAACACAGAACCCAGCAGGACAACCTCCCTGAAGTTCTGCGGGAGAAGACAACAAGCGCCCAGAGCCTCAGAGCCCTGAGAACATCCCTCAAAAATGAGGATGAGAGTCAGCCACTGAGTAGACAGGAGTGGGGCCAGTGAGGACGTCCTTCAGAATGTCATGAAACAACTACTTACTTTCAAGTCAATGGAAGTGGAGCCTGGGTCCCCAGCAGACCTGCATGTGGGGAGCCTGAGGACCAGGCTGTCCTTGGAGCCAGAGGGACGTGGCAGTATAAAACCCAACTGCAGACACTGACTCGTAACTAATTGTAGATGTGACCCCTTTGCCCACCCAATGTTAAAGCCAGCCAGTGGCGCAGACAGTGACCCCAAGCTCCTCCTATCAGAGCAGGGGGCGGCCCCCATCAGGGAGGAAAGCTGGTGGGTGCTGCTGGGTGCTGCTGGTGCGCCTGTCAGCCAGGGCAGCAGCACGCCCTCAGGAAGAAGCGTGTTTGCCTGGCCAGCCCAATCCCAACCACACTGGTCTCTCTACAGACCACTGGACCTAACATGGGGCTCCGTACGTCACCCGGGGATCATGGGAACCCCTTCCTCAGAGGCCTGTCCCACTACCTGTCATGGCCTTGGAAGCGGGGAGGAAACTGTGGTCCCTGAGGCCCACACGGCCCAACAAGCACGCAGTGAACAAGTAAATCCACACAAGAACCAAAGCAGGAAAATCCACTCCTGAGCTCAAGGGAGAGGTGCCTCCTGGGTGGTCGGGACACCCGAGAGGTCGTGTGCGTGTGACAGGGCCTCTGTTCAGAAATGTGAGTGGTCAGGCACAATGGCCATGCCTGTAATCCCAGTGGCTCAGGAGGCTGAGGCAGGAGGATTGCAAGTTCAAAGCCAGTCTCAGCAACTTAGTGAGGCCCTATAACTAAATAAAATATAAAAAATAAAAGGAGCGGGCTTGTGGCTTATGGTAAAAGTACCCCAGTACAAAAAAAAAAAAAAAGTCAACCATGAGAGAGGCATTAATGGGGATCCATTCTCTTCTGAACAAATTTTTAAAACATGAACTGAGTCAGCTTTGCCAGACACCCTAAATATATGTGACTAGAGATAACGTATGTACCAAAAAGCTTAAAGGAACACTTTACCATGCTGGTGTTCTCCAAACCAAAGTGATCTGTAATGGTAATCTCCTTCAGATTTACAGAGAAATAGCAAATTTAATCAGGTATTTATTTATATCTGGGGGGGAATACTGGGGATTGAACTCAAGGGAACTTAACCACTGAGCCACATCCCCAGCCCTATTTTGTATTTTATTTAGAGACAAGGTCTCACAAAGTTGCTTAGTGCCTCACTTTTGCTGAGGTTGCCTTTGAACGCGCAATCCTCCTGCCTCAGCCTCCCAAATCACAGGAATTACAGGCGTGCTCCACTGTGCCCAGC
The DNA here is from genome assembly GCF_048772815.1 of Callospermophilus lateralis. NCBI lineage: Eukaryota > Metazoa > Chordata > Mammalia > Rodentia > Sciuridae > Callospermophilus > Callospermophilus lateralis. The sequence continues at coordinate 196,681,991 of NC_135307.1, forward strand.
TACTGAGCATTTACTTATGTCATTTAATGTTCTGTAACCTGTTATCAGTAAGATATATAAAATTTTGTGCTACTTTTTACACTGGAATAGGAATTTAAATGTATTTTTGTGAGGTAATAAGGAGAGTCTGATTTGTTCAAAGGCTGACACTGCAAAACACAAAAGCACTTTGCCACTTTTTCTATCAAAAAAAAAGTTAGGAGTTCTATTTTTGTTTGATTCATGTTTCAGATGTAATGCTGTACTATATTACTTGTCCAGAGCCCCTCCTTACCTGAGATAAGGCTCTGCCTCTCACCCTACTAGCATGGCTCCAAAGTAGACTAGACCTACTTAGCTCATTTAAAGTTGTGTTCAAAGGAGAGGTTTTTATTGTAAAGATTACTGTCATCTCAAAATAAACAGGGGACACAATAAAAAACCAAATAAAGGTTTAGGATTATAAAAATCATGTTTCTTGGTTCATAGCTATAACACAAACTGAATGTTCTTTGCTACTGCTGATTTCATTTTATATTTTTTCTTGTAAAAATGTATAACTTTTGTTAATGTTTTGCAGAGCCACTGATTTGAGACAATAAGCCTCACCTACAGGACAGACAGGATATAAAGCTGGCCTCCAGTACTGATACTGACTCCCACTTTAAGACTGGTGAAACTGGCCTGCTGGATGTTCAAAACAACTTGGAGACCAAAGTTAAAGAAGTAAAAAGGCTAAGGTAAAAACAGCCAATATTTTGGCCCTCGTCCTCTTAGGTCAGCCAAAATTCAGGGAACAACAGGACTTCTGTAAGGGCTCTACAAATCCAGTGAGTCACCTGACCTGTGATCAGGGGGATCAAGAGGATCCTAGAGAGCAGGAAGACAACCAGTGCACATTCTGAAAAAAAAGGAGGGTTACTGGACAGGAAATGTCCCTGATGCTTCCAAGGGAATCCACATGTGGTCAGCAAGACCCTAATAATCCCAGCAGATGGCACAACTAGTAAAGGAAAAGCTAAAGGAGCCAAGAAGCTTCTCACAAGTTCCCAGAGGGATCCCTGACAAATCTCCGTGGACTCTAACAGTGTGTACCAAAGAGGTCAATTTCCACCACCTTGGTCTTAGACACTTGGCAGGAAAGTATGATGAAAACACAGCCACACACGGACATTTAAAAGATAAGACAATGGTTCTTTTGCTTGAGATATATGTGTCAGTCCTGCTGAAAGTCAGTAAAACTGGGAGGTTATAAAGGGTTAGGGTTTTTATACAGGACTTACTGGTAAATATCAGAAAAAACTCTGTCAGAATCACGTTTGTTCTGAGTCAATCTGAGACCCTCTGGGTTTTCTGTTTTGTTCTGTTCTGTTTGGTTTGGGTGGGGGGTAAGGAAATTATGAGCTGCTGCTCAGACCCCTCCTCTAGAGTTGGCAATTCATCACTTCCAGCCTGGAGACTTGATTCTAATCAAGACCTGGAAAGAAGACAACTTCAACAGAGCTGGTAAGGACCTTCCCAAACGCTCCTCCTCACCGGGATGGCCATCTGCTGAAAGGGCAGAAGTCATTACCATGGGCCTTTCCACCTCAGGAAGTTAGCATGACTAGGTGAACGGTAATGCCAAAGGGTACAATGAAAATGAAACCAAGAGGTGTAACAAAGGAAAAGGGGACCTGTGGGAAACAGAAAGTTAGACGGTCCATTTACAGAATATAACACTGCACCTTAACTGGGACATAAGATTGAATTGTCCACATTTTAGCTATAGCCCTTCCCTTTGCCCACCCAATTTTAAAATTAGCCAATAGCACAGACTGTAACCCTCAGCTCCTCCTATTAGAGAAAAGGGCAGCACTGGGTGGACGGCCCGCCCAGGTGTGCTTGCCAGCCGGGCTCTGAAGTGCACTCCTAGGGCAGGAGGAAGGTCTGCCTTGCCCACCTCCCAGCACCATTTGATTCCTTGCAGCACCTCGGTATCTCTAACAGTAGCAAAGAACCAAGTGCACCAGAGAAGGCAAGAAAACAGGTAAATAAGAGATGATGTGGTTTTTTCCATGAAATTTACTTTTTAAAAAATCAACAAATTACAGCAAAAATAACAATGTATTAAAACTAGGTTTGTAACAAACAAGAAACTAACAAAACTCAGGCACAGGTACGCACAGGGACATCCAGGGACATCCATGAGGGCTATTACCCAAGCCTGTGCAGCTCACCCTCCTGCAGGTCTTCTCCAGCCCCTGTCCTTCAGGCACGCAGCCAGCCTCAGGCTCGCTGCTTAGAGTGTAAGTTGCCCTGGAGTCCCTCCCAAGTCTCACCAGCAAACCATGGTGACCTCCCTTTGTGCAAACTATCGATACCCTCAAGAAAGTGGAACTGAATGTCAGTTTCAAACGCAAAACAGACTCCAAGGCGGTGGGAGGACATGTGAACCTAAGCGTGGGCTCCAGTGCGAGTCTGCCTGCTGAGGAAGGGTCTCTAAGACGCTCCCTTCCAGACCGCCCCCTCAGTGCTGCCGTACCTCTGCTCCGGATCCCGGCCCTGCACAGTCCACTTTCCTCTTTTTCCTGGGCCCGATCGCTGCCAGGGCTGTGAGGTTGGCATCCCGCTGTCGCATCTGTGCCAGCTCCTGCTGCTGCATCTTTATGTTGGAAAGAAACAAGGACCATCGCTTCATGCATGTTTTTACTTAACAGCAAAAGCAAAGGTGCAGATATCAAGCGCTCTCTGAAATTTTCTAAACTGTAACTTCTTTAGTATTTTGGCTTTTTTTTTTTTTTAAACAGTGAGCATATTCTGTAACTAGAAAAATAAGCATTTTTAAAAAGCAATGGATGCTCAACTTAAAACACCCAGAGAGCAAGAACAAGTTTAAGTATAGAGAATAAGTCCCACCCACAGTCACTGTTAAACCTAAAAGCAGGATACAAGCTGTCTGCACTGGAGAACACCGTTGACAGGATATCTTCACATTTGCAGCATTTTAAATAGCTACATCAACGCCATGCTCAGGAACCCCATGTGGTCTCTCCTGTCAGTCTATGTGACATGGACTTCAAGTGACAGTGGACCCTGTGGCTGGTGAGCTCACCTCTTTCGCCTTCTGCTTCAGTCTTAATTGTTCTGGGTCTTCTTGTCTGGATCGAGACTATTTTTGAAAATTAAAAGGAAAACCAAATTATGACCTAAATGCACATCTCCTAACAGATGTGTTAACCTTATTCATTTCACAACATTTTCTAGGTTCTAGTTTTTTACATGCTTATAGCCAAAGGCTGGAAACCTCAGCTGCACACTGTGGGGAAAATCATTATGCTTAAGAAACATCAGTGCCACCGGATGCAATGGATCTTAGGGATGGTCTTGACTGACGCTACCAGTTCAGCACAGGTCTGGCTCATTGGGTGCAAAGTGGGCGAGGCAGCACAGCCTTGCAGGCTCTAGGGCTGGGGCAAGGGCTGGGGCAAGGGCTGGGTCCCAGCACCAAGCCCCATCCCCTGCGCCTCCCAGCAGGCCCTGCTGGCAGCATGACCTCAGTCTGACTCTCGCGATGAGCACGAGGCGCCATGCTTGGCTCGGAAGGCAGTGTGGGACTGAGCTGTGGTCTGGTGTGCAGCAGGAGGCTGCCCCACTGCACTCTGCCTTAGGTGGACTGGACCTGGAGGACGGAAGCAGCAGGAATCTAAGGAAGCTCTACATTCTGAGGGCAGAGAGCGCTCAGAAGCAAACAGGCACCACTCTGCAGCTCCACGTACAAGTGCCCGGCCACCTTTCCTTCAAGGCCAGCACCAAACACCACTTTGGTTACTCAGAACCCAGAGTTATAGGCGAGTTTGTGAGAGCGGACGGGGGTCCCCAGGGAGCTGGGAGCAGTGCAGCACTTGCCTTTGCTGCCCGCATCAAGATCTCCCTCTCCTGCTCATCTTTCCTCTGCTTTTCAATCTGATCAAGCTGTTCAAAAAATTTGAGCTGAGCCCGGACATCGCTTGCCTGCTCGTATCTGTCATCATCCTACAGAAAAAAAAAAAAAAAAGCAAAAATATTGTCTGTCATGAATCTGGAACCCAGCAGGCTGGATGGTCTGTGCACAAGCCCCCGCCCTGGTCTGTTCCCATCTGCAGTGGACACAGCCTCCTCTTGTCTCCCTGGATGACTCCACCTGCTCACGGTCAGGGTAAAGTCTCATGCTGTTTATTTTGGGGTCTCTCGGGACAGTTTCTGTTTTATATACTTTGACATCATCTGACTTCATTTTAAATTTCCCACAGTAACACAGAAACATTTAAAGACAGTGGCTGAGTGTGTTCTAGACACTGCTCTGAGGTGCTGACCCTGGCCCAGGGAGTGTGCAGCACCTGCCTCTCCCAGCTCCCGGCCACTGGTGTGACTGCTAAAAAGGAAGGCACATTCTGCCTTGCAGATCTGCAGCCTGCAGGTTCAGATCAAGGCCAGGGAAGGGCCTGGCACCTGCAGGTTCTGGGAGCCCTGGGACTGGGGAAGGGCAAAGACTCCGTGATTTCTGAAGCTGTGGGTCCACCTTCCAAGGTGTCCTCCCATCAGAGCACCCTCCCCCACGTTCCTGGCCTTCCTCCCTAGCCCAGGCCTACAGAGCAGCTGAAAGCCCCAAGTGGCTAAGAAAGTAAGTGCAAAGGTATTCAGGGCACTGGGGACACCGCCACCCTCTGCCCAGCATGGACAGACAGCTTCCAGACAGCCTGGATGGTCAGGGGTCGACAATAGAAAGACATTCTCCTCAGGAAAACGGCCCCATTACCTTATAGGAGAAGTTTTTTTGCTGAGCCGTTTCAGATATTTTTTCTACAAGATTCTGTAGCCTTTGCTGTGTGGCATGGGATACATAACTTACTACGTCTGGATGTAATTCCGTTATGCCGTGCTTTTTACCTACAGAGCAGGCAAAAAAAAAAAGTATTTTAAGATCATTTGCATGTCCTCCTGGGGTTGCTACCTCACCGTCTCTCCCGACACTGCTCTGTGCACTCAAGGGACCGCCCAGGCAGGAAGCGTGTAGAGGACAGTCAACTACCTGACAACCGTCGCCATCAATCACACGAAAGTCACAACTCAGGCGAACCCCACGCCAAGACAGAGGCATGCTCACCTGCAGCCCACACACCCGCCACAGAGCTGCTCAGGAGAGCGCGCTGAGTCTCTATCAAAGTCACAGAGCACCAAGCCCACAGGTGGACTCCAGGGATCCTGGTGGCGCCCGCAGTGCAAACTCACCTATTTCCAATATCCTTCTCTGCAATGGCGCGGGGAGGAGGAAGGTGTCGTCCTTACAGGACCGCGTCAGCGTGCCCACCAACTCAGAGTTTGTGGCCAGTATCCTTGCACTTTCTTCCGACAGGTTTACTCCAGCCATTGACGCAACATCATTAATGTCATCGTCGTCCCTGGCAAAAAGAGGGAAAGATAACTCACGCTGCACAGAAAGTCATCAGGAGCAGCGCTGAGGTGGCTCTGACTTGGTGACAGCAGGCATGGGGACAAGAAGCTGCTGGTTGGGTCCTGTCTTCTCCAGAGGAGCCTCTCTGCCTTACTCAGCACAGCACAGGCCTAGAGCTGAACTTGAGTTTGCACGTGGCTGTGAAGGAGACTCAACCAGAGTCCATGCCACGTCCAGGACAGCAAAAACCAACTGCTTTGAGGGTTTTGCACCATGGGAAACCTTTTTAAAAAATTTACTACCAGCCAGGCACAGTGGCTCACACCTGTAATCCCAGCGGCTCGGGAGTCTGAGGTAGAAGGATCACAAGTTTGAGGCCAGCCTCAACAATTCAGCAAGTCCTGTCTCTAAATAAAACATAAAAAGGGCTGGGGATGCAGCTAAGTGGTTAAACAATGCTGGGTTCAATTCCTAGTACCAAAAAAAAAAGGTTGGCGGATACAGTGGCACTTGCTTGTAATCCCAGCAGTTTGGGAGGCTGAGGCAAGAGGATTGTGAGTTCAAAGCCAGCCTCAGCAAAAACCAAGCACTAAACAACTCAGTATGACCCTGTCTCTAAATGAAATACAAATAGGACTGGGGATGTAGCTCAGTAGTCGAGTGTCCCTGAGTTCAATCCCTGGTACCAAAACAACATTTACCACTAACATTAATTTATTTTTAAAACAATCACAGGTTCTCGGAAGAAGAGCACCAACAACTCTCCCACTTGGGAGAGATGCCCACTTGACACCCACCATGTGGACACCTACTCCCAGCCACCTGTAGCCACCAGCCCTCTCAGACCCACCCACACACGACCACCACCCCAGGAGCGTTCAGCTTGATACCTATCCGGTACTACGGGGTGGGGTGGTGCCTCCTCGGGTGATGGGCATCTGACAGGGAGCCACTATGAGGCCGAGTACTGGCCCTAACCCTCACCCAGCCACACTCCACCCAGTGTCTGGCTTCCTCACAGGGGCTCAGTTCCGTCTTACCCAAGGGCAGCCCTCTGCTATTTCACAGTCCCGGCAGTGGCCATGGCCACTGAGAGAGGCACCTGGGTAGCTCATGCTCCTGCCTGAGCCTTGCTCTGACGGGCAGGTGGCCTCCACTCAACACCCTTCCTTGCCCAGTCCCAGTCAGCCTCTTCAATACGCAGCCCTCTTTCCTTCAACAGAAAACAGCTCTCAGAGGACAAGGTCGAGCACCAGACATTCACCAGACCTAAGGTATGAGCCGCCACATGTCAATCCTGCATCAAAGCCATCAGCTGTCTGTAGCTTGTCCTCTCTGCTCTACTTCCAGCTCTCTTTCTGGACAGCAAGACAACAAGTCACCCAGGAAAGTGGCTCACTGACTTTTCTGATCCTTTTAGTAGCTGGTCATCCTCCCTTTCCCACCAGGTGACAAGCACCCCTGCTGGACCATTGGGGCTGCCCAGCCCTACATGCCTGATGGCTTGAGGGTTGGGGCACCTGAGAAGGGGAAGTGCCATTCTGCTTGGTCTCAGTGAAGGATAGCTTATAGCTCTAGGACATGTCCCTGTAAGAGCCTCTGTACCTCAAGGGGATGCTCAGACTGGCCCTTAGCAGAGACCAAGGCAGTGCAGCCCCTTGAAGTGCTGTGAGCACCTGGCCTACGAGGTGCTGTCTCCGAGGTGGGAACCTGGAGCATTGGCTGTGGCAGGATGAAAGTGCATGTCCACCAGCGCCAGCCAGCCAGCACCTTCCCCTCCTGCTGGGGGAGGAAGCAAGCCTCCCAGCTGCAGCTCCAACAGATGTGAGGTCAGGATCAGGGAAAGACTCCTTGAGGATGTGGCTGCCAGGTGCCCACGGGAGCCCCGAGGGCGTGGTGAAGGGCACGGGGCTCTCCTCCGTGGTCTCCTGGGGCGCTCAGGCTCATCCTTACCGAAACGAACCTCCCCCAGGCTCCTTGAGCTTGTTTTTCTGTGCGGCTGCTGCCTGCGCGGCGACGGCAGGAAGGGCTTTGGTTCCAGGTAACACAGTGGGCTTCACCACCGGGACTGCAAAGCAAGGACAGCAGCGTGGGGCTGTCAGCAGAGGCACAGCCTGCCTCAGTCTCCAGGGAAGGGACGTGCTCGAGAGCCAGGCTGCAGCCACAGTCCAAGCCCATCCGGAGCATTTCCCTTCCCCAGCCTCCTGGAGCACAGGAGTGCCAGCTGACAAGCAGTGACAACAAGGCAGCGTGGGCGAGTGCCCTGGAGGCTCGGGGCCTGGAAGGCTGAGGCCCAGGATTGCCCATGCCAGGACGAGTCGAGCAACACAGTGGGATCCAGTCTCAGAAAAGAGACTGACACAGGTCATTTTCCAAACCACACTGGTGATGTCGCTAGCTACACATCACAAATGCCACCACTGAAGTCCATCTTCAATGGTGGGTCTGAGGCCACGCTGTTCCCTCAACAGCAGCACGCTGAGGCTGGCCCCACTGAGGCTGGCCCTGCCCTCACCTGGCTGCAGCTGGTTCAGCTGGATCTGCTGGGGAGTTGTGAGCATGATCCGGTTGTGAGGCTGCCGCAGGGCGACCATGGGCGTCTGGGTCAAGGTCACCTGCGGAGGCCGGATCAGGGCTCCTGGCTTCGGGGGCTGCTGGATCACCTGGGGCAGAGCCAGCAGAGCACAGCATGTGAGCACACTCCCAAGGGCACCAAGTCCCTTCACCTGTCCCGTCCCACCCGTGGAGAAGCTCTAGGAAGACACCTGTGCTCCTCAGCCCCAGGGGGCAGAAGAAGCCTGGCCCCAGAACCCAGGCCAGTGCTCTGTGTGTGGGTCCACAGGGCCAGGGCAGGGGAGAGGAAGCGCAGGTCTGCTGCTCCCAGGTTGTACAGGGCAAGACCAATCCCGGATGGCAGCAGTATCAGACCTCTCTCCTACTTGTCAAAGTGACACTGCCGCCTGGTGGCCACAGGCAAATGGTTTTTCCTTAGCTAAGTTTCCTGAGATGGGTGACCTCTGTGTTGGTCTGGGGGGCTGAGCTCCCCCTGAACTTGGCTCTGCAGGGCCCTGCGCTCCAGACACAGCCTGCTCCTTGTTACTACCCCACATGCTGTGCTGGGGCAAGTCCCCCTACTGCAGGCCCTGCCAACTCCACTGTCCAGACCCTGTCAACACAGTAGGCTCCAGAGGTGGTGGTACTGACCACTTCCTGTACTGTATCCTACCCCAGAAAGCAGGGGTGCAGGGCCACACGGCTCAGATCTACATGGCCTTGCTGCAAACCTTTGGGGGCTAGGTGTTTGGCTAGGTGTTTCTGACTTTGAAAAAGGTGCCCTAGTATGTGCACACTATGACATGAAGTAGTCGCAGGGGACGGGGAGGGGGGGGGTTGGGTTAAAGGAGCATTTTGCACAGGAGCCATTTCTGCAAGGAAACATACAGGTTCACACCAGACAGGCTGAGTCCCAAGCAGCTCCACTAAGGAGTCTGTAGAGCACCAGGCCTTGGTGTGAAACAGACAGATCAAATCCCCTGGCCAGTCAGCTGCACACATAGACTGCAGCCCTACTGCTGAGCACAGCACACTTCCAAGAGGAAAGTTTATGATGCTACTGGAATAATTGAGGGCCAGAGGCCAAAACTTCCCAATAAAGAGATAGCCCACAAAGTCTTCCTTCAACAGAGTTCGCCTGTGGGCTAGTCAGCTGTAGTGACTGAAGAGGACAGTTCCATCTTTACACAATGCTAAAGCAAAGGGTACACGATCCCCAACAGGGACCCCAGGGGCGGAGAACAGCCCTACCATGCCCACTTCCCTTCCTCCACACCTCACCCTGCTCTCACTGCAGGAAGGCCCACCAAATGCAAAGGCCAAGCACTGAGTGGGCACCGCAGAGCCTGGCCTGCCTGACAGAACACAGTCTGCAAAGAGGCCCAGGAGCTTGGGGAGTCACTCTCCAGCCGCTCCGAGAGGGACAGAGCCTCTCGAATTGTGTAAAAACTGCCTTTCTACTCTGAGGAGTCACCTGCCTACAGGGGAAGCACACACCACCCTGCTCCAGTGGAGAACGCGGCCTCAAGACGGAAGCTGGGCCAGCTCCACACTGGAAGAGAGGAGCCGTCCATCAGCAGCCCAGGTCCACCTGCGCACCCCCAGAGCACACCAGCATCACCAGCCGGCCACCCCGTCCAGACGAGAGCCCACCTCTGGCCCCACGCCCAACGCCAAGGTTTCCCTAACCAGAGAGGGCACCCACCTAAGAGACACACTATGCCCCATGTCGGGAGGTGGCAGGCCTGCCAGTGCCAGGGAGCATGGTTCACCTGACTGGGAGGCAAACAGAACTGCGGGGCCTCTGCTGCTGGCTATGGTCTACGCTGGAGATAACACCCAAGCTGCTTCCCTGCGGAAGCTTCCCCACCTGCCCAAGGAAAGGGCTCTCGGAGCCGTGGCTGGTATTTAAGAGGCCAGCAGGAGCGTGGGTAGGCACTGTGGAGGACCAGCAAGGCTGGCCCCTTCATACCAGTGGTGCAGACTGTGCCTGCTTGCCAGGGCCCACCTGTGTGGGCTGCGTGAGGCTGATGACAGGGGGCTGCAGGGCGCTGCTCACGGAGGCGGCCGTCTTGCCGGCCGTGCGCTGCACGGAGCCGCTCAGCACCACGGCCGTTAGTGCGGTGGTGGCCTGTGAGGCGGGTGGCTGCTGCTGCTGGCTCTGCTGGATGAAGGCCGCGGAGTCGGGGGTCAGCTGTCTCAAGGCGGGTAAACTCCTCTGGAGGAGACAGATGACAGAGGTCAGGGGCAGCTCAAGCGCAGGGTCCGCTCCTTAACTTCAGAACCCCCCTCCAGCTCAACAGAGCCTGCGGCAGACCCCATCACTAACCCTGCCTCCCCACAAACAGGGCTGTTCTTGCGAAGAACTAAAATTTACTTTTAAAACAAAACAAACAACAAAATCCCCAGTGTTTTTTAAAAGCCTTAAATGTAATGCCAGCAATGGTCACCTAAGACAATCTCACACCCAGAGTATCCCCTACTTGGTGAAGTGTCCCCGCTTCCCGGGAAGCAGGGGTGCTTCTCTCCACCCAGGTGCAGCAGAATGGACCGACCGGCGTCAGGGCTCAGGGTTATGGAAAAGCTCCTTTGGAACAGAACTGACTTTCTGCCCTTATTGCAGGTGCTCGGCTTTAACTCACCTTCAGGAAAGGCACGAGGTAAGGTTGAGGTGAAGAATTGAGTTCTCGGTATAACCTGCTAGTGAAATCTTCGGCTTCGATCTTCCCATCCTTAAAAATAAAACCCACACGGACCCTGCAGTGAGGCAGCTGCACGCATCGGCTCCTACTCCACGTCACTCCATACTGGCAGCAGCAGGTAAGTCAGAGTGCCACACGCAGCAAACTTGGGCCCCCCACGCACAAGGCAGGTGTTCACCCAGGACTCAGCCACATCCCTGGCTGGCCAGGTTCATGTCCACAAGTTTCTTACTCAACCACTGTTTTCCCTCAGTGCCTACACCCCAACCCGTGGATGCCAGGCACTGGCTGGGAGACAGATGGGCCTGAGACAACTTCATCATCACAGCCACGGCGTGAGCACAGGGAGCACAGGCCATGCAGACAGCATCAGCCCAGGTAGGATCAGGACACCTGGCAAGAGGGACTGGCTACGTGCCTACTCCTGCACAAACCAGAGGAGGGGCATGAGGGTCCACAAGAGAGACAGGGACAATTCTGTTCCAGAAATTTCCAAGAGAGTTTTATGTAAAGGCCAGGAAATCCAACCAGACAGGGAGGAACTAGACCTCATGCCCCTCTCTGCTGTGCTGCAGTGTGGGCAAGTGGGCAGAGGGGCAGGCGAAGGCCTGGGGGCACTGCTGCATCTTCCCAGGACTGGAGAGCCTGGACTGAAGGTGGCAGTGGGCAGAGCAAAGGTGGGCTGTCGAGAGCACCTGTGTCCGTGAAAGTCTGGGACCTGGGGCTCATGGGTCTAGGAGAAGAGACAGCCACCAGGGTCCTCCCGATACAGAGTCTGGGGACAGACGCCATGACTAGGGCAGGTTTCTGGAGGACACCAGCTCTCTTGCCAAAGCAGAAGCACCAGCAGCCAGACAAGGGACTACCCAGCAGGGAGCACTGGGAGTGTCACAGGAGGAGCCTCTCCTGTCATGAGCCACTTGTACTCAAGGCTACTCGCTGCTGATAGCCAAGCCCAGCCCTAAGTGACAGGTCAGAGGCGGTGGCCAGCAGCATCCTGGGCTACAAAGAGGTCATGTTAGAAAGGGTGGACGGGGCCACTGGGGCCCTGGGAAGGATGCAGTGCTTTGGGGGCAACTGCTAGAGACAGCTGAGGAGTGAAGAGCAGCAGCAGGTGGAGAAGGACTCAGCCTAACAAGGCTGCAGTGCTGGGCTGGCGGGGCGGCCTCCCCTGCAACCCCCTCTGGGAGAGACGGCCGGCAGTCCAGCTGTGCATTCCAGTCTAGGCCAGCAAACTCCACCAGCAGAAAGAAAACGCAGGACTCTGAAAGTCCAGGAGATGTTCAACAACCAGTTTCCTCAAAAATAAACCACAGGAAAGAAACAAGAGCCAGAGGACGGAGGTGCACACCTGGACCTAGTGTGTATCCCGACTTCACAGACACTGGGAAGGGAAGCAGACCAGGTGCACAGCAGCGGAAGACTCCGCCTGTGTCAGTGTGCCTACGCCCATCAGCAACCGCCCTAGGTCAGTCAAGGCATGGGAGTGCAGGAGGTGGCCAGGGTGGGCACAGATGCAACCCCCTGCACATGACCTGGGAAAGACGGCTGGGAGAAGGTGCCACTCCTACTTCACGAAGTGCTTGAAACTCTCCATTTAAAAGCGGAACAAGTGGGGGAGGGAAGAGAAAGAAGGCAGACCCCTAAAAACATGCCCGAGAGGTGCATCTTCAGTCTCGTTCCTCCTCCCGAGACGTCACACACTCAAGTGACAGCCACCTGCCTCTGAGAAGGGCCCATCACACCCTCTCAGGCAGGAGATGTCAGAGCACTGGCCTGCGCATGGCAGGCTGGGCAGCACCCGGGCACATCTGACAGGGACACAGCTGCTCTGTGCTCATCACACCAACGTGAGGCAAGGGCACTCCCCGCGCTCCTTACCAGTAAGTTCTGCACCAGTTCTTTCACGTTAGCCGCTGTCTCTGTGGACTGTTTACCAGATGAAGCCAGTTTTATTAACGTAGACAGAAAATTTTTACATTTCTTCACGTTTTCCATGGTTTCCTGGATTCAAATAAAAAGAAATAAGGTAAAAACTCACTAAAGATTTTCACCATGACCTCTGTTAAGCCAAAACGTGCACACTTGGAAAAGAGAGGTAAACGCTGCCTCTAAGCTGCTTTCAGGGAGGTGAGCTGCCCCTCGGAGCTGCTGCTGGGCACGGCCCCCACAGGCACACGCCTGCCTCGCACTGGCCCAGGAACTCCCTCTAGGAAGGCAACTGAGATGACCAGAGTGCGACAAGAGGAAGCTGCAGGATATTCACCTTGGTGTTGCTGACCACCGAGAGGGACTGATCCCAACCCTACACAGGTCCCAACTCCAAGGCAGCCACTAAGATCCATGGAAAGTACTCGGCAAAGCAGCACAAGGAAGCAAGGTCTAAGTCACCATGCCAGCTGCCCAAGGTCCAGGTCCAGAGGACACAGACAGTAGGGCTATTCTACAGCCTGCAGTGCCCTGTGGCCATACGTCATTTTGTCAAACGTGACTGCAGAGGCTTTTGCCATTCCCAAGTCTGTACTGTCTGAAACCTCAGTGGCCCCTGCCCTCAAGTGCCCCTCATGGAGGCACAGAGGACAGACAGCAGAGCCTGCCTCACGCTCCTACACCTGCAGCCTCCGTGTGCCAGTGCTGCGAGCTGGCAGGAATGGGACTGGGGCCCTCTGCGTCCCAGCCAGCAGTCTGGGACAGAAACCCAGGGCAGCTCAAAGCCCCGCTCTGGCTGGTGAGCAGCAGGTGGCTCTGGGAGAACTGAGGAGAGGTGGTCTTACCGTGGCAGCTGTGGAGGCGCTGGCCGCCCCTGGGACCGTGCGCTGAGGTGCCCCTGCCTGCACAGCTGTGGCCGTCCCGAGTGAAGCTGCCTGAGCAGAGCCGCCCAGGACCAGCTGAGGCTGCAAGAGTCCAAAGCACGAGGTGAGTGCCTCCCATGCCGCCAAAGCCGGTGAAAGATAAGGCTTCCTGCAGAGGGGGGACCCGGACAGCTGAGGGCCATGCCGCAAGACACACACCTGGAGACCCGCCACAGGAACGCGCTGCCCTCCGGTGTCTAGAACTGGTCAGGACGACGCACCAGTACAAGGCACATGGTGGCAGTATGAGTCATCTCGGTGACCACCATGCCCTCCTCAGAGTGGGCAAGAAAGGGGAGCACTCCTCAACTGCAACCTCACACAGCGGCCAGCCACCATGGCAGGCCCAGTCCCAGCTCCCCTCGACACCAAGCCCATCTCCCCTGCTCCCCACAAGGGGCCACAGGAATCTGACACTGGTGGTCAGTGCCAGCACACTGCTGGTGGGCAAGGGCACCTCTGCCAGACAAAGGGACACACACCAAGCAAAGGGGAAGCCAGACTTCACATGGCACGACAGCTCCCACCTTGGGCCTCAGATCTCTAAACTTTCAAAATTTCTAGTTTACATGAAAAATTGTGATACAAATATTGACTGTTTTTTTTTTTTTTTAAATCAGTGCTTTTCCAATTTATAAATCTAACTGTCACCATCTCATTCCTCCAATTTTTAAAACACTGCTCTTTTCTGAAGACAGAGGGCAGTGCGAGGCTGAGTGTCCAGCGCTGGAGGGCAGGCGAGGCCTCTGTGCAGGCTTCCTCCACAGCAGCAAGGGTGGACTGCCTTCACTCACGGAAACCACCAAGCAGCATACTTCACAAAGAAAACGTGCAAGGGCAGACCAGGCGGCCAGCGGGAGAGGGCAGGTGCCTGTTGGGACAAGTGACCCATCCCCCCAGCTGGTGCCCGGACAGCCTCCCTCCTTCAATGATCTTGTCTTCACCAAACCCAAGTTGAGAGCTCAACCAGGAACTTCACTCCGTCTCAGAAACCCACCAGGGAAAGGCAGTGACAAGGACAGGGCGGAAACTCCTCCCGGGAAGCCCCCTGTCCTACTCTGCTCCACTCAGCTGCTCTTCAGCCTGCACTCCCACAGCCACCAGCGGGAACAAGGGACGGGCTCAGGAGAGACAAAGGGGGCCCGGGGCCAGGCTGCACTAGGACCCCTGCCCCATCCCCCCAGATGGGGAACCCTGTTACGGCTGCACTGCTGTGCAGACCACAGGTCAGCGGGCAGGAGCTGCACCCAGCATCAACGCTGCAGGGCCCTATGACTATGGACACCCACAAACACCAGACCAGGAAAGATTCTGAGCCACATGCTCCAGGTGCTCCCACCTGAGTCCCAGAGAGTACTGCCTCCCTACTCAGGTGGCTCCCTGGCCAGGTATGTGCCTCCTTGGCCAGGTGGGCCTCCCTGGCCAGACTTTTCCCTGCCTCTGTAACAGGAGCCAGCTAGGCTGCCACACAGAGCCTCTCTACAGGTGGGGCCAGAGGCCAGTCTGTCAGGAGCACCAACACACACCACTGGACCAGCAGCAGCAGAGCACTCTCCTCTCCCACAGCCTAAACACTATTTTAAAAACAACCCACTAGGGTTGATAAACATTTCCAGAACTGTGCTGTCATCCTGGCAAAGGCCAGAGCTCACGCACATGGAGGCAGTGCAGCCTGGTAGCTGGCGCACAGCTGGAGCAGACCCTGGCCAGGAGAACAGCAGCAGGTTCAAATGCTCCCTCAGCTCACCTGCAAATGCCTCAGCAGCAGGATGAGAAGAGTGCCCATGTCCCCAGCACGAGGGCATCATGAGCACCAAGGTGCTGCAGAGGAGCCGCGCAGCGGACACACTCTCTGCAAGTACACCTGGCTGGGTCTCAGGCAACTTAGTAAGGCCGTGGATCTTAGCTTCGGCCTTGTGGGAAGCTTCTCAAGTGCTGTTAGTGTTACATTCCATGCAGCTTTAAAGAAAAATGAACCCTGATCTATTCTGAGTTAGTAGGTAGAGAACAGTCCCTTTCCTCCCAGAGAGCCTTCCTGTTTAAATTCAGCTTGGTATCCAAAATAAAAACTCACAAGGCCTGGTCATTGCAAATAAAACCCACACTGTGTCCAAGAGCCCCACAGATGTGCCGGGCTGCTGTCTCTTACCTGCACCCCAGGGGAGCGCTGCAGGGTTGCAGTGGGCTGTACCGTCGTCTGGGCCTGAGACACTTGCTTAATTATTGTAGTGGGGGTCACCTGCCGTGCAATGATAGGTGTGCCAGGAGCCTGAAAATAAGTTGTCGTGTAAAACAAGCTAATGTGAAAGTGATTCCACAGCCACCCAGTGCACACAAAAACCAATCCTTGACGCTAACTGGTGCACTCAGGTGGGTCCACAGAGGAGTCACCATGAGCAGTGACGCCTCCTGTCTACAGCTTTCTCACCAAGGCAAAAGCCTATGGTCAACAGCTCTTCTTAGATTCTCCTGAAACACCAGGAGACTCTGACCTACATAACGGGACCTCTGCACAAAAGCAACTGTAGGGAAGCCAGCTGTCTCGAGGTGCTGCTGATCCCCACCACAGGGGGTCCTTGTGGCAGCGTGGAGGGGAGGGCCAGGGTAGAGATACCTCCGGCTGCAGTGCGGTTGGAGAAGAGCTGACAGCTGTAGCAGGACAGTCAGATGGTGGCAGCAGAGCCCACCAACAAAGCCAAGCCACAAATGCTGTCCAAGAGCTTCTTGCTCAGAGACAGGACACGCTGGCCTGGAAGGTGCCACCCTGCACTATTTCAGATACTGGGGGCCTACATCCATCTGCGGCATGAACACACCCCTGTCTAGGGGACAGGGGCACACCCCGCCAGAGGAGCACGGCCGAGTCACAGAGGAAAGAGCCAGGAACGTCCTCCTTCACTTCATCTGCCAGCCTGCCAACCAGCCTGAATGTGGCCACTGCAACAGGTGGGAGCAGGTAGTGAACGGCATGTGCCCACAGACATTATGGGGATGGACAGGACATCAGGCACTGGGAAGCACACAGCCGGGAACTCGGCTTTCGGCATCAGTGCCCATCCTGCCCACAGCTCAGAGGGCAGATGTGGGGGCAGCCCTGTGAAGCCCACATGCTGCCCCACAAGAGGGGCCTGCACTTGCTCGGCCCTTGCTCTGCTCCATGACTCAATAGCTGACTGTGGCTCAGCCCTCAACAGTCCCTCGAGCTATGTGCATGCTGATGCCATCTCCACTCTGTGGAGGAGGAAACCAAGGCACCAAAAGGTGAACTGCAAGAGGCAAGGAATAAGGGCCAAGGACCAGTCTGGCAGATGACCCCAAGTATCCCACTCTAACCCCACTCAGTCAGCTGTGCTGAGCTCAGTTTGCAGGAGTGGGTTTTTCTGAGCCAGCACAGTCCTGGGCTAGGAAGAAGGTGGTACCAACCCAGGCCTCACCTGATGGTGGGTCAGAAGGCATCCACACGTTTTGGTGCCCACTGGCACAGAACACCTGACCTGTGGCACGGCCTCCTCAGCATGCATGGTGGCATGGAGCAGGGCAGGGGCAGGCTGAGCCTGGGACAGCCACTCAGCAGGCCTCGTGTACTCACCTGTACGGTGGAGATCTGGACGGGAGGGGCACTTGTGGGGGCCGCAGGGCGGGGTGCCATGGTGCTCTGAGGCTGGGCTTGGGCGTGGGCCTGGGCCTGCATTTGGGCCAGGGCCTGCTGAGGAATCATTAACAACTGCCCATTCTCGCTCCGCACAAGGACCATTCCTGGGGACAGAGGAGACTGCGCATCAGGAAACGCTCCTCAGCCCTGTGCAAAGGACACCCCTCACAGGGGTCTGCAAAGGAACACACATGCAGGTTCCAGCAGGGTGGAGTCAGGACAGACTGTCAGAGGTGCTAGAAGAACCTGAGAGTCTGCCTTAACAGCCAGGCGGCACAGCCACACCGTCCGCCCCAGCAGCCACCTGCTCTGCAGATGCCAAAGCCTGCACAAGCACGCACCCTCCACCGTGTGGGGTGCACCTGCCTCTGCCACTGTCCTGAGCCAGCCAGTGTCACAGCTCTGCTTCCGCCTCAAAGGAAGGGCCATCTCTGTTGGTACCTCAAGTCTACGCCCTTGGGACACTCTGCTCCATCCACCTCACAACCCACCTCTGTCTGAGGCACTTAAGTATGCCTGCTGTGCCAGGGGTCCTGCCTCCGCCAGCTGTGAGTGCCTGGCTGCACCTACAGGACACGACTACTGCTACAGTCCTGCCAAGTTTCCCCAACCTTGTGTCCTAGGACATTCGAACAAAGCAGAAGAGAGAGAGCAGGGTCCACTGCTCTGGGTAGGCACACTGCTCTGGGGAGGTGTGGGCAGTACTGTTCTTCCACAGTTGACCTGGGACATGCACAAGCCACAGGCAGGACAGGAAGAACCCCTCGCCCTTCAAGGTTCTTCAGCTAAATCTTAGGAAAGCAGCAAATCCCACCGGTCAGGTTGGGCAGTAATTATAGCCTCAAAGCAGCAACCAGTGATGTCATAAGTGCATCTGAAACGGAAACACAACCAATGTTCACATTTACTCTCCTACTACAGGTCGCCTCTGAGCTTCAGGAAAATACTGGCATCCTTGCATGGCCCAGCTGGAAAACAGGGAAGTTAGGGCAATGGACCAAGACAGAGGTGCAACCCCCGCAGGCCAGGCCTCTCCCATGGGAAACCAGAGCCCAGCCACCTCGGTGCTAGAAGAGCTTTGACACTGCGGGGTCTCTCCTGGGCTCACCTCTAGAGTCCTGACCCAAAAAGCCACACTTGATGCTATTAAGAGAGCGTCCCTCCAAACATCCCTTTGAAATAAACCATGCTGAAATCACACAAAGAAGCCTGGACCCAGCTGCTGAGACACCC
The DNA here is from genome assembly GCF_048772815.1 of Callospermophilus lateralis. Taxonomy (NCBI): domain Eukaryota; kingdom Metazoa; phylum Chordata; class Mammalia; order Rodentia; family Sciuridae; genus Callospermophilus; species Callospermophilus lateralis. Next base: position 196,700,375 of record NC_135307.1, read on the forward strand.
ACTCTAGTGCAGCCTCCACCTCAGAACTCTGGAGGAAAGGCCTGGAGCTCAGGTAGGGAGACCACGTCTCTCCATGACATCAGCACCTGAGCAGGGCGCTAAGGCCAGGTGTCCTGCCAGCTGCAAGGTCAGAGATGGTAGGAGTCACAAGGGAGAACAAAACTGTCCAACACAACAAGAGGAGCCTTGGTGAAAGCCACTTGATGCATCTACCCACCCACTGCAGACCCCCCTCCCGTCCAGCTAGGAGCTCACCAAGCACTGTGGCAAGGCAGCCAAAGAGAGTATCGCAGCAACTTCGGCTTCAGCTCCAACTTAGAATTCTTAACTGAGCAGTTAGTGAATGAGCAGAAGCCCTTTTCCTTAAAAAATTATATCCATGGAAATTCAAAGAAATATTTTAAAACACTGGTGAAATAGCAACAAAGTAAGTGGCATTTTGGATGTCGCCAACTGTCAGCCATGAGATGGGCCTACAGACACAGCCAGCACACTGCAGACAAGGCCAGCGTGCCTACAGACAGGACCAGTGTGGCCATGGTTAGGGCAAAGTTGAAGGATGAATCCAAAGTCCTGCCATGTGACTTAAAGCAAGTACCTGTGCCTGTCTCCGGCATTAAAAATATCTGTAACTGTGTCCAAATGTGTAAGCAAAGGGAAGAACGGGTCTGGAAGGCGCCATGCAGACTTTAAAGCCATAGGCCTAACAACCACAGCTGACCCCTGAGGAAGCCCCATGAGCAGACGTGCAGCTGCTTTCCAGGGCCATCTGAAGTGTCCCCAGTTACAGCACTTCACAACCACAACTGTAGGATGACAAGAAGGCAGACACAGCTGTGAAGCGGAGTGGGCGGCCAACAGCTGCATGGAGCACTGTGGCCTGGGTGTGTGGACTCAGGTTCCCACCACTGCTCTCCAACAGACATGCCTGGCACACACTCAAGACCAGAGAAACACCCTCGTCTCAGAGTGCAGCGTGGAACAGTAGCCGCCACGTCTCACCTACCAAAGCACTGGTCAGTCCTCCCCACCATTCGCCAGCCGTCTGTATCTGCAGGGCACCTCATGCATACTGTTTGGGAAGAACCAGCCACCATGCACAACTGGCCAGGTGTGGTCCTCGCCTCATTCCAAACAGGGTATCTAGGCCAGCAGGCAGGGGGCTTCATCAGAGCTCCTGGAGGACAGCCACCTGGCTCTTCAGTCAGACCTCCAATGCAGGCCCTTCCTGCACCTGTGCAAGGGACCAACAGCAAGGAGGACAGCTCTAGCAGATGGCACACAGCTCCACTCATTCAGCCCAAACCAGGGGAAGGTCGAGGCTGGAGCGATACACTCCAGGTCCACCTGAGAGACCTTCAGAGGCCACTTCAGGGCTCATGGGAAGGGGTGTGGTAGGGCTCCCAAAGATTCCAGGCTCCTGACCTTAATGTACACTCAGCCAACATGGAGAGCAAGAAATGTCACACATCTAGATGGTACCAAAAGAACAATTTGAGATTTCCTTTTTAATGAATTTAGTCTCTCTCAGTATAGAATGGAGTGTTCTTTGTAGAAATTTTGAGAAATGAGAAAAAGTACAAGGAAAACGGGCATCTCCTGGAATGGCCCCCAACCTTGGTCAATACAGCTGGACACTCCCCAGCATCCTCCCTGCATGTGGGTGAGCACAAGAACCCTCCGGGTGACCATGAGGGGACTGAGGCACTGTGGGTATCAGTCTGGTGTTCTCTCTGCTCTGCTCTGCTCTTGAGCATTTCCACATAATTAAACATTCTTCAGAAACATGACTCTCGTGGCTACAAAACGTGACACAATACAAGATCCACAACTATCCACAACTTCCTTTTTGGTGAAAACGCAAGCTAATTCCCTACTTTTCATCACCTGAACATGCAGATCTTAAACTCAGGGCAAAGCCCTCCACCAGCAGTTTCCAAGGCCACCTGTGCGGAGGCCAGGAGGGCGGGGGGAGCAACAGGCAGTGGCCTCTCTGGGATGGCCCCCCACATTTCCCCCTTGGTCCCTTCCCAGGCCTACCAACTCTTCCAGGGCCCATGCCCCTACCCACAATCACAGGTCCCAGGAAGAGGGAATGAATCCTGCCCTCCCTAAAGCACTAGACACCAGAAAAGCCCAGTGCTCTACCAACTTGACCATGTTCCTGATCCCTTTGATCAACCACACTCTTTTCCGCATTTTAAACCAAAATGTAGAGCCTCGGAAGCTGCACAACAAACCAGCAGGCATTTCCGGCCTGAGAATATCAGCTTCTATGAACAGGCTTTCACCCACCGTCCACATCACCCAAGCGCCTGGACACAAGCTCTGGATGTAGGGCCTGGAGCCCAGGGCTCCTCCTGGCCTGCCCACGACAAGGCTCTCACCACCTCACCACCAAGGCTCTTCCAAGGCAGCCACCCTACCCCAAAATGGGAGGGCAACTAGCCAGGGGAGAAGGAGCCCTGGGTTGTGGTGAAAGCAGCCAGGGAAATGGCCCAGGTCAGAGGGCAAGACTGCTCTCTCCTGCTCTGCAGGACTCCTGGCTGCCATCTCCTGACTACAAGACAGCCACAGACTGCTCTGCAGAGGTAAGCCAAGCCACAGAGGACAGGCCTTCCTAGTTCAGCCAGTGCCCCTATTGAACAGTGGGAGCAGGCACGGGGCTGGACCCTAGGGTCATGTTGGAAATGCCGAGGCTGCACTGCCACGGTACGTACCAAGAGCTCGGGGCTTCTCAGGCGACCCTCCAACAAGTGCAGACAGACATCAGTTGCCAAGCTGCAGGACCCCTCCCTGACACCCTCCGCTTTACTGGCCCAGATCCTGTGCAGCAGACCCTCTGTCAGAGCTGACCTGGCAGTGCCCTACGCCGTCCTTTACTCTGGTGGCTTTTGGTAAACACACCTTTTCATTTTAAGTTACGGAAAAAAAGGTGCCTAACCCTACAGATCCCTGAATGCAGGAACACTGAGGGGCTGGGCAGGCAGACTCCCAGCTCCATCCCCAGCCCTGGACCAGGAGCATGGCATACCCTAAATACGCTCCCCCTCTACCACCCGGCTGGCCCAAGCATGAGGGTGCCCAGGAGAAGTGGTGTGAGTACCAGCCCACCCCTATACGTCACAGCACCCCTACAGTCAACTCTGGCTACCTCAGCTGTCCCCTTACTGGCTGTCACATGGCCACCGAATTCCACTTCAATTGACACACTTCTCATCTCCAGAACTTGTATTTGCTTCACTCTCGAATCTCCCTGCACATGACAACATGCTGCTCATCCTCCAGGTTCTCTTGCCCATCTTCCATCAGCTCAATGGGGGCCGGTTCTCTGTGGGGCCCACAGCTGCACCAACAAGTGTCCTGGGATGGCTCGTGCCTAAGCATCGCCAGTGTGGATCTAGCCATGGAGGAGAGCCCCTCAGGGATTCTCAGTGGACACTTCTCCTCCCAAAGCAGGACAGGCTGGAAAACCCAGAGCCTCGGTACCCAGCCCTGGCCCACTTGGCAGTAAAACATAGGTACCAAGGGCAAAGCAGAGATCAACCCCAGCAAGGCCCCCCTACCAGGCATGGGGGCTCCCTAACCCTACGTAGTTTTCTTCGCATTCTAAAAAATTAAACTGCACACTTGAGCTGACACTCATCCAAATTGTCCACCTTTCTGGGCGAGGTAGTGTGAAGGGGGTCTGGTCTCATCTTGCTGCCAGAGTCACCTGCAAGAAAGCTCCCTCTGCTACCCGGCCCCACAAGGACCCCAGCAAGGAACCTGCCAACAGCCCCAACACAAATGCAGAGCCCAAGCAACAGAGTGACTAAGTGAGTAAGAATGGCCTCTTCCAATTTACAAAGAACACCCACGTGGCAGTCCAGACTCACACAATGGCCAGCAGGGCCAAGGTGTGCTCCCAGAAAACATGGGAAGGAGAGGGGCAGACAAAACCCCAAGATCATCCTGAGGACTCAACCGTGAGTAGACAGTCTAAGACCCTGGAATGGACTCTTGAAATCCCAGAATTAGTAGAAAAGACAGAGGTCAGCAGAGCTCTAGAAAAAGCCCTCACCAAGGCACTGTCCTGGACGGAAGCCTGCACAGCAGAAGGGCCCAGCCTGCAGGTGGGCAGGGAGCCCACCAGTGGAGCCCTAGCCAGCCACCTGGAGGAAAAGACCCAGACCCCAGCAGACTGTAGCAAGCTCCACTTCAGGCACACCTGGTCTCAAAACAAGCACCTTCTAGAAGTTAAGGCCACTAAGACACGGAAAACTTAGAAAGCAGAAGACAGGACCCAGAAAACAAGGGCCAGTCCCCAAAGGAGACAAGAGGAATCTCAGGAGAAGAAGAGAGGGACAGGTGTTGTACACACCAGGGTAAAGGACCAGCCCCACTGGAGGCCAGCCCAAGACAGGCACCACATGGGTCCTGACACCCAGAAAGCCACAGGACGCGTAGGAGCAGTGCAATCACAGACCCGCCGAAGCTCACCCATACCTCCACTCCCCAAGACCGGCGCACGACTAGCACAAGTCCAACCTGTACACATGGAAAAAGGAAGAGCCATGACCAAGAAGCAGTGTCACCCAGTGGTGGGGGCGGGTTCAGAGCTGCCATGAAGACAAGAGCCCAAGACCGCCAAGGCAATGCAGGGACTGGGCATGGCCTCCCAGGGCCCTCTAGGTCTCGGACTGTCTTGGGGGCAACCTGCCCACCCACTGACACACAAGGGGACATCCTGGTACAGTCCTAGTCCTGAAGACACAAGCATAAGAAAAAGGGCCTTGCTGGCTGCCTGTGGACTGCAAACACCCTGGGGCGAGGGCTGCAGCACACCACTGGGTTGCCATTACGCCTGCAGCCTCCAACAGGAGCACCCAAGACAGAGGGTCCCCAGCCCACGGCTCCAGATCCGCCCAGCAGGAGAAACATGGGCCCAGAGAGCACACAACAAAAGAGCCCAAGAGAGAGCAGAAATGACATCCTCTGAGGCCAACAGTGGCAGCAAGCTTAGCCTCTCCCTGTATGGACATGGAGTGCACCTAAGGCCCAGCCTTTCCCCATGAAAGGGTGGGTTCTGCTTCTCTAAGAGGTATGAGTGAGACAGAGTATAAATGGGCATCTTTCCTTTGAAACTTGCTCACCACTGAACTCATGTGGCCTCAAGAAGGACACACACCACTTGGTACCAGGTGTGGGAAAACGCTGACCCAATTCAAGCCCACGTCTGCAGCTCCCTGCGCTCAGCAGAGGCATGGTCAATCTGTGGGCCTCGACTCATCCCGGCCTGGAGGCTACCAACACCACGGCAGGGAAACAGCCTCCACACAGAAAGACAAGCTATCCTGGGTTGGCCCTGTCCAACCATGCTGTGGATGCACAGTCCTGGACCCACAGGCCAGTGCCCTCAGAACAGAGCGTGGCAAGCCAACTCTAAAGCTCATGCAGAGGTGCACAGGCCGGGGAATTTGAATAATGACCAAGAGGCAGAGTCCAAGCCAGTGGCTCTTCTCTCAAGACGCCTTAGAAAGCGGCAGCCTGGGGAGACCAATCCAACATCGACCCGGCAGCCCCCAGGCAGGTACAGGCCAGAACAGACGACGGTGGAGACAGTCTTCTTAGGCTGGACCGGCTCTGGAGCCATGGGCTGGGGACCCTCTGCCCTGTGTGCTCCTGGTGGAGGCTGCAGGCGTAATGGCAACCCAGTGGTGTCTGCTGTCCACAGGAGCCAGCAAGGCCCTTTCTCTTATGCTTGTGTCTTCAGGAATTAGAGGGACTGTACCAGGACACCATGTGCCAAATGGGTTTCAATGGACTCAAGCCTACAGGCAAAACCTAAGTCAAAAACTCCAAGGAGAAAGAAGAGAGGCAGAGCTTAGATCACCAGAAGCAGTCCATGGAGAACCAAGGGACCAGCCGGACTGCACCCAACCCAAAGACGCGGGGAGGAAAGACAAGCCAAGCCAGGACCCTGCAAGCCTCCACCTGACATGCAGGGCCTCCACCCAGAACATCCATGAAACTCTCAAGCTCTGCAGGAAATAGAAACCCACACAAAGCTGTCGCAACAGACCTCGACAAACGAACGAGGAGATGGCCAGCACCTCTAGTCATCAGGGAGACACAGATTAAATCCACAAGGCTATATGTGGCACATGGACCAAAGCGGCCCACCTCCAAAGAGTCCCTGAACAGCCTCCCCCAACAGGGGATGCAGCCTCCATCCCAGGCAGCTGCCAGGTGAAGGAAGGCAAACACACGTTCTCACAAAGTCCCCAGTTAATCACAGCAGTTTTCCGTGGGACAACCAAAAACTGGAAACCTCAAAACAGTCCAACAAGTGAAAAGCCAACTTCCAAGATATCTAAATATTATGGAAAAGTACTCAGAAATAGAAAGGGGTGAGCTATTGATATACACAACACCAAAGGAATCTCAATAATTATGCTGAATGAACATAGCAGGGGGGTGGGGGGAACAATACAAACAGCACATTCCATTTTATAAACTACACAACATGCACACTCAGCTATGGTACCAGAAAGCAGAGGGGCTGCATGTGGGCCAGAAGGAGGGGTCCCACAGAGGCAGAGGAATGCCCAGCGAGGGGCTCCTGGGTGTGTGCACAGCCTCAGTCTCACATGTTCCGACATCAAACATGCTGTTTACTGCGTGTGGACTGCACCCTTGTAAAGCTTGTAACAGATGCATGTGGCCCTTACCAAGCAAGACGCAGCCACCACCTCAGAAGTCACTCAATGCAGTTTTGGTGAATACTAACCACTCCAGTCACCTTCACATGCAAAGCCAGGCACAGGCCACAAGTTGCACCCACCCGACACTTGCCTGTGGCTCAGGAAGCTGAATGTGCAGGCAGCAGTACCAACAGTGCCCCGTTCCCAGAGCCTTGGCACGAGACACTAGCCAGTCTCCGCAAAACAGCACTGCCCTAGCTCTTCTGACAGGAAAAGAGCCCCTGGAATGCCCAGAAGGACGCGTGACCAGACTCGGGCACAGGCCACACAGAATCCTCACTGCAAGAGCCCTGCTCTGGCTCCCACTGTACACAAAGCTGCAAGGGAGAGGCCACAACCCACATTTACCTCTCTTCTCCCTCCAGAAACTTGACCTTGGCAGGAAAACAAGCCCAACAGGCTGTGTTGGGCTCCTCTCTTAAAAGAGGAGTGGGTAGAGTGCTGGTGTGGGGGTCAAAGGGCCTGGATCCCAGGCTGCACCCCACTGCTGACCCACCAGGTATAGACTCCTGCTTGAGACATGGGGGGCCAGGTTAAATGTCCATGCATCTTCCTGGCCCCAAGCTCTGGCTCTGGGCTCATCTGGGTGCTGGCAGGGAAGCTGCAAGACCCCTGCTCACTCGGGGTTGGCATCACTGAGCCCAACTTCGTGAACGGGTAAAGGCTCCTTTGCAGCAGAGCTAAGCAGCCCTGGACTTGCCCTGCAAATGCCTTTTTATCCACTGGTATACTACTGACTCAACAGGACGGCTCCCCTTAGTCTGGCAGGAGCGACGTTCACAGGAGCTCAACAACGTGGAACTGCATGCAAATCACCACCAAGCTCAAGGACCCTCGTGGCCTTCCGAATGTGGAGGGACTGACAGTCAGGTGTGAACCTGAGCATCCCCTTGCACATCTGCAATAAAGACAGGTTGAAGAACCCAGCTTTGCACCCCTGGGAACCGAACAGCACCTGCAAGTTTGAGGCAGAACCCCACACAGGACGCGAGGGCTGATGAGCCCCTGCAGGGATGATCTCCATGGGGCCTTCCAAATCTGCGTCTATGCAGGCTGTGGACAGGCCCATGAGGATGTGCTGTCACATGTCCTCCTTGTCATGGGAAGGGCAGTCTTGGGTTCCTCTTAGCTCTCTGGTGGCTCTTGAGTGACTGTGTTCTTCTAACCATCCATTCTGGACCCTCAGCCCAGCTCCCAGATGCCTCTTCCTCTCTACTCACCCTCCAGGGAACCCTGACCTCCTCATCCCCTGACTACTTCTATGGCCAGCTGAGGACCCGCTGAGGACCCGCTGACTGGCTCCCTCACCATCCGCCTTGTGCCTCTTGCCTGCTGCTGCCTGCTGCTGCACACCCAGTCGCCATGTCCCACCAGCCTCAACCTCGGCTTCCTTTGCACCAGGGGCTGCATCTTCCACACAGAACTGAGCCCGGGACAGATCCCAAAGCCCCCCTTCCCCCCACCCCCGTTGCAGCAGTGAGCCTCCCACAACCCTCCTGCCCTCCCACAGGCAACCATCAGGATGGCCACGGGGAGGGGGAGCCACTCTGGCCTCCCTCCTAGCTCAGCAGGGCACCATCTCCTGGGCAGCGGCCTCTAGGCCTGTCCTAAGTTTCTCAGGTCTGCAGAACTTAAGTGCCTGGGTGTCTCTGCCTCCCCACCTCAGTGCAAGTGCCCTGAGGACAAAGCAAACAAGTGGAAGGAGAACTCACTGAGAAGGTCAAGCATGCCCCCTGCGCCCACAGTGTAAGCACCTCCTGTCTGCCTTCACGCCCCCCCACCCACCACAAATCCTTGCCACTAAACTGTCTTATTTACCTTTCTATCTTCAATCAAGATAAAATATCTGTGGCAAGCAAATAATTCCCTGCACTGGCTCACTAAAAGGTCACTAACTCCATCTTTGCAAACATCTACATCACGTATTCACTTGACAAGTGCTTACTGCATACCATTTGCAAGCACTGAGCACACACCAGGGAGGCGGTAGACAAGACTGCCCTGTCAATAAGGAGGACACAGTGGCCAAGGACCACCTTCACTGTTGCTGGTGGGGTATCCCCTCAGAAAGTGGCACAGGTGCTGGTGCTATCAGCCCCCAAATCACCTTCCCAGGCAGGAAATGTGTCCCTCTGGACAGGACTCTCCAAGCTGTGAATTCAAATGGGGCCTCTGGGCCAAGTGGCAGCTCCCCATCACCTCTACAGAGCATACTCCACTCCTGCACCCAGGGCTCCCTGAGACCCTAGACCAGCACCTGCTCTGGGCCACAGGCAGTCCTAAGTGATGCACTCAGAGACCCACTCACACAGACCCACGCTACACTCAGCCCAGCCTTCTATCTGCCAGGACTTCTCTCAATTCTCCTTAAATCTAAGTTAACTTTAAGTGGCTAACATGCTTTGGTAAAATTACTTTAAGATATTATTTAGCCGGGTGCAGGGTGTAGTGGCGCATGCCCGTAATCCCAGAGGCTCAATAGGCTGAGGCAGGCGGATCGCAAGTTCAAAGCCAGCCTCAGCAACTTAGTGCGGTACTAAGCAACTCAGTGAGACCTGCCTCTAAATAAAATACAAAATAGGGCTGGGGATGTGGCTCAGGGGTCCAGTGCCCTCGAGTTCAATCCCCGGTACACTCCCCCCTCAAAAAGATACTAAAATGTGTGTGAATATGCTTACCCAAGAAGGTGTGAGGACACGTTTCTACCAAGCCAGCTCGCTGCAAGCAGAGCCCTGCTGCCAACCACAACCCACAGGTGTCTCTGGGCCCCTTACTGGGCAGTGTCCATGTCAGTTTCTACCCACACCCTCGCACAGGCCCTCCCCACAGTGAGCTAAGCTGCATCTTCAAAACTTCAAGACCACAAAGTACTGTGACTGCTGAATCTCTGACATCCAACACAGGCTCAAATTTGGATCCCTAAACATCAATCCCCAATGCTACAGATCGAAACTGCTTGCTGAAACTGTTAGAAATTGGTGGGTCTAGGGAAATTGGAAATTTGGCACAGTAACCACTGGATGCAGGTACTGCTTTGCTCTCTAAAGATGCAAGAGTGGTGAAGTGAGGAGGGTGCCCTGCTGGAGACCCCTGGCTGATACCCAGGGCCTTCCCAGGGAACCCTGTGGTCTCAAAAGCCACTAAAGTGTGTGGTCAGCATGACAATTTTTGAAACAGATTTGCACAAAAACTTCAAAGTTGACAATAATCATAATTGTTTACTTTAAAAACTGGCCAAAACTGCTGGTGACTCTCAAAAAGGGCCAAGCAGCAAGAACGCTCCATCTCACAACATGCAGAGAGCTAAGTTAACATGAGGAGGCGATTCTACCCAACAAGCTGGCAGCAAGCCTCTTTAATTTCTAATCATCCAGAGTGGGCACAGGGCACACACTGGAGAGGCAGACTCCGCGGCTGGTCCTGGCTGCCACATGGCATCTGACCCTGCACTGCAGCCTGGCTCTCTTTCCTACAAAAACACCTGCCCCACGCACAACGCCAGCAACAGAACAAGGAAACCACCTGCGCATCACCATGTGACTGACCAATGGAAGAGAGTCATGGACATGCACCAAACCTCGCTTGACAGGGATAAAGGGTCACCCAAACATGCCTAGCAGGACTTAGGCCTCAGAAGAAGGGCAGAGGGGTATGGAAATCAAAGGGATTCACACTTTCAATCTGACTATACATGCTTAACACTCCTTTGCATGAGCATTAACCTACTTTGTAACTTAAAGGAAACAATAAATAATCAACAAGTACTAGGGATGACAGGCTGTGAACTCCTCTCTTCCTCAGCTAGGAGTTCCACCTGATCACCCCATGCCTCCCACACGGCCTGTGGCTGATCCTTGCCACCTGCACCCCATCCCTGTGACTCCTGCACTAACTCAGGGAACAGGAAGCCCAGAGGTCCACTTTCAGAATACAGCCTTCTACAACTGGACCCAGGTGTAGTCATTTTAACGATGGCCCTTCCTTGGCCAACCTCATGGATTGTAACCTGAAGCTCCTCCAAACAGGGCCCAGGGCAGCACTGCCTAAGAGACACAGACAGGTGGACTGTCCATCCAGGGGCACTTGCTAGCCAGGCTCCAGAAGCCTTCTGGCCAGAGTAAAGGTCTACCTTGCCACCCACTTGCAAGCACGTGTCTGATCTCTTGCAGCACCTCAGGATTTCTAACAACTCCACAGTGACCCCACAGTGGTTCTCTCCCTCCACACGGGGCCTTCGAGCCCAGATTCTCTCATGCACTGTGCAGCTGCCTGCTGGGGCAGAACTGGGGCCTATGTGCCTTGAGCTTCCTGGAATGGCCACTGGGCCCTGCACACAGAATCTTAATCACACAGAGGGGCAGGTATGACCTTGCTCCACATGCTCAGAGCTCAGCAGCTCCAGGATGGACCGGTAGCTAAGAGCAAAAACAGCATCAGAACAAAATCTCAGGAAAGTCCAGCACTCCCTCCTGCCAGGCCCCACCCACCAGAACTCAGGTGGGAGTGACCACTGCAGGCTGGGTGTCGCCCACATGCTGCATCTGGTCTGATCTCCACCATGCCTGAGATCACGACATCATCTGTCTTGGTATTCAAGCACCTGCACCTGCTGAAGCACGCTGTCTGTCTGACAGCAACAGGAAGCAACTTGCAGTGGGTCCCAGCGGGTCCTCTCTGCACCCTCAGGGGCACACTCCTGATGGAGGCAGCCCAGGCACCTGCACCACTTCTCTGGCATCCTCAGCTTCTGATAGCCAATTCTGGCTTCCAACTTTCTCATATCTCAAAAACACTGAAGTGCATGGGCCTCACATAGCACTCAGTGTGCCCAACCTTTCCCTCACACACCGCTTCTTGTGTGGAGTCTGCGAAATCGGACTGTGTAGGCTCAAACAAGGAACCACCTCTAAGCTTTCCTGGACACTTGGGGGATTTTTTAATTGGCTTTATTTTAGTTTTGGTTCTGGGAACTGGACCTGAAGGTGGCTTTATCACTGAGCTATATCCCCAGCCCTTTTTAATTTTTATTTTGAGACAGTGTCCAAGTTTCTCAGGCTGGCCTGGAACTTGCAATCCTCCTGCTTCAGCCTCCCAGGTTGCTGGTGTGAGAATAGAAAGTTAGATGGTCCATTTACAGAGTAGAGTAGTGGGCTTTAATTGGGATGTAAGATCCAACTGTAGACACAGCCCTTCTCTTTGCCCACCCAATTTTAAAATTAGCCGACAGCATAGACTGCACCCCCAAGCTCCTCTGATTAGAGCAGAGGACAGTGCTGCGCTACCGCAGAGGTAAGAGCAGGTGGGCAGCCTGCCCAGGTGTGCTTGACAGCCAGGTTCTAGAGCACGCCCTGGAGCAGAAGCCAAGTCTGCCTTGCCCACCCACTTCCCAGAATGTGTCTGATTCCTTGTTATCCGCTACTTCTAACCCTGGGATCACAGGCGTGCACTGTGCCTGGCTCCCTGGCTCTGAGCTTGGTCTGATAAAGAATCCCTGCTCTTACATCTAAGTTGCTAACTGCCTTCCGTGTTGTTCAAGTTTAAAATATGCTCTTCCTTTGCAGATTCGACCCTGTTCTGCCTCCTGCACAGGCGCCCACCAACCACCTGTCCAGGCCTCCTCTGGCACATGCGAGTGCTGGGACCACACACCCACACGAACTGGTGCTAATGGCTGTCAATGTGATCCATCTGACTGGTCACAACCTTGACCAGTGTTAGGAAGGACAGTCATTCTGCCCTAAGAGCATGCCACCAGGGTACTGTTGGTTTTGTTGCTGTTGTTATTGTTTGTATTTTTTGTTTTTGTACTGGGGATAGAACCCACATGTACTTAACCACTGAGCCACATCCCCAGTCTTTTTATGTTTTATTTAGAGATGGGGTCTTGCTAAGTTGGCTGAGGGCATCACTAAGTTGCCGAGGCTGGCTCTGGACTTTTTTTTTTAGTTGTAGATGGACAGCATGCCTTTATTTTATTTGTTTATTTTTGTTTGCGGTGCTAAGGATCGAACCCGGTGCCTCACACGTGCTAGGCAAGTGCTCTGCCACTGAGCCCCAGCCCAGCCCCGGCTCTGAACTCTCGATCCTCCAGTGCCACTGCACCCGGCTCAGGGCACTGAGGGTCCACACAAGCAGGTAGGTGGGGTTTGTCTGTCAGGAGGGAGTGAGGAGCAGGGTGGACAAAGGCTGCTGACAAAGCCGCTTGGGAAGAACAAAGGAGACAAGAAAGGTGCAAGGACCCCCACTTCAGGCCATGATCTCCACTGCAGAGTATGGCTTCAGTGCCCCCACAAAGATAAAAGGGGGTCCAGACGTGAGACGGGTGCACAGGTGAGTCAGAGGACACAGGGAGGGAGGCAGGGACAGGGAGCTCACAGTGCTGCTAGGTTTCCCTGACAGAGCCCAGCATGGCTTGTGACAAGTAAATCCCCTGCCCCTAAAGGCCACCATAAGAATGGGCTTGTGACAAATAAACCCCCTGCTCCCAAAGGCACCCTGAGGAAGCAAGGAACAGGGAGGAAGCCCCTGGGCAATGTTCACCTCCGTCTGAGGGTCTCTCCTTGGAAATGAGAAGCAACTCGAGGCTCTGGCCAACGCTTCCACCCAACACCACATGGAGACTCAGCAAGCCAGAAGCAGAGGAAGGGACAGCGCCCGACTGTCCCCAACTGTACAGTCAGGATTCTCCACGTGTAACATGCTTAATTCAAGAGTTGGTAAGGGTGCTGCTGGACAAGAGATTGATGTCCAAAATTCAACTGCGATCTGAGACCATGAAGCCCATCAACACAGGTTAGAAAACACAATTGTTTAAAAAATACTATTGACAACAGTAGCAATAAACTCAGAACCCCAGAGTGAATCTAATACAATATGCGCAAGACCCACTTGGAAATAACATAGGAAATTTCGCTGAGAGACCCTGCAGAAGGTGTAGGCTGGGTGACAAACTGTGTTGACAGACAGGGAGGAGCCCTTCTACACAGCAGGGGCTGGCCAAGAACTGACTGGCACCGTTCCAATCAAAATAAGCTACAAGGACTCTCCTGGGCTCCAAAGAGTTAAGTCTAACATCCAGTTGACAGGGAGAGCAAGCTGGTGGGCCGGGCTCACCAGGTGTGTGCAAAGGCCCTGCTCAAGGCGGGGAGAGGAAGGAGGAGTGGGAGGGAGAGAAGGACAGAAAGAGGGAAAGAGAGGGGTGGGGGAAGGACAGAGAGGGAGAAAGGGAAAGAGAAAAGGAGGGGAAGAGAGGGGGAAGGAGAAAGGGAGGGAAGGAGAGAAAGAGGGACAGAAAGAGAAAGAGAGAAAAGGGAAGGAGAGGGGGTAGTAAGAGGGGGATAGAGAAGGGGGGGAGAGAGAGGGAGAGGGAGAGAGAGAAGCAGGGAGCAGATGAGGAGAGGAGGCAGAAGAAGCAGGCAGAGCAGGAGGAGCAAGTGTGGCACTGCGCGCTAAGGGACAAGGTGGCCCTGATGACAGGACACCAGGAGATGACCAGGACCAGAGTCAGCCTGCACAGGAGGTGTGATGGGGCCAGGGGCAGCTGGCACCCCGGAGGGCAGAAGTGGGTGTGGCTTGCTCCCGGCACATGCATCAGCCCCAGGAGTAACTTGGCAAAGACTAATAGAGCCTCACATGGAAGAACACCCATAGCCTCACTTAAAGATGACCCCAAGGGAAAGCACCAGCCTCAGCCACCGCAGAAGACACACGAGGAAACCAGAGGGGCAGCCACAGTGGCAGACAGTGCCACACACAGCCCATAGGGAACAGCGCCAGAGACACATCCCCACGGCACAGGCAAGAAAGAGACCGCAGCAAAGAAAGCTGGGCAGAAAGACAGGGCACGTGTCAGAGGGCACTTCCACAGTGGGGACCAAGCCAGGCCTGGACCTGAAGACCTGTCAAGTCGGCACTGCCACTGCCCGGTGAGCAGGGGGAGAAAACAGGACTCTGCACAGGCAGGTGGGCCATGCAAGCGGCACCACCCTGTGCTCAGACGGTCAGCAAACCACAGGCAACACACAAGAAGGCACAGACCACACCGCCCAGCGCACTCCGTGGCCTGGCTCCGCACACTGGACCCAATCAGCATCACTCACCGCGCAACAGCCACCAACAAAGAAATGCTGGTAGACACGATTCTCACCAAACCAGGAGCAAAGGTGCCAAGACAGGGCACCGGCATCCATGTAACTCACAAGTGAAATCTCATGCCAGTGATGGGAGGTGGGGCCTCCAAGAGGCCGCCATGTCACCAGGGTGCAGCCCTCAAGGACGGGACTGGTGCTCCATGAAAAGCACCCAGAGAGCTCCCTCATCTCCACCCTCCCTTCCACCACGTGAAGACTAGAGCCAGCCCTCAACAAATCTGCAGAGCCTCGATTTTGGACTTCCAGCCTTCAGGACTTTGAGAAATAAATCTGTTGTTTATAAGCCTCTCGGCCTGTGGTATTGTCATAGCAGCCCAAAGTGACTATGACAGAGGGAATTCCTAACCTAATAAAAGGCATTTACAAAAAACCTATAGCCAACATCCTATATTTAATGGGAAAAGGCTAAGGCTTCTCCCTGACATAAAAAACAAGGCAAAAATGTCCCTCCCAGCTGGGTATACTGGGGCACACCTGAAACCCAGCAGCTCAAGAGGCTAAAGCAGGAGGATGGCAAGTTCAATGCCAGCCTCTGCAACTTAGGTGAGGGGCCTTAAGCAACTTAACAAGACCCTGTCTCAAAATAAAATATAAAAAGGGCTGGGGATGTGGCTCAGTGGTTAAGCACCCCTGGGTTTAATCCCCAGTACCAAAAAAATAGGTCCCTTCCCATGGCTGCTCAGTGACATTTAGGAGGTCCTAGCCAGGGCAATAAGGCAAGAATAAAAAGCACGACCCACGGATGCAAAAAAAAAAAAAAAAAAGGAAATCTCTCTTTATTGCCGACAATATGGTTGTCCTTGAAGAAAATTCTAAGAAACCTACAAAAGAAAACTATAACAACAAACAAATGAGTTAGTAAGCAATACTGCAGGATACACGGTCAGGTTTTTTCCCCCTTGGAGCAGGGTGGTAACTAGGAATTGAACCCAGGAGGGCTCTACCACTGAGCCACCTCCCAGACCTTTTCATTTTTTAAGATGGGGTCTTGCTAAATTGCCAGGTTGGCCTGGAACTTGCAATCCTCCTGCCTCAGCCTCCCAAGTCACTGGGATTATAGGCGTGGGCTACCAAACATGCCAAGGTCAATATTTTTTAAAGTAATTTATTTCTAAATAATTAATAAAAATCAGAAATTGGAATTTTAAAAAGTACCCTATACATAGCACAAAATATGAACACTTAAGAACAAATCTAACAAAATGTTAACTACACAAACACTGAAAACTATAAAACAACATGAGAGAAATTTTTAAAGACCTAAACAAATGAAGATAAACACCACGTTTGGAAATTCAATATTGTTAAGATACCAATTATCATGAAATTGATCTTGAGAGTCAACACCATCTCAAGCTATCAGAAGATGTTCTGCAGAAACTGACAGGAAGGTTCTAGAGCTTAACGAAAGCAAACGACCAGAACAGCACCAGACATTCTTGAGAAAGAAAAGCAGCATGGACTCATGCTACCTGGGTTCAAAGTGTTCTCAGGGGCTGCAGGAGCCCAGGGTGCCCAGACAGGCAGGCGGGCAGACACTGAGACTGGGCGGACGCAGTCCAGAGACAGAAGTCCTCACCTGCGTGCTCAAGACATTTCCAATGGAAAAGGCACAACTGGACGTCCTGCAGGAAAAAATTATTTCAGCCACTCCCTTTCCCTCTCCCAAGATTAACCAATCCTGAATCCAGTAAACACTAGAACCATAAACATTCTAAGGGAAACACAGAAGAAAACCCTTGTGCCTTAAGTTGGGTACAAATTTCCTTGATAAAACATAACCATAAACTCTGAAAGAAATTAATAAACTAGACTTCATTAAAATGGAAAATGTACTCTGAAAGATATGTTAGGTGAAAAAACAGACTAAAGCCAAAATACTTTAAAATGATTCTGATAAAGGATTTATATCTGGAATATGTCCTAGAAGCACTTACTAAATCAGTAAAACAAAAAGAATAATTCAGTTTAAAACACGGAGGCCAAAGACTTGAACAGACACTTCATGGAAGACCTGCAGAAGACAGATGAGTACAGGAAAAGACCTCCGTCACCAGGCCTCAGGGAGCCTGGGTCCAACCACATCACAACTGCACTGCTCGCTAAGGCTGAGGTCAAAAAGACGTGAAAAAACATCGAACATGCAAAACAGAGGGCCACCTTGGAAACAGCTGGCAGCTTCTAGGAGGTTGACCAGCAGTCACTCTTCCAGGGGTTACCAGAGAGTGGAAAACCGTGCCCACACAAACGTATAAGGATGATCCTAACTAAGAGAAGCTAGAATCAACCCAGACTCCACTGACATGAACAGACTGGTGAACTGTGGCCCACCGCTGCTCAGCAGCAGAAGGGACCATCAACCAGCACCCGCAGAATAGGTATAAAGCCCACGTGTTCTGCTAAGTGAGAGGCCAGATCCATGCACTTCCAGCATGAGTGACGTGGTGGCTCCACGCTGGGGGCAGGGGTCCCGATCACCAAGGGCATGCATGGTGGGGAGTCCTGGGCCATATTCCGTATCTTGGTGGTGGTAGTAAGACTGCATTCTCTTTACAGATCCAAACACTAAACACTGTCAATTTTGCTATAATTCTGCCTCAGTAAACAGGACCTTAAAAAATGAGAGGCACCACATGCCCACAAGGGGGCTGGCGCTCTAACCTGACCATATCATGCACTAGTTAGGACCCAGAGCACCAGGGGCCACCGGAGCTCCAGGGACTCCAACACACTGTGGGAGAAGTGCGAGGCTCACTCAAGGACTCAGGGAGGCGGGCGATGGCTGGTAGCAGGGCACAGCCAACAGTTTCCACACCACTCACAACTCCACCCTCAAGGTTCACCCAAGCAGAAACCCTGTCCTCATGGTCCAGGACACCCCTCACGCCCAAATGCCTGTCCACAGCCAACAGTGCTATGAGTGCAAGCCTGAGTGGCCACTCAGCACAGCAAGGTAAGCTGCCAGCAAGCGCCTGTGAGGGTCTCAGTCAGAGGAGGAAAGCCAGGCACCACACAGCGCGAGCAGGCTCCCCTAACTGGAGGGTCACCAGGAAGACACACCCACAGTGGCCACATGGGCTCAGCAAATACACAGACAGCAGAGGGCCCAATGAGATTGCTGTGCTGATGGTTTGACGGTGCACCTGTGCCCTCAACTCTCAAAACCAACTGTGCACTCACAATGGGAACACGTTCATGTTCAAATGATTTCCCCAAAGTTTTATGTGTGCAAAGCTACATTTAAAGGAGTACCCCCCAACCCCCCACTACCACGCTCCTGGCCACATTTGATTCCAGGAATTGTGCAACTGCCTGCCAAGTCCACAGGACAACAGAAATTCCAGCAAGGGAAGGCCATGCCCCCCCCCAAGACCAGCCATCCCTAACTGCAGCCCCATGTCCACAGCAGAGCTAATTTGACACTTATTACATGCTTTTTACCTTTGCAAGGAAAAGCATAATGAATGTATTTTGAAACTTTTTCCTTCCAAAACTATGTTTTAAGTTTCGGTGCTTGAATTGTGAAAGGCGTCACTATTCAAAGTAATTTTTTTCTCTGAGTGTACTAGATAAAATATGTAAAGTTTTTCAATTAAAATGAAAGGCCACCAGACGATAATCTCCAAGCTCAATTGTAAATCGTGTATATGGTACCTTTGTTGTTAAAAAAAGAGAGAGAGAGAGAGAGAGAGAGAGAGACAGAGACAGAGAGAGAAGAAAAAAAGACACGTGTGGGGGGGTGTCAAGAGTATGTGTGTTTGCTTATTTTGGGGGAAAAAAAAACACTGATGGGATGGTCTAGAAACTAACAAATATAAAAATAAAAACTCTCCCTAACAGAGGAAAGAAGAGGGAAAAGAACTGAGAGTGCTTCTCAAAAACTAGCTACTGAACCTGTGCTTCAAACCCAGACCAAGCTGAAGATGAACCCAGACAGAGCTCAGCCGCACTGAGGAAGCATGCGGTGGGTCTGGACCCAGGAGTCTGTTAGCACCCTCACGAGGCAGACTCTTAAGACAGTTAAGTACAGGGACATGCTGTACAAGAGCAAGGTGATGTCACAGGACCCAGGACTTCTATGAAGATCCAAATACAACTCTCAGAACCCACAGGGGAGCAGCCATGTTTTAAATCAGGAGAAAGGCTGGCCTCTCCTCACCCCATCAACACTGCAACACCCAGAAAAGGCGTCCTCACAGGGGCCAGCAGCCCAGCCGGGCCTATAGATTCCTCCCTTCATGCCAGACAGGCAGGCAAAGGGCTGGAGGCCATCCCCAAGATAGGCTCAGAGCCATGGTTGCTCGGGACTCAAATGTGCAGGGGGCGCAGGGCTGCCCTCAGACAGGGGCCCAAGCCGACTGCAGATACCAAGGGAAAGAATACCCAGAGCCTCAGTGAACACAGGCAACTGCTCAGGTCCTCTCTGGCCTGGAGAGACAATCTGACTGCAAGAACACTGTTCAAACGAGTCCCTCATGGCCTGCCCTGCTCACAACCATCCAGTGACAGCTGCCCTCCCTCAACACACACGCTTCCTCTTGACCCTAACCTGAAGACAGCTAGCCACCTGTTTGGGGCTAAGCTCCAGGACAGGCACCCTCCCATTACAAAACCCCTACTGACAAGGCTCCCTGCCCAACATGCCACGGCAGAGACTCCTGAGGGCCCAGAGGCTCCAACACCAAGAAGAGTGGTCCAACGTCCAGGCCTCTAGTCTCTGGGTGACAGGAACAGAGACAGGCATACATTGCTTTCCCATACTTTTTAGTGTCTATCAAACTTTCTAGACTGAGCAAGTATTAGTTACTTGTTAAGAAAATAACTTAAAGACTAAGTGTCACCCTCACTGTTCCTGTATGGGCCACATAAGTATGGCATGGTAATAGCAACGGGAGAGCCCCGAGGGAAGCACAGCCCTGGCGTCCCCCACACCAGGAACCCATAGGACACACGAGACAGCCTTTTCCACTGGCAGAGGTGAAGACAGAAGTGACTCCCAGAAAACGAAGAGGCCCCTTACGCGTACCTGCACACCAAGTCCCTGCAGGAGCAGCAGTCCTTGCAGACACAGGGTAAGCTCGTGCAAGATCCAGCGCTCTCTCCTTTTGAAAACAGGAGAAGCCACGCGTGCACCCTGCATCAGACTCAACAGGCAGCAAACAGCACTGTCTTAAACACCTCAGAAAGCTGGCCTGGACCAGGAGTCCTAGGCACCTGGCTTGAGAGGCAGCAGACCCCGGGGATTCTGCACCAGTGAACAGGGTCACAAAACATGTCACCAGTGACGATGACCTTTTCTTCTCCAGAACAGGCAGGCAGCACCAAGACAGGAAGAGAAAGGGGCACCACAGAGCTTTCTAACAACTTCACTGAAATACAGCCTACCAAAGCAAAATTCTGAGTGGGCCGATGCCCACAGCTGTGTGACCACTGCCACCACTGGGATGTGAGCACCACCCTCCACTTAAAAAGCCCCCTAAAGCCACACCACTACCACCCAGCCCAGGCAGCCACCACCATCACAGTTCAGCCTTTCTTGAGTGTCACCTGAACAGAACTGTGTCACAGGCCCTCTGTGCCCAGGAGGGTGTTTTTCAGATGGTCCCTTTGGGTACACAGCCTGTGTGCTGCTGGTCTGTACTCCATGCCCTGCTTAGCCAGTCCCCATGTGCTGGAGTGCAGGCTCCTCCAGGCACCACTGCTGTCACAGCTTTGTGTGGGTGGGTCTTCACTTATTCTGCTAACTGGCAGGGTGGAGGGGCAGCCATTGTGAACTCCAGTTCTGTCCCCCTGGGCTCAGACTGGCAGGGGAGCATCTTTTCATGTGCTTACTGACCATTTCTACGCCTTCCTTTGTGTCTGTTCAAACCTTGGGCCCTGTTTGATGCACTGGCTTATCATTTTACTCAGGAGTAAGAGTTCCTGCAAGTTCTTTGTGGTATACAGATACTTTCTCCCAGTGCCTGGCTGTTTTCTTAGCCATGTGTCAACTCGAAGAAGTTTTCTTCTAATATCTGAAGGCCAAGATGCAGGTGTTTCCTCCTGTCCTGGGAGAACTGTCTCGCCCCTCAGGAAGACCACTGGGAGTTTCACCAGCTCTTCCTCCCCGGGACCTCTTTCCTCCTCCAACAGCAACTTCATGCGTGGGACACACTTGCACTGACGGGGAACATGGGCTAATGCTGTCATCTCGCCACTGCCTAGGCTCCCTACTCACCCCATGAGCCCATGCTGAAGCCCTCCAGTGCATCCTTCTGGAAGCCTCCTTCTCCAAGGTCTGCCTGGGCAGGCCCAGGGAAGAAGGAGCCATGCTCTCTTCACCAGCAAGTGCCCCACCCCCCTCCCCCACCCTTCTCTGCACCTCCCTCCCTCCAAACAAAAGCGCACACAGAAGGGGCACTGCAAAAGCTGAGTGCACAAGAGCCACGGCGGAGGGTCTCTGAGCACACCCTCAGCCTGACAGCCACTCAGGCAGCTCGACAGGGTAGGACTGGCTCCTAGGGGAGGGACATCAGATGCAACAACAGGAAGCCCTTCTCTAAACCCAGAGATCTTTAGTCTGCTTCTGGACAAGCCAGGCTTTGCTGTTGCAGAGGCACCATGCTTCCCAACATGAACGCAGCAACAGCAAGGTGCAATCCGGCTTCAATCATGCAAAAGTGGCGGATCATGTTCATAGAGCACCTGCAGTCCTCTCCAGAGAACCAGCAAGGTGTGGCTCCGGGACTGCCCTGGGGTCCCCTTCTTTGCCCCAGCAAGTCACACCTCCCTCCCCCTCTCCACAGCTGCCCAAGGTGCCCCACCAGGAGCTGTGACTTGGGAGGGTTACATGCTAATGCAGGCTGTCTGTGGTAGAATCAGGATCAAATGACCCCTGAAGACCTCCTAAGGTCCCTGGCACTCAGAGCTGAGCCAGTGCTCTCTGGCAGCTCTTCCCTGGTGCTGGCATACACTGGCTGGCACTTGTTCTACTGAGCCCAGACAAGAGGGTTCTGAAGTACCATAAAAGCTTCTCTAAAAACCTGGGGGACTCACACTCAGCTCAAGAGCCACACAGGGGCAACCTCATTCTAGAGGTACCTTTGAGGGCACCAGCAGCTGCCCTCAGGTGGCTGGGAGATATGAGACAAGGGCATTGCCCAACTGGAACCCACAGCCTGTACAAATGAGTCCCACAGAGCTTCTGTGAGACCCTGTCCCATCAGGGTTCCACCTCTGGACCCTGCAGAGCTCAGCCCAGTATGGACAAGCAGAGCCCCTGAACCAGCTGTCCCTCGCTCTGGCTCTGGCGGGTCTCACACATCCTCCCTCCTACTGCCTCCTGTGGCCCCTGCTTCTCCAGAGAGGTCTCATCCACACCTCATGCAACCCGTTCAACCCCACATTTTCCAGGGATCCTATGAGGAAGCCACACCCCAGGTAGCCCGACCTTCTCCCCTATGTCAAACAGCCTCAGCTCTGGTCCAGCTACTGGGGTACCACCCCACATCCCTGCACTGTCCAATAGTCCGCTTTACACCACAGCTTCTCCAGACACAGCAGGGTCCGTGCCTGCCCCCACGTCCACCCGTGCAGGACTCCAGGCCAAATGCCACACAGTGTCAGTGAGCACCTGCCCACAGGCAGTGGTGACTGCCTCCCACTGAGGGCACAGGTGCCCTCCTCCAGTCCCAGTGGCCTATAGTTTCCCACCCCTTCTCCAAGGTGTCAGACAGGGCTAGAATAGCAGCCAGGCCACTTCACCTTTTGCTCCAACCTGCTGCAACTCACAACTACCAACAGCCCAGAGCTGGTAGCACACCTTCTGCTTGAAGCCTAGCACCTGCCCCAAATTTAAGTCCCTCCAACCACATCCCACTCTCATGCACCTATGATAGAATCCACTCTGTCCTCCCAACATTCACCTCTGTGCCTGCCCAAATCTCACTACAGTTCAGCCCCCAATCAAGCACCTCAACTTCCCAGTGCGCACCCAACAAACAGCTCATGACCCACTGCTAGGCCACATTAGAGCCTATGACCTCTCTATCCCTAGGACAGGGAGTCCATCTCGCTGGTTCACACACTTACCAAACACCTGCTTCCATTCACATGAGCGACAAATACCCACTGCTTCCTGTATCCCCTGAGAACAGACCACCATGAGCGACCAAGAGGAAGCCACACTGAGCTCCTTTGGGAGGCAGGTACAGCAGCAATCAGGAAACACACCTGCAGAAGGAGTCCCCTTCCTCTATCTCCCAGGAGCTGTCCCTGGTCCTTCTTCTACTCCTGGGCTCTCTCCTCCAGCTCCCTCCCCCACATCCCCTGCAGACCATGGACCCTCTAGGAGGACCAGCCTTTACATTAGGTCTCCCCACAGCCTGGGCCTCTCCATCCCCCTACCTTGGTCCTGCCTCCCAGGTGTATGGGGAACAGCTCTCTGGTGACTCTTCATACACAATGACACTAGCCTATGCCAGTATTGGGGAGTCCCAAAGGCACCTCAACCCTCTTAAGAACAGCCCTAGGGTGCTGCTGACAGATGGCACCAATCTCTGGTCCTACAATATCAAGAGTAAAGGGATGCGAACAGCCAGCACCCAGGAGACTAAGGAAGGGAAAACGGGCTCTGTGGGACTGGGCACAGGCTCTGGGCAGCAGACCCTGAATGAAACTGGTTGGTGGCATTACAGCAGCCCTTCCAAGCTCCAGGCAGAAGAAAGAGGGCATAGCTGGAGAGTCCTTCCTGAAGAAGGGAGCACATTCCAGCCAAGAGGACCTGCCTGGACCCATGGCCAAGGGGTTCAAGGCAGCAAACCCACCAAAGCGCCACATGCCCAAGCCCCAACTCCTGCCACACATGGACCAGCAGCCCTGGGCACCAGAAGCCAGAAGAGGGCTCAGGTGGGGAGGACCCAACCTCCCAAAACAGGGGCATGTTCAAACAGCCGCCCAAAGCAAGACAATGCTCTCAGGATGCTGAAAGGCATTTCAGAAAGGAAGTCACCAGAGACGGCACCAGAAATGGCATGACTCTGGCAACAAGGGCATCTGAACAGGAGACAGGTCTGCAGCACACGGGATGCACTGTCCCCAGCCACCTGGGGAGAATCTGTCAGCGTGGCTCAGAAGGTGGCAATACTGGGGCCTTTCTAGCCCACAGTCCAGACTGGACAGAAGATGAGGGCCCCATCTTGCCCAGAACAGTCCCAATGGGCACCCTGTCTTAGTTAATAATAAGTGCCCACCTAACAAAAAATAAGTCAGAATCAGTGTCCTCATTTCATGTTCAAAATGATCCCGCTGGCAGCAGACCATCACCTCCCACCAAGCCGTCTGTGGATAGCTCCTGCCACCTGTGCTTCCTCAGGTCACCTGCTAGGAGTACTCTGGTCCTCTCCGGCTTGGCCCACAACATAGATTTCTCCCAGTGCCACTGCAAGGCACCTGCCACACGAGGCCTGCAGGATGGAGGCAGGGCACTTGGGAGCCAGGGGCCTACCATGTCCCAGGTCTCCTATCCTGACAAGCCACACCTGCTGTCCAAGCCATTTGAGCTCACTGGCCAACCTCCTGCCACCGACCTGTACGGCATTGCAGCTCTGGCAGGCCTATGACTCTCCTGGCCTGGGCCGGCTTGCTTTCTCGCCACCCCAGGACATGGGGCAGGGCCACATCACCATCTCCCTCTGTGGCTCATCTCCCTTCCTTTGCACTCAGTGACCTACACAGCCACAGAGACAGCCCATCAGTCCCCAGACGCAATCACAGCCCTGGCCTGGCCACCTCATCTACCAGCTTCTGCCTCCAGCACACACGCTCCCTAGGAGGCTGCTGTCGCTGTCCTATAGCCTTCCTTCCCACCCACCCAGCCAGTGGCATGGCCGTCACTGACTGTGGGGAGGCAACACAGGAACATCCTCATGAGATAGGATGAGAGCCTGCACCCTCATGAGATAGATTCCATTCTGGCTGTCTGCCACCGTTCCCCTGGACAACCTAGCCACCAGCATCCCAGCCTCTGTGGCCAACCTGGTGACAGAAAAGCCAGCACCTCCTCCTCCCATAGCTGCCACATCCCCTCCCACTTGGCCTTTCCACACCCTACCCGAGCCACCCCCATACCTGCTACCAGTTGCTCCCTCTATCCAATGGAGGGTTAGTACTCAGCACATGGCCACTGAGCACAGAAAACATGCGTCCAGAGTGGACAGGCAGGCAGGACCTCATGGCCACCTCAGCTGAGTTCAGAATGCAAAGCACCCGGTGCTCTCACTATGGGCCCTGCCGAATGGCAACGCCCAGGACAGGGTGATAGGGAACATACTGATAAAATTAGCTTTGCCCGGTCCTAAGAATTATAAATTATGCATGTGGCCCATGTTCAATTTCTAGGGGTAAATACTGCTTGAAAGTCTCTTCTCCTTAAAAACAAACTAAAAAACTATAAAGGAAATTCTCCTTCAACCCCACCCTCACTTTCAGGGACCTGCTTCCCACACCCCTGCTGAAACACTCAGGCCCATGGCCACCCTCCACTCAGGACTGGCCAGCTCCAGCTACCCACAGCCACCCCCACCCTTCTGCCCTGAGGCCAGAAGGCAGCCCTGTGCCTCCAGCACCAACCTGCCAGGAAGGCACCCACCTCCTCCACACAATCCTGGTGCCAGGATGCCCTGGATCTGCTTATGGCTCCCCTGCTCGCCTGCCTCCAGCCGCCGAACAACCCAGATCTGACCTCTGGGCCTGCCCATCCCATCCCCCACACATACCAGGTGAGTGCACAGCCCTGTGATTTAAGATGCCACCAGTCTTTTAGGGACCTAGATCTTCAGCCACAACCTGCCTGGATATTTGGTCAACAGCCCAAACACACAAATCTGGAATCAAAGTCTTGAGGTTTGCAGGACAGCAAGTGAAAGTCTGATCCCAGAGAGTCAACTGCTAGGTGCCGAGGACCACCGTGGAGTGCACAAGCTGATGGGTTGACAGGTCACCATGCCATGCCCGGCGGGCTCCTGCACTTAATCAGGGGGACTGCAGGGCAGTATATGCCACCCCACGTCCAAGAAGGCAAACTACCCAGTGCCCACAAGAGAAGGGACTCTGTGTCCTCAAACAAGGACCTGTCACAGGGCTGTGCTGATGAAGGACAGCTACCATGATGACAAGAAGCACCCTAGTAATGGACAGGTCAATGGTAAAAGTCCCAGGAGGCCACCCCCAACAAGGTACTCTTGGCAGAATCCTAGCTAAGGAGCCCTGCCCAGGAACACAGGGAAGAGGTGTATGCAGGTGCAGAAGAGGAGAGGCAGAGGGTGCACAGCTGGCAGGCGGGGAAGGGTCTGTGGCGCACGGCCCCCAGGAGGTTGGCACAGTCCCAGCTCTCCGACAGGGCTGTGGTGTGCAGGTACTTATTAAAGTGTGAAAACAATCACATAAAGGAAAGCAGGCCACGCTAGGGCCAGGATTGTGACTAACTCACATCTATGCCTGAGATCCAAAAGCACACACCCTGTTCCCTCCATGGCTTTTCATCCCAATTAATGGCCTCCAAAATGCCACAGAGAGGCCACGCTGCCTTCAGGAGACTCTCTGACTCAGGCCCTGGCATCCCAGCCACACCAAGCCCCATGCCAAATGTGGAAGGTGCTCCTGCTCAGCTAGCAAGCCTGTGGCAGAGGCCAGCGGCTGGGCCAACAGGAAGTCCCTGCAGTTTGGGCTCCAGGTAAGCAATTCCCATCAAAACTAAGGCCCCCAGGGATTTTGCAGGTGGAACCTCCCAGGCCAGAGTGATCCCCAGATCCAGAGCCATAAGTAGAAAACAACAAGCAAACTCTGCAGGGGCGAGGCAGGCCTGAACAACAAGTAGGTATGCTGAGTACAGAGTGGCTGACCCACAGCCTGATGAGGAGTGAGATCTGAAATTGGTGGGAGGTCAGACTATGATCCTTTGGGGTCAGGTCACTCCAGGAAACTAGGCTTCATTCCAAATAGTGTGAATCCCCTGGAGGTCCCCCCAGTGCATCTCTCAGGGGAGAAAGCAAATGAGGGATCCCTGGAGGCAGGAGAGTGGGCCCGACCACAGGGTTCCAGGAAGCCATGGGACTCCTGAGTGGTCAGGACCACACCAGCCTTGGAACTGCACTGGTCTCTGCAAGGCACTGCACCATCACCTGCCAGGGATCATGGCAGGGCTGATCCAAAGCAGCTTTACACACACAGTTACAAGAACAAAGACACACTCTAGTTCAGCCATTAAGAATACATGACTGCTAAAAACCACGAAACAGACTTGAGTCTCTTTAAGAAAAATAAATACTACAGCTCTAGAGTCCCATCCCCACACTCCATCCCTAGAAGCAACCACTTCCAAGAAGTGACCTCACCCTCTGGACAGCCTTTGCCCTCAACAAGGACACCTGTGTGGACCACAGGATTCAGACATCACATACATGCACTATCCACTAGCAGGACTCGGTGTGCAACCCTCAGAGCCACACAAGCACACCACCAGCTCACACCAGCCCAAAGTGCACCTCTGCCTGAGACTGGAGTTCATGTCTATCCAGTGCTCCACGTGTCCCAGGCACCACCCACTGCTCCACATTCACATATAACACCTCCAACCCGCATCCACACGCAACCCTGACACCCCATGTCCAAGCCACCCATCCCCCCACCCCACGTCCACACCTCCGCACCACTCTAAATCCATATCACCCCACATCTACATGCCACTCCACTCTACGTCCACGCCACCCCATGTCTATGCCACTCTGTGCCCACACGCCACCCCACGTCTACGTGCAACTCCAACTCCATGCCCAAGTGCATGATCCCACTATTCTACCTCCCACATGGGCTCACGGCACCCAAGCTGTCTGCCCATAGTTACATCTTGCAGGAGGTCTAACTTCCCTTCTTTCTCAATGTCATTTTCCCAGCCTGGACACCAGGAAAGACAGGTGGCAGCCAGACCAGGAACTGGGGTTCTCAGGGCTAGGATCTAGGGGAAAAGCAGCTCTCTCCAGAGCAGAGGTGACACTACCCCAAGCTCAGCCTGAGACCAGAGTGGAGCCGAGTCTTCCCGCAGAGCACTCCAAGGATGAAAGAGGGCATCAGCAACCCTACACCAGCACCAAAGCACGGTCAGCACCTGCAAGTTTCTTAGCCCTAGCACCCTTTGCCACAGGGTCCCAAAGTACAGGGAAAGCACCCCTGGACCTAAAGCCAGCCAGAGCCATGCAAGGCCACTGCGGCAGAGGCAGGAGGTCCACATGCCTGGGACCAGGCGCAGCAATGAGCTCTGGAGTCTGGGTGCTCCCACTGCTCTGTGCAGCACTCAGAGTCTCACTGTGCCACCGAGGACATCAGGCAAATCTTCTGAACCAGGAGCCTCCACTGCTAAACATGCCCCTAATGGCTCAGGTGACTCTCCATCCAGTCACACCACAGGGAAACTGCCCTCTACTCCCTCCCAGTCCATGTACCCAACACAACCCCATCAGCAAGCCTCACTCCTGTCACCAGCCCCAGTACCAGGTGAGTTTCAAGTTAGTGCTGGATTAATGTTTGCTGACTGACTGGACAAACTCACCAGACCACTCCCCTGGCCCACGCAGCCATGTGCCTGGCCTGCTAACTGTTTCCCCAACCCCCAGCTCCCAGCATGGGCTGAACTACCCAGCCCTCTGTATAATTAGATGAAGCCAATTACCTACCAAGTTCTTTCAACTAGAACTAGAGAAAATGACCACATCCCTCTGGGCAGAGCTTTCAGGCCAGGGAGCCTCTTGACGACCCACTGCCCTTCCAGCTGGCAGGACCACCAGAACTTGCAGTACCATGCCTCAGTCAGACAGTCAAAGCAGCCCAAGAAGACGGCTCAGTGCTCCTGAGTGGAAGGAACCCAAGGGCTGAGGGACCTCATGGAACAGAACCCACAGGAACTGTCCAGTAATGCCAAAATGTCAGACCAGAAGCACACATCCCTGCTGGCCCAACCACTGTCGGGTTTCTAGCAGCTAGCTGGAAACGTGCACATGCCCCTGGCTCGGTGCAACACACAGGGACAGAGAGCCCTCCCCAGGCATCCTGGAGATGCCCACGCTGTGGGCTTCCTCTTCAAAGCCTGCTCCCTGTTCAGGTGCACAAAACGCTCCAAAGGGAACCATGCAAACCACGCCCAGGCCCCTGAGCACTGTGTACCCCTAGATCCAAGCTTCCCCAAAGTGTTGTGGAGTCCCTGAAAACCCTCCTTCATGCAAAGGGAGGCTCCATGACAGGGGCCTTCCACCTGAGAGACAGTCCACAGACTCACAGGTCCATGCATGTCAGTGGCTGAGGGGAGGGCCACAGACACCCCAGCAGACTCAGACCAAGACCCCAACTAAAGCACAATAGGAGTAACAATGCTCACCCTAAGCCTTTTCCTAGGTGAAAGGGCAAAGAGGCCAGGAAAGACTGCGCTTGCACAGCCCAGCCAACCCACAGGCGCTCCGATGCCGCAGCCATGCTGGTCCTTCCTCCCTACGGGCTGGTGGCTCTTCACTCAGGGCTACTCTTCCGGCTGATCCCAAAGCCTATGCCCAAGGGGTTCCTTCACCTGAGAGCCACTCCTTGGCCTCACTGCACCCCACATGCCACTCAGCTCCAGGCCAGGCTCTCTCAGGAGGTGGCCTCCCATGGAAGTGGCTCTTTCAGTCACCACTGTAAATGCCATTGAGTGCCCTGACTCCCATGCTGCCCTCTTCCAAGCTCCTGCACTGTATCCACAGCCCTTAACATTCCAGCTCAGAATGGCATCTCAAACCAACACACACTCCCAGCCCTGCCCTCTCTATCCAGGGAGGAGATGCCAGTCCAACCCCTGTCCTAGACTCACCCGTCTCAGGACATCAGCAAATCCCCGTGAGTATGTCCACATCACACAGACTCCCCGGGCCCTGCCCCTACCACCTTGCATTCCACAGCTCACGGTCACAAAAGTGACCTTAAAACTCACATCTGACCCTGTCACCCTGTTTAAACTTTCAGTGGCTCCCCAGCTGGAATCTATTCAGGCACCCAACATACCTACAGTGACAACTCCATGACAGGCCGGGATCATCCTCCTGATATGGCCTGGGAACCCATACCTTTTCCCCATCCTCAGCTCCAGGGACCAGGTCCCTTCTTTTCATTTAGGACTCCTCAGCAGTCCCCTAGGCAACAGGCCCTCTCCAGGATCAGAAATACCTCCCAGCAAGTCTTCATTAATAGCTTCCCCCAACCCCAACAAGAGCCACACCAGGAGAGCAAGGACTCTGCAGCCTCAGGACCCAAAGGGTGCACCCCAGCACCCATGTCAGCAGTGCTCACTGATTAACATGTGGTCTTATTAGATGCACAAATGCCCATAGGCAAAATCAGCTGAGAATAAATGGCCAACATCCTCACCGACAAGGTCTAATCTTCCTTAACCACAACTGTCCTCCTACAGAAAGGCCATCAATTTCTGAAAAGCCGTATCTGAGCAATGGGTTTTGTTTTGTTTCTGTTTTTGTTTTACAGGGTGGGGCAGCGGGGGTACTGGGGATTGAACTCAGGAGCACTCAACCACTGAGCCACATCCCCAGCCCTATCTTGTACTTTATTTAGAAACAGGGTCTCACTGAGTTGCTTAGTGCCTCACTTTTGCTGAGGCTGGCTTTGAACTCACCATCCTCCTGTCTCAACAAGTATGCACCAGCAATGGTTTTAAAAGTACAAACTGGCTCAACTATTGGAAGGCAGTCTGTAGTAAAGCCTTTGAAATGCTCAACTCATCAGACACACGAACTGTATGTGAAGATGAGCACCTACAGGTGGGAGGACTTCAGCACAGCACTCTACAAGCCAGATCCAGGCAGCCTAACAGAGCTTCAAGGACCACTGAGGGGCCAGGGCAGCACACAAAGACACGTAGGACAAGGCAAGTAACACTCAGCAATTCTGAAGGGTAATTCTTGTTCCATAACAATCAAAACTGCAGAAATTCATCTGCATCCAAAAAGGCTAAAATGATAAGCTGTCAAAGGTGAGCAGTCTGGGACAGATGAGTTACAAGCCACCTCAATGCCTTCTTCATAGTTTTCTTCTCATAATGACTTCCCATAATGACTTCCCATAATGACTATAGAATTGTTTGTTTTTATTTTGAGTACCAGGGATTGAACCCAAAGACAATTTACCACTAGCTACACCCCCAACCCTTTTTGAGACAGGGTCTCACTAAGTTGCTGAGGCTGACCTGAATGGAACTTGCTATCCCCCTGCCTTAGCCTCCCAAGTTACTGGTATTACAGGCAAGTGCCACCACCCCTGGCCAAATAAAATAGCATCATAATCAGAAAACAGGTTGGAAAGAAGTCTTTTCCAATTGACTATGATTCTTATAACAAAGTGACATGACAAAACCATCCAGGAGTGCATCCCTGCTTCACTCTCAAGTGCAGACCCTAACCTTGATACCAGCACTCCTCAGCGTCTTTACAAAGTTAACCCGATCTCAAGACTACAGTCTCAAGACGGTAGTACTGCTCATCCACGTATGTTGTATATGGACCACAGGGACCACCCCCAGACAGACCTACCTTGTGAGAGACCCACAAAACATAAAACCCCTTAAAAACCTTTCCTGTAACTGGGCACTGCACACGCCTGTACTCCTAGCAACTCAGGAGGCTAAGGCAGGAGGATCACAAGTTCCAGGCCAGCTTCAGCAACTTAACAAAGCCCTGTCTCAAATAACAAAAAGGGCTGGGATGTGGCTCAGCCATAAAACACCCTGAGTTCAATCCCCTATACCAAAAAAAAAAAAAAAAAGACTTTCTTTTTTTATATCTTCTTTTAATATTTAATTTTTAGTTTTAGGTGGTCACAATATCTTTACTTTGTTTTTATGTGGTGCTGAGAATCGAACCAGTGCCTTACACATATTAGGCAGGTGTGTTACCACTTGAGCCACATCCCCAGCCCAAAAACGACGACTTTCCATGTGAGTAGCACACAGCCAGAAAATGAACAGGCTGTCTGCACGCCCTTTCTATCCACTGTGAACCAGGACACCAACAAGGACCTGCCTCACCACCCTCCAGCATTTTCTGCAAAGAACCCCAGACTCCCAGGCCTCTGCCCCAACAGGGTGCATCAGGCTGCACCAGGATGGTGGGGGAGGCCTCTCCTGGTTCCTCTCCTGTCCCACTCTGTCCATTTAGCGCCCACTCAGGCCTCAGGCCCCCAAAATAAATCTCTCTGGAACAACTAAACCTGCTTAAAGCTGAGCCTTGTTCTAAAGCCTGACATCCAATGGGGACTCCCTGACCTCTGGAGTAGGAATATCCAGAAGCAGCCCCCTCGAGATCCATGTCCCCTAGCACCAGCTGACCCGACAGGCCCTCATTGACCATAGCCCTCTCACAAGACTGGGAGCCAGCAAGCAAGCTTGTCTGCTCCTCTGGCCACATCTTCCACATGCCTACAGGCATCCACATGCCCATCTCAGGAAGGGCAGATGAACCCCACAGCTCACAGACCTACAGGACTGCACTGGAATCGAGCCACAGCCAGCATCTCCTATCCTCATGCAATTCACACAGACACTATCCACTGTCCATTCACACACAGCAGAGGGGCGCTGGTGCCAGAGAAGCCCAAGACCAGTTTAGTGTAAATGAGTGGGTCAGGGGTCTGCACTACATACACA
This sequence comes from Callospermophilus lateralis, assembly GCF_048772815.1. NCBI lineage: Eukaryota > Metazoa > Chordata > Mammalia > Rodentia > Sciuridae > Callospermophilus > Callospermophilus lateralis. Next base: position 196,732,981 of record NC_135307.1, read on the forward strand.
CTTTTCCAAACTGGGGTCATTGGCCTAACTGTGGATAATTTTATCCCATTAGGAGTTTTTTTCCCCCATATTCCTTGATACAAATATTCAAAACAATGTAAAAGTAAAAAAATTTGATCCAAAACTTTCGTCGCCCTACCATGGAAATACAAACTTCCCCATTCTCAAACATAACTTTCCAGTGCCGCTCTCCTCAGCAGGAGCGCTGTAGAACAGCTCCAGAACAGCCCTGTGCCCATCAGCAGTGACAGTGCCCACACCAAGGCAACCTCAGACCCCAGGAGCAGATGGATGTGTCCAGGAGGCAGCCAGTGGCACCAGACCGGATTGAAGTCTTACATCTAAAAACAGAAGGCCCCATCTCCTTCTTTTTTGTACTGGGCATTGAACCCAGGGGCACTTTACCACTGAGCTACATCCTCAAATCTTTTTATTTATTTATGTACTGAAACAGAGGTCTCACAAAGCTGCTGACACTGGCCTCAAAATTGTGACCCTCCTGCCTCAGTCTCCTGAGTCATTGGGATCACAGGCAAGTGCCCCAATGCCCAGCCTCTTCTACCTGCTTTAACTTTACTGGTTTATTACCATCAGAGGCCCAACTAAAAGGCTGCCAACCCATAGCCAAAGACAGTTTCCCAGGCAAGAACCCCAAACAGCAACTGTTTCCCAGGTAGCAAATCAAAGGCTCCAGCTTATCATCCACATAAAAAAAAGTGAAAGTGGGCTGGGGCTGGGGCTCAGTGGCAGAGTGCTTGCCTAGCACACGTGAGGCCCTGGGTTCAACTCTGAGCCCTACATTAAAAAAAGGAAAGAAAGAAAAAAAACTTCTGAGAACAATGCAAATTACCCCCAAATCTCAGGAGCCCTTTTATCGCTCTCCTTTAAGATTCCCAGAAACAGTTAATTATATTTTGATCAACTCACACATAACCATCTATTTGTTAAAGGCACTCTTCAAATTTATCACTTAAACAGAGGATAGCTTACATTTATACACTGAACTAGACCTGGAAACACACAGACACTATGCTGACTTCATTCTGAGTTCAAGGACACAGAAGTAGCGCCCCCCACACATCCACATCCACACCCACACCCACACCCACCCACTCCCCACCCACACCCGCTGCTGTGCCTAGAGCTGTTCCATTTCCAGGGCAGGGGCTGAAGAGGGTCAGGACAGATGGCAAAGATCCCCACAACTGAAGTCCTCATAGGAGTAGGGCCTGCTCCTGGGGATCCTCAGACCATCAAGCCCTAGGTAAGCCAGAGTCCACCTTCCTAGGCAACCTTTTGACAGGGCCCCAACAAACAAGGCTCTACCTACAGAAACAAGGACTTAAGGGAGTCCCCCATGAATGCAGAGCACCAAGCACAGTAAGCAGCCAGGGTGGCAGTCTCATGAGTGCCCACAGGCCCTGCCCCTGCTGCTACCAGAACAGAAGGCATACTAACTCCAAGACATCTGCAGACTAGAGAAGGCCAACCCCACCCCATCACCAAGGACACTCCACTCACCCTAAGATGATGGTGACAAGCACGGGGGTGGGGGGGGGGGACCAGTCAGGACATGGGGGTGGCCCTCTCGCCCCCAAGGACATCCCTCCAACCCAGCGGTGAAGCAGGGAAGCCACCTTTGATCCACCCTAAGTAGAGCAGCCTAGTGCTATCCTTAACAGCTCTCAAAAAATTACTTCTCCTTGTTCTACTCAAATGTCACTGTCCCTGAGCATACCAAGGAGAACACTAGGTCAAGGCCTCTGGCCCTGAATCAAGTCCCCCATCCAGGTTCACTCTGCACAGCCTGCACCACGTGGGCAGGCAGGTAGCACACACCTGTGACAACCTCAGCAGCTTTTGACTGGCAGCACGAGGCAAGCCCAGCACCAAACTCTTCAACCACTCTAGACATGGATTTGACTTATTAAAGCTGTCCTTACAAGATTTCACAACTTCTACAGCAACATCTGATTTGAAATAATGAAAATGTTACAAAACTTAGGAGGATGCACACCTCTTCTGGATGGAACTCCACATCTTTCACAAAATAGCCAACCTCACTTCACAGCCAGGAAACGGAGGATCCATGAACACTGTCCTCAGTCCCAGATCAAACAGCTACTGTGCATAAGTAATGTCTAAACTTCCAAGAACATCTCTTGAACCAAGGCACCTGCACTTTGAGCCACAGCTGGCCACCAAGACAGCAGCTCCCATAACTACAGTAGCAGCCCTACTTCTTCTATGGCCTGACTTTGGGACTAAGCCTCAGGAGAACCAGCCAAAAAGGTGCAGCCAGCCGCTAAGGGACTCTCCCTTCCCCACAACAGGTAACGCAATCGCCCTAGGGTGGGAAGCAGTGCCCCAGACAGTCTTTCAACACAGAGCTACCTTATGAAGCATCATCTTAAAAGGCAGCATGCAGACATCCCCAGGGCAGGGCATCTAGGCCAATGGGAGGACATGGCTTTCTGTCCTGGAGCAGGGACCTAGAACCACAGAAAAGTAAGTCCTACAAGAAATCACAATAAAAGGAGGCACATTAAGAAATGTGCCAATTGGCCACATTACAAGATAACCTTTATAATTAGCAGCTTCAACGCAGCACCTACCTATCTAAAAAAGATCTTTTAAAACCACTTACCCACATGCTAATTTGGGGGTCAGATCACTTTCTCCTCTTTTCAACTCTGATCATGGACATTACGACGACTCTGACGTTAGACCACCCCAGGTTACACACGAACAGCCAGTGCTTTCGGTGTTCTCGGACAACACCATGACAACGGCTACGACACTGTTTCCACACGTCTCTTAAGTCTTTTCCTCATCCTCAGTGGGTAGGACTTAGACTCGGGCACCTTCAAACGAGCAAATACAACTATAGTAACATAAATGTCTTACAAAACAGTCCTGACAAAGAATATCAAGACTGAGTTTGCTAAAACCAAATTCAGATGTTTAATTGAAGCTCAAAGGGCGCTGTGGGGATGGGGCTTTACTCCAGGCCCAGGACTCAGCCTCAGGACAGTAGGAGAAAGCGGTCCTCCCTGCCTTCTCCCACCACAACCTCCAGCCAGGAGAGTTCGAGGAGGGGCAAGGTTCCCCATTCACACTCCACATCCTACTCCACACCTGTGTGCAGCTCCGAAACCCTGCCCTCCCCTGATCCTCACTCCACCAGTCTGCATCACGGGGTCCTAAAATGAGGAGCTGTCGGCCACCTGTGAATTTTGTTGGACTTTACTTCCACCTTTGGTCTGTATGTTTTTATTACGAAGCATAGCATCAATCAGAACAGTTGAGCATTTTCTGATCCACCAATCACAGGCTACGGCTAAACTATTTATAACCTATCACTGTAGCTCTCAAGAATGGACTGCCCTGTTTAAGAAAGAAGTACCCTGGCTTGGAGCATTAATGGTGGACTTAACTATACTCATTCAGCTTTCACTATTAAAATAAAGTAACAGAATTGGTAAGTGTTCTGATCAAAGAACTGAAGGGGGTCTTGAAGAAATGAATGTCAATATTTCATTTCCCAGAAAACACAGGGCCACTTTAAAGCACTCCTCCTGGGAGAGCATTTCCACTCCAAGAGTGCAAGGGAGCTGTTTCTGCTCTCCATGCATGAGTCCTGATGCAGAGAACCAGGAGAAGGAACACACACAACCCTCCGTCTTTTTCAAGTTGTCTTCCAGTCACAGCCAGCTCTAAAACTGACCTTAAAACACAAGGCAGAAGTGAGTCTCAGGACAGCTCAAGAAGGCAAGGCTGCCCTTTTCAAATGTCTTCCTTCTCCCAAGTAGAAAAAAAGAGGTGGGCTTTACTTGTAAGATGCTCAGAGAAAGAAACATGGCTAACCCCAGATGGCCACGGGTGAGAGGACGCCATGGGCACCTAGTCACCAGCTGTCATGATGAAAGGGCAGTGTGGGGACATCCTTGCTGCGAGGGAGGCACTGTTGAAACAGGCAGGACCACTGCAAGGGTGTTTTCCTAAGTAGATACAAATTACTGAGGCATTTCACCTAAAAGGTTACAACCATGAACCACCTTTTCAAAACTAACAACTAAAACTCAGCCATATTTTCCACCAAAAGGTCAAAACACACATAACCATCAACACAGAGCCTTCTAGCAAACACCCATCACTGTACATTCTTTAGTGCCCAGAGGTTGGCAAGGACACCCCACAAATTCTTGGGTGCTTCTCTCACATCTCCTCTTTTCCTCCTCAGAGCTGGGCAGCCCCTATTGCCAACCCAGAGTCACTGTTTCTGGCTCTCATGTCGCCCCGCTCTTGCCCCAGTGAAGCAGATCCCAATGTGTGACCAGCAGCCCTGAGACCCATGGGCAATGACAAGAAAACGTGCTCCTCAGAGGCTGCAGCTCTTTGAACTGACCCTCAGCTCTTCCCAACAAGCAGGAGGGGACTAGTGGCAGGGCCATGCTTTCCTCCCTCATCCACTACTACTGCCACTCCACGGTAGCAGCTACAGCTGCTGCACACATCACTAGTACCAGAGAGGAGTGCTCAGAAGCCCAGCACTTCAGCCCAGCGTTCAGTGGGAGGGCTCCTGTCTGAGCACTCCCAAACAAAAGCAGCTTGGCATGTGATACCAGGCAAGAGATCACCCGTCAAACCTCAGGGGCCCCAAAGAACTCAGGGTGACAAAGCAGAAGGACTGTAGAGAAGGAAGAGGCTGAAGCAGATTCTGCACTCAAAGCATCCCCTGCACATGTGTTGGGCTCCACATCCCACCACCTCCTGCACCCCAGATTCCTGGCTGGGAGTGTCACACTGACCTCAGGGGATGGCAACAACAAAAGCCTAAGGCCACACTCAGGACCAACCTGGAATTGAAACTGCTCCAGCATCTGAGCACTAGCTCTGCCTTTAGTGGCAGCAGGAAGCCCAAGCTTTCCATCCAGACTTCCCCACCTCGGGGGTAGGGGGGTGCCCAGCCTGGACCTAACCTGCACAAGGAGGAGGATGCTCTCTGGCCCACCACAGCAGCCCTGGATTAACAATGAGGCAGCGGAGTTCAGCAAGGGCCCTGCCACACGAAGGGGCAAGCTCCGATACTGGGGAGCCCTCAGAGCAAGCATGACCCCGCGCTGCCCGAGTTAAGCAGGGGCAGTAGCGCAAGACAGTCCCCACGAGAAGCCCCTGGGCGAGCAACTCAGAAGCGCAGACAGGCATCAAGGCCGGGAAGCAGGAGCAGCCGGCCCCAGCCAGGGTGGCCCGGCGGCCTCGCTGGCTCACCGGACACCCAGTCTGGCCTCCGCACCTGGGCAGGGGCGCCCCTCAGCCGGCAGCCGTGGGCAAGCCGCGAGGCAGGCGGCCCGGGCACAGCCCCAGAACGCAGCCCAGAACTTCCTGGATCGGCGGCCGCCTGACCCGCCCTCCCCTCCCGCCCCGCGCGTCCACTCACCTGGGGGCAGCTGGAAGTTCTGGATGTTGGTCGGGTTCTGCGGCGGCTGCGGCAGGCGAGGGGCCAAAACGGTGGGCGTCAGGGTGGCCCGGATCCCGCCGGTGGCGGCCGAGGGTGTCCGCGGCAGGCTGGGGGTCGCCGCGCCGGCCGCGCCTTTGGGCAGCCCCGCCGGGGGTCCAGGGGCTGGCGGCGGGCCGCCGGCGGGCCCCGGCAGCGCCCCTTGCATCGCAGGCCCGAGCAGCACGCCGGCCGCCGCGCCCGCCGCCGCCGGCCCCGCCGTCTTGGGCGGCTCGGCCTTGGCCCCCTGCGCGGGCGCGCCGGGCCCCGGCTGGCCGCTGAGCCCCGCGGCGCCCCCGGCGGCCGGGGCGGGGGCGGGGGCGGGGGCGGCGCCGGCCCCGTTCTGTGCCGCGGCAGGCGCGGGGGGCGCGGGCGCGGCCGGGAGGCCGGGCGGCCGGGCGGGCGCGGCGGGCGCGGGGGGCGCGGGCGGCGGGGGCGCGGCGGGCGCGGGCGCGGCGGGCGGCGAGGGCGCGGCGGGCGCGGGCGCGGGGGCCGCCTGGATGACGGAGCCGGCGGCGGGCGGCGGCGCGGGCCCGTTGTTGACCGGGCTGACAGCAGGTGCGGCGTGCGGCGCGGTGGGCGGCGCGGCGCTCCCATTCAAAGTTTGCGCGGCGCCGGGGCCGGGCGGGCCGGGCGGGCCGGGCTTGGCGGCGCCGGGGCCGGGGCCGGCGGGCGGGGCGGCGGCGGCGGGCTCGGGCCCGGCGGCGGCGGCGGCGGCGGCGGCGGCGGCCGGGCAGGGCCCCGCGCTGGCCTCGGGCGGCGGCCTCAGCTTGGCGGGCGCCGGCGCGGGCCCTGCGGGGACAAGCGGGCGGCGTGGTGAGCCGGGGCCCGCGCGCCGCGGCCCCCCGCCCGCCGGCCGCGCTCTACCTGCGGGGGGCGGCTCCGGCGCCGCTGCGGGCGCGCCCTCGGCGGGGGCGGCCGGCCCTGCGCCCGCGGCTCCGGCCGGGCTGCCGCTCACAACATGGTTCCCGAGCGCGCCGGCGGCCGCGGCCCGCAGCTCGGGCGCGCGCGGCGCGAGGTGGTGGTGGTGGGCCGCGCTGGCCGCCAGCTGCGACTCGAGCGAGCCCACCAGGTCGCTCACCACTTTCTCGTCCACCTCGCTGTTGAAGAAGACCTCGTCCAGCAGATCCGAGCCCGCCGCCATCTTTCCTCCTCGCCGCCGCCGCCGCCGCCGCTCGGCCGAGCGCGCCTGGGCAGGAGGAGGTTCCAGCGGGGCGCGGGGCGGGCGGGGGGCGGCGCGCGGGGCGGGCGGGGGCGCGGCGGGGGACGGGGGGAGGGGCGCCGCACTGCGCAGGCGCGGCGGCGCGTGCCGCCCCCACCCGTGCCCTGGCGTCGCTGATTGGTTGCGGCGCAGGCTTAAAAGGCGCGGCCAATGGCCGCGAGCGCCAGAGGCCGAGCGCTGGCGCGGGGTGTGGGTATGGGTACCGGTGTGGGAACGGGAACGGGTGCGGGAGCGGGCGCTGGCTGGCGGGTGCGGCGGCGGCGCTCGGGGCCGGCGGTCGAGGCACAGGCGGCGGGTTTGCTCTTTGTCTCCGCCGCTCCAAAATGGCTGCGACGAGCCAGGCGGAGGACACCGCCGGACGACGTGGGCTCCCGCCGAGCTCCGGTAAGCGCAGCGCCTGCACCAGCCGCGCCCGGAAGCCGTCTTCTGCCCTTTATTTCTGTTTGGGGGAGGGAATGGTAATAAATCGCCTAAACCGAAGTGTGCACGCACCTAGTCTCTACCGCTCTTGGGGCTGCACCGCACTCTCCCCTTCTGGCAGGCGGGTGTTTTAAGCATTTGACGGTGTCATCGACGCTGCCCTAGGTTTTCTTTTCTCCGCCCCTCCCCCACTGGATATGCCCAGAAGCCGTGTCCAGAAAGGCCCCAGGCCGGGACCTCCCGGTCCCTAAGGCCGGGGTCGTGCCGGGAGCACAGCGGGCGGGCGGGGCTGCAGACCTTAGAGGGACTGCTGCGCTCCGAAGCGGCGCCTCGGCGCTATGCGTGATCCTCCCGCAGCCTGCCCAACCGCTTGATACCTGCAGTGCACGACCTTCCCCCCCCCCACCCCGTTCTCTTGACACCGATGTCCCTAAGGAGCAGCACAGATTGGAGCCTAGGAAAGGTGTTTGGGATATATCCTATAAGGTACAACGGGAATTTCGTATTTGAACGTTAGCCTCCAGAGGACCGGAATTTACATGAATATAGCAGGCTGGGTGTGAGCGTGAGGGCGCTGTGCCCCACTCCAAGGGCACCTTAAGCTCAGCGTGGGCATGGCTTGAATCTTCCAACAGGAGCAAAAAATTGGAGTTGCATGTAAAATCTGTTTTTTGGTTTTGTTTTTTGCAGTGCTGGGGATGGAACCCAGGATCTGGTTCCTGGTAGGCAAGTACTTTATCACTTTACCCAGCCCCAAATCTCAGAATTTTTAAATGTTGACTAATTGGAAAATTTAAAATTAGGTCAAGCCATTAGCAGCAGGCTGCCATCAGCCCCTGAGCACCTTGGGTAGTGACAGACCAGATGTACAGCTGTGTGTGTCCCTCAAAACTCTCAGGTAGGACTGGGACAGAAAGCTGGACGCCAGGTGAAAGAAACCTAGATTCCCAGGCCTCCAGCCCCAAGGCCCATGTAACTTTGGGGGTTCCCACCACTCACATTTCTACCTGCACATCTGCTGCTGAAGTCTTTTTTTTTTTTTTTTTTTTAGTTGAGATGGACACAATACCTTTATTTATTTAGTTATTTTTATGTGGTGCTGAGGAGTAAACCCAGTGCTTCACGTGGGCTAGGCAAGCGCTATACCACAGAGTTACAACCCAACCCTGCTGCTGAAATCTTTCGGAGTCAGCCACAGAGTGGTGGCTGCTGGGTCCTCCAAAGGCCCTTTGAGGAGCCCTCTGCCCCTTATGGCCCTCTGCCCCTTATGATCCTAAGCCCCTGCAGGCCGGGCTCAGCCTCCTGCACCATGCACTTGCTCATGTCAACTGCCAGTGCTCTCTGGAGCTCCCCATAGCCCACAGCTTCAGCAAATGTGGCAGAGATAAGGATCCATGTCCACTCATCCCTTGCAGAATGGTCCTGTGCACCAAAAGTATTTGGGCAACACAGGACCCATGGCTCAGGCAGTTGTACAGCTACTGTTTTCAAGAGCACTGCCCACCTTTAGGATGAGGTAGGGGTGGGAGTAGCCAGGAAATCCTGAGGCTCCTTCCCTCAAGACTTCCCACAAGACTTCACAAGAGCATTCGACACACAGCTGCACAGCCCTAGCCACCCTGGCTACTCAGGAAAGGTTTCTGTTTAAGTGTATGATCTACAGATTGATACCTGCAGCGCACAACCTGTGTATGGTTCCCATGTTGCCACAAGCAGTTATGACTTCTGTAGTATGAAATTTGAAGTCCTGCCCAGCATAAAGAGAAAGGGGGGGGACTATAACAATTGGAAACTCCCAGCACTACATGGAAACGTGGAAGAAAATCTGGGATGAGGGAGAGTGACAGACCCCAAAACAGTACAGACGAGCAGGTGGCCAAAGCAGCAGCTTCCTGAGCCAGCAAGTCTGTGGGTCTTTTAAATTCAGTAAGCAGCATCGCTTTTCCATAAAAATAGAGCATCAGACACACTTACATTTAGAAATAAATATAACCTCAGTGAGTGATTCCACGATGCTCTGGATGCTGAAGCCCTTCATCATACCACAGGCCTTCTGTTAATGGTGTGTATGTGTGTGGGGGTTGGACCAGAGTCGCTTTACCACTGAGCACCATCCCCAACCTTTTTTTTTTTTTTTTGGGGGGGGGCAGTGCTAGGGATTGAACCCAGGGCCTTGTACATGCCAGGCAAGCACTCTACCAACTGAGCTATATCCCCAGGCCCACCCCCCCGTTTGTTGTTTTTTGGGTTTTTTTTTTTTTTTTTTTTTTTTTAATGTGGTGCTGAGGATCAAACCCAGTGCCTCACACATGCTAGGCAAGTGCTCTACCATCTAGCCACAACCCCGCCCTTTTTATTTTTTATTTTGAGATACGGTCTCATTTGCTTGCAAGAGGCTGGCCTTGAACTTGCATATCCTCTTGCCTCAGACTCCCAGGTCACGGGGATTACAGGTGTGGCCACTGCACCCAGCTCCCACATGTATTTTTGTTTAAAGACATACAGCCAGGTGGCAGCTGGGGGACTGGGGTTGGTTCCCAGGGTTCCACTTCCTGGGTGACCTCACTAGCCCTTCAGGCAGCCTTTCTCAGCTCTGTAGACTCAGAGGGACATGAGCGTGGTCAGTGGACCCACATCCAAGGGACTCACTCATGAGCGCATACCTACTGTGCCAACACAGGTGCACACATCTGTTAGCACTGCCATAAATTATCCCAAATCTCTCTCACAGCTCTGAAAGCCGAGTCTGAAATCAGGCTGTGGACAGAGCTGCACTCCCTCTTGAGGCAACAGAGGAGGGGGTCCTTCCTGCCTCTTCCAGCTTCGGGTGACTCCAGGGCGTCCTTCCTTATAGGTCAGTACCCTCTCCCTTTTTTGCCTCCTAGGTTACCAGTATTTCTCCTCTTATAGGGACACCTGTCTTTGAATTTGGGACCTAAATCCAGAATGATTTTGAGAGGTCTTTACTCATTACATTTGCAAAGACTCTACTTCCAAATAAGGTCCCTTCTTTTGTTTTGGGTGGATATGCATTGGAGGGAGGGGTCGTGACTCAGCCCTGTACGCCTGATTCCCAGTCTGGTCACTCCTGCAGAGAAAGCCCTGGAGAGCCTGACCAGACCTTCAGCTGAGGACACAAGCCCAGGAGCTGGGACGGGACCCAGCAGCCTGACCTGAGGGACAGGGAAGAGCCTGGTAACGATAGATCTGCTCAGTCAGGACTCCCTCACCAGGGACCAGGCTGAGGGCCCAGGAGTCTTGAGAACCAACCACCGAATACCCCTATGAGCCCATTTGCAGGAGAGGGAACCAAAGCCTGAGGAGGTTAAGTCCTTGGCCTGTGGTTGCATTCTTGGTAGGGAGAGAAGCCAGCATTCAGACCCTCAGACTGCCAGGCCCCAGAGCTGATCAACCCCTCCATCCCCTCACTAAGCACAGCTGGACACCCAGGGTGAGGTGCCCGCTGTCCTGCTAACTAGAGGCAGGCCCCTCCCTCCTGAGACAGATGGGACCTCCCAAGCAGACTGTGGGTGAGCCTCAGCAATACCTGGAGAGGCTCTTGGTTAACCTCCACCAAGAGCAGTCATAGCCTTCTGCTGGGCTTCACAGAAAGGAGCTCGTGGGGATTTCAGGAGGCACTGCCCTCTCCTGCCAGTGCTCTGGAGAGCCAGACTTCCTGAAGGTCTCCCTCCTAGAATGCCAGAGACAGGCCTTAGATCCAGGGGAGCAACTGGGTGGCTTCTCCCCTCCACCCTTCCTGGAAGGTGCAATGCTCTGGACTTCCCTAAGGCGAGATGCCCCTCAGGTGGGTCTTTAGAATCTCCTTTTGCATTGGTTAATTCCTAAAATAACTTGCCCACCTTTAGGTCGTATCTCAATTTGTAAAACCCAAATTCCAGCCAGGTGCGGTGATGCCCACCATGGTCCCAGGGACTCCATTTCAGAAGCTAGGTAGGAAGATCACAAGTTCAAGGCCAGCCGGAGCAACTTAGCAAGGCTGTGTCTTAAAATAAAAAAGTATAAAAAAATGGCTAGAAACATAGGTCAATGGTGGAACACTTCCCTGGTATGCATAGGACACAGGATTCAACTCCCAGTACCAGGGAAAATTTCATTTTGTGAATTTTTCATGATTTTTTTTCATATTTGGGGAGAAAATACATATATATATATATATATATATATATATATATCTCATATTTGGGAGAAACAACTCTATTACTGTATTGAATCGGTAGACCCTTCTAGGTATTTAGTTTTCTTCTCTAACATCTCCCAATGATGCTTTTGTTTTTGTTACTGAGGACTGAACTCAGGGGCACTCTAAGCCACACCCCAGCCCATTTCATTTTTCATTTTGAAACAGGGTCTCAACAAGCTGCCAGACTGGCCTTGAACTTGTGATCTTCCTGCCTCAGACTCTGGAGTAGCTAGGATTACAGGTGTGTGCCACCATGCCTTGCTATTCAATCATATTTTACAATTTTCTGACTGTCAGTCTTTTTATTAGTTTTATGTCACAGTATTTGGTTTTTGATATTCTTATGGGGGGGGGTCTCTTTATTTAAAAGTTTCATTTTTTTTCCTTTTAGTTGATATTTAGTGGTCAGCATCTAATATCTCAACTTATATGTCTCAACAATGCCTACTAACAAACTTTACAATGACAGCACTTATGGTTTGGTGCACCTTTCAAAGCAACTTCCGTGAAACTCACGTTTTTCAGGAGAGTAGGTGTGTTAGCTGTCACTATAGCAAAGTACCTGAAAAAATCAGCTTATAAAAAGAAAAGGGGAGCTGGGGATGTGGCTGAAGCAATAGCGCTCACCTGGCATGTGCGGGTCGCTGGGTTCGATCCTCAGCACCACATACAAATAAAATAAAGATGTTGTGTCCACTGAAAACTAAAAATTAATATTAAAAATTCTCTCTCTCTCTCTCTCTCTCTCTCTCTCTCTCAAAAGAAAAGAAAAGGGTTACTTTTGCTTGTTTTGGAGGTTTTAGCCCCTGACTGGTTGGCCCCATGGCTTTGGGCCTATGGTGAGGCACTGATCATGGCAGAAGCATGTGGCCGAGCAGAACCACTCACTTGTGGCCAGGAAGCAAAAGAGAAGAAGGGGGAGGACTGGGGTTTCGCAGTCCCCTCAGAGGGCACCCTGCCAACACCTGAGGCCGTCTCTCTAGACCACCTCCCAAAGACTGCACCACCTCCTGAAAGCACCGTGCCAGGGACCAAATCCTAAAACATGGGCCTTTCAGGGACCTTTCAGATCTAAACCCTAACCCTGGATTTCAGGTGTGGGTTTTTTGTTTGTTTTTTGGTACCACGGATTGAACTCTGACACTCAACCACTGAGCCTCACCCCCAGCCCTATTTTGTATTTTATTTAGAGACAGGGTCTCACTGAGTTGCTTAGCATATCGCTTTTTGCTGAGGCTGGCTTTGAGCTCACGATCCTCCTGCCTCAGCCTCCTGAGCCGCTGGGATCACAGGAGTAAGCCACTGCACCCAGCTTAAATTTTATTTTTTTGACATAGGTTCTTGCTTAGTCAAGGCTGGCCTGGGACTTGCAATCCCCCTGCTTCAGCCTCCCGAGTCTCTGGCATTAGAGGTGTGCACCACCATGCCCAGCAGCAAAATGAATTTTTAAATCCCAGCTGTTTTTTTTTTTTTTTTCCTTGATTTTGTCCACGAGTTTGAGCTTCTGTTTCCAGGATGGTAGACTCCTCCTGAACTCGCCCTCCTTCGGGTAGTGCCACAAGCCAGGCAGCACGCAGACCAGCATCAGCTGTGGTCCCAGGGAGTGAGCACAGGCACAGACTCTGGAGAGGAGCCAGCACTGGGAAGCAGGGCAGGGCCGTGAGCCACCTGTGTCTGAGGTCAGGACCCAGGCCAGACCATGAAGGGCAGGTAAAACCCAGTAAAAACCTGAAGTCGTTTAGCCTGAAGAGCTGGAAGGCAGAGTGAGGCAGTGACACCTCTGGAAGGCAAGGAGCATCCCAGAGAAGGGGAGATCCATCTCAGACGATAACTCTTGCCTCAGTCTTTAGTTGACCTCTGAACCACGGTCAGCCAGACCCCAAACAGCCTGGCAAAAGGACAGAGTGTGCTGGGCACAGTGGCGTATTCCTATAATCCCAACAATTTGGGAGGCTGAGGCAGGAGGATCGCAAGTTTGAGACCAGCCTGGGTAACCTAGTGAGGTCCTGTCCTGAAAAATAAATCAAGTGGGGATGCAGCCCAGTGGTAGAGTGCCCCTAGGTTGAACCTCCAGTACAAAAACAGAAAGTTCCCCAAGGATAGAGTGTGGTCTGAGTCCCATCAAGTCAATTGCCAACTAACACAAAAAATCAGCACTATTTTAAAAGAATGCAGACTTACCACAGACTATCATAATGTCAAGGACACAATCCAAAATCAACCAATATTAAAAGAAAATAATGTTATTCATTCTCAAAAAAAAGAAGGCTGGAGATCGACCCTGACAGGACCCAGATGATGGAGTTAACAAGCCGGGATGTCGAGGCAACCCCATGACCGTGCCCACTGGTGTGCAGAACATAGGCTTTCAACAGTGGTTAGGTTGAGACAGTCATGGCAGATCACAGGAACCACAGGTCTGAGTGGAGATTCTGGAACTGAAAATGAAAATGTTTTCAGTGGAAGTTAACTGGACTAAGAGCAGAGCAGGGATCACGCAGTGAACTTGACCGTGTCTCATAGAACTTATCCAATCTAAAGGAGGCGCCTGTGGGGCAATGTCACATGCCTGTGTGTGACATAGTTTACAAAGAGAGGAGAGAAGAAATGGGGTGGGGAAAGGTATCTAGAGGAAAAAATGACTGGAACTTCCTACATGTGGTGAGAAACATGAACTTACATATGTAAGAAATTCTGGGGCTGGGGACAGAGCTCAGCTGGTAGAGTGCTTGACTCACATGCACAAGGCCCTGGGTTCAATCCCCAGCACCACAAAAGAAAAAGAAAAATTCTGTGATCAACTCAAGGAGAACCAAGTGTAGGTACATCATAGTCAAATTGCTGGAAAGCAAATACGAAATGAAAAAATGTTTTAAAAAAGAGTCCTAGAAAAACAACACATGGCATGCAGGGGTAGAGGCTAGAACTGGCTGACTTCTCAGAAACCATGGGAACCAGGGCTGGGCTGGGGCTCAGCGGTAGAGCACTTGCCTAGCAGGTGCAAAGGCCCTGGGTTTGATCCTCAGCACCATGTAAAAATAAATGAATAAATAAATAAATGTATTTGTCCTACTGCAACTAAGACATAAATATTTAAAAAATCAATAAATGGGATGGACTCAAACTAAAAAGCTTCTTAGCAAAAGAAATAATCCATGAGGTGAATAGAGAGCCTGCTAATTGGGAACAAATTCTTACCACACGCACATCAGATACAGCACTAATCTCTAGATATAAAGAATGCAAAAATCTTAACACCAGAAAAACAACCCAATCAGTAAATGGGCCAAGGTACTGAACAGACACTTCTCAGAAAGTGATATACAACCAATCAACAAATACTTGAAAAATGTTCAACATCTCTAACAATTAGAGAAATGCAAATCAAAACTACTCCAAGACTTCATCTCACTCCAGTCAGAATGGCAGCTGTTAAGAATACAAACAGCAATAAGTGTTGGCAAAGTTGTGGGGGAAAGGCACACTCAGACATTGCTGGTGGGACTGCAAACTGGTGCAGCCAACATGGAAAACAGTATGGAGATTCCTTGGAAAACTGGGAATGGCACCACTATTTGACCCAGCTATCCCACTCCTTAGTCTAAACCCAAAGAATTTAAAATCAGCATACTACAGGGGCACAGCCACAACAATGTTTATAGCAGCACAATTCACAATAGCTAAACTGTGGAGCCAACCTAGATGCCCTTCAGTGAATAAATGGATAAAAAAAAAATGTGGCATCTATACACAATGGAATGTTACTCAGCAGTAAGAGAGAATAAGATCATGGCATGTGCAGGTAAATAGATGGAGCTGGAGAATATAATGCTAAGTGAAGTTAGCCAATCCCATAAAACCAAATGCCGAATGGTTTCTCCGATATAAGAGGCTGACTCATAATGTGCTGCGGGGGTGGGTGATTAAATGAACCCTCGGTAGGGAAAAGGGAGGAAAGGGCGGGAGGGGGCACAGGGATGGGAAAGACGGTGGCATGCGAGGGTCACCTAAGCACATGTATGAAGACACCAAGGACGTGACTGTGTGCAACCAGAGGTATGAAAAATTGTGCTCTGTGTGTATAATAAGAATTGTGATGCATTCTGCTGTCATGTATAACAAATTAGAATTAAAAAAAAAAAAAAAAAACGGAACCAGAGGAGAGGGAACAGCCCCTTGGAGTATCGGAAGGTGTCCAGTCGGCCAAACAGGGTGCCAACTGTCTCAAGAACAAGGTGATAAGGACCTTGTTGTGTAAAAGAAAAGGGGATTTATCTAGCAGACCCATTTACAGGAAGTGCTAAGGGGCTGTTTAGGCTGAAGGAAGACGACAGCAGGGAGAAGTTTGCCCTGGTGACGTCCAACCCCACACTGGGCACTCCTCCACTCCTCTCCTGTGCGGTGTTCGGTGAGGTGGACCAAATGCTGGGCCATAGGTCTGAAAGGACTGAAATCATACAGAATACACCCCTAATGCTGAAATTAAATCAATAATACCAGGATAGCTAGGAAAGCCTCAAGTATTTGGAAATATCCAGCAACTCGTGGGTCAAAGAGCTTACAAAAGAAATAGAAAATACTTCGAACTCTATAAAAATAACATCAAATTTGGGGGATGCAAGGAAAGCATGGGCAGAAGGAGTTTCGGCTTGAGCTGATTATGGCTAGAAATCAACCTGCCAGTTCTAGAGTCCTTACAGGAACGCCAAGGGGCGAGTTCAGTTGAGGTAATCTTGAACCCAGCTCATCACTGGTAGTAACGTCGTGTCACAACAGCAGAGTCGCCAGACGGCTCGGCACTGGTGAGGGAGTAGGTGAGCAGACCAAGGGAGTAGAACAGAATCCAGAAGAAGACACAGGTGCCACCAGCAGTGAGGACGGGCCTTCAGTGATTGGTGCTGGGTTGACTGGAGGCCCACGGGGACTCACAAACAGGAAGGGTCGACCCCAGCTGAACTGAAGATCTAAGTGTGAGAGAAAAATGACAAAACTTAGAAGGAAGTCTGTTGATAATCTTGGAAAAGGTGAAGATCTTTAAATGTAAGCACAAAAAAAAAAAAATGTGCTTTCCCACGTAAAGGGAGAAATGGAATTGCATGACATTAAGGACGTCTCATAGGGCTGGGGACATAGCTCAGTGGTAGAGTGCTTGCCGTGCATGCACTAAGCCATGGGTTCAACGCTAGCACCACAAAAAATAATAATAATAACTCATAGAAGATGTCATTAGCAAGTAGCCAGGTGCAGTGGCACATGCCTGTAATCCCAGCAGCTAGGGAGGCTGAGATAGGAGGATCGCAAGTTCAAAGCCAGCCTCAGCAATGGCGAGGCGCTTAGCAACTCAGTGAGACCCTGTTTCTAAACAAAATGCAAAATAGGGCTGGGGATGGGGCTCAGTGTCTGAATGCCCCTGAGTTCAATCCCTGTTACCAAAAATAAAAAAATAAAGATCCCCTCAGTACGTGGGAAGGCAGCCACAGGTGGGAGAAGACAGGGCAGGGAATGGGCAGAGTCTGCAGCGCTCACAGAAGAGGGCCTCAGATACCCCATCTGCCCCCAGGGGAGTGTGAGTTGAAACCCCTGCAGCCCCTCCAGAATGGCCAGGGAAGGGACTGCCCGTCCCTCCTGTCGGTGGGATGAAGGGCAATACTGACGGCCAGAGACTTGTTTCCACACTCTCTGAGCTGTATAATTGCTCAGCGTCTGGACCAGCAGTCATCCCCAAACGTGTGCTCCACAGAAGCGTACCCTGCGTGCCAGGGAGACCAGCCAGGATGCACTCATGGACCCCGCTTCGTGGCCTCTCCAGACACCCAGACCTCCACAGCATCAAAGCAGGCAGGTGGCCACTGGCAGCCATCATCGTACCCCATTTCCCTGATTGGACTAGGTGAATCAGCCCCCTCAGCGGGACACCCGCAGCCTTGGTCTCAGGACCAGCTCACTCCACCGGCTGCCGTGTGCTCAGGGCTCATGCGAACTGGCAGCACGAGTTGGCATCTCTTGACTTTTCCAGGCAGACTGATGCTCCTTGGACGTATGCAGCACGTATCTCGTGTTTTCTCATCCACTCACCCTTGATGGACCCTTGGGTGGCTCCCACCTCTTGTACTCGTGGATTTTGGCACCTTTGATGAACAGTCAGGTGTCAGTGGTCCAGTGGGAGCTTAGTAACCATCTAAGGAGGCCGAGGAGAGCTCTGCCTGCTCATGGGCTGCTTTCCTTGGTGTGAGCATGCCTAGCATGGCTGACTTCAAGCTGACCCACGATGTCACTGAACATGTGTTAGCTTTCCATCACTTGTGACGATGAACCCACAAATGGGTGAATCCACTAATGAGGTCGGAGCCCTCATGATACAGCCACCTCCCCAAAGCCCCTCCTCTGGACATGGCTGCATTGGAGACCAAGCCTTCCTCACGCGAGCCTTAGGGGAACATTCAGATCCAACCCATAAACTGTGGAATCGGGAAGAGGTGCCCAGGTGGTTCTGGTCAACTGGGTGCAGCATGTGTGCCACGGAATTATCCTTTGTTCCTTAAAATCTTGCCCCACTCTGAAAGCACATAGGAAAGTCTACACAGGCGTCTCTTTCCTCCAGGAGATGCAGGAGGACACGGCAGGGGTGTAGCCAGGACCGTCTCAGCACAAAGTGAGAGAGTGGGCTCCCAAAGATATGTCCAGGGAGGGAAAAGGGGACTAGTGTGCGATGGGGACAGTTTCAGCCTCACAAGGCGAGAAGGGCTCTGGCGGTGGCGACAGTAGTGGTTGCCCAACATGGTGAATCTACTCACTGCCACCAAACTGCTTGGACTGGAATTCCGTCACACCTGCAGGGACGGCTGTACCACGCATGTGGCAAGAGGTGGGAAGAGGGGTACAGCCATTCAAGAAATAGGGGGCGAGGTACCTCAAAAAGCCAAGGTAGAGCCACCACGTGAACCAGCTGTCCATCTCTGGGTGTGCATCCCAGGAGATTGAAAGCACATGTCACATAGATACCTGCCCCATGTTCATGCGCCCTTGTGCACAGTCGTGAAGATGCAGAACAGCCTAAGTGTCCACCCACGGAAAAATGGGCAAAAAAAAAACATAGAACATCTGCACAACGAAGTGCTATGCAACCCTAAGAAGGAAGGAGATCCCGTCACTGGAGACAGCGTGCTGAGTAAAAACAAGCCAGGCACAGAAGGACAGACACCACACTGTCCACCTAGATGTGGAATCGAAACACATCAAAGTCCCAGAACAGTGAGTGGTAGTTCCCAGCACCTGGGTGGGAAGGTCACACCGTTTCATTTAATTGTGAAGAATAAATTCTGGTGACTACAGTTAATAATAATACATTGTGTATTTCAAAATTGCCATGAGAGCAGATTTTACCTCAGGAAATATGTGAGGAGATGGATCTGTTAACCAGCCTGACTTGACATCCCACCATGGACTCGCCTCGTAAATACAGACGATCATCTGCCAACTAAGAAGAAGATTTTACTGGTTAAGGGGTCGGTTTTGTGAGCTGCTGGGATGGAACCCAAGGCCAGCGCACCTTGCACCTACCGGACAGGTGCTCTGTGCTGAGCCGCATCCCAGCTCAAAGATGTGAGTGCCGTGTAGATTTCAGCACTGTCTTTAAACTTAGAAAATAAATACTGAGAGCTGAAGCAAAATAAAACAGGCATGAAAAAATAGATGCTGCGCAATTCCACTTAAGTGGAGTATCTGGAGCAGTCCAGTTCACAGAAACCGAAACCGCGGTGGCTGCCAGGGACTGTGGAGACTAGGGAAGGGGCAGTGGGGTTCTGGGGGTTTTGCAGAGGATTGGGTAATTGTTTTATGGTTTTTGTCTTTTTTTTCCTGGTGCTGGGGATTGAACCCAGGGGTGCTCTACCACTGATCTGCATATGTCCCCAGCCCCTTTTTTTTAAATGGCTATTCCTTTTTTAAAAATATTTTTTTAGATGTTGATGGACCTTTTATTTTTATTCATTCTTATTATTTATATGTGGTGCTGAGAATCAAACCCAGGGCCTCACACATGCTAGGCAAGTGCTCTACCACTGAGCCACAACCCCAGCCCCACCCTTTGAGACAGGGTCTTGCTGAGTTGCTGAGGTTGATCTCAAACTTGTGATCCTTCTGCCTCAACCTCCTGAGTAGCTGGGATTACAGACATGCACCACCATGCCCAGCTCTGGGGATGGACCTTAATGGACGTAGAGCTTCAGTTTTGTTAACCTTACTTTTATATGTTATATATTTATCTCCAAGTCTTAACTCCCTGTTACCTGTGAATGTAATCTTATTTGGAAATAGGGTCTTTGTAGATGTATTTAAGAATCAGGATCATTCTAGATTGAGATCATCCTAGATCGAGGGTGGACCCTAAATCCAATGGCAGGCGTCCGTACAGACCAAGGAGAAAGAGGGGCTGGAGTGTGGCTCAGCAGTGAAGCGATTGGTGAGAAGCCCTGGACCCCATCCCAGCACTGCAACAGAAAAACCATCCCACAACAGAAAAACAGAATCTTGATACAGAGATGGCAGAGGGGGCCCTCACGTGAAGACAGAGGGACGGTGTTTCCTCCAGCCAAGGAGCACCAACAGCTACCAGCAGCCACCAGAAGCTGCGGGCACCTGGAACAGACCCTCCCTCAGAGCCTCTGAAGAAATCAACTCCTCCATTTTGGACTTTGGCCTCCAGAACTGTAAGGGAATGAGTTTCTTGTTTATGTTGAAAACTTTATTAGTTAATATGTAAGTGCTGCAATTACATAAAATGGTAAGTAAATATTGGCCAGGTGCAGTGGCACACACCTGTGATCCAGCAGCTCGGGAAGCTGAGGCAGGAGGATCGTGAGTTCAAATCCAGCCTCCGCAAAAAGCGAGGCACTAAGCAACTCAGTGAGACCCTGTCTCTAAATAAAACACTGGGGATGTGGCTCAGTGGGCAAGTGCCCCTGAGTTCAATCCCTGACACCAAAACTAAATAAATAAATAAAAGTAAATATTGCCTTTTGGTTGGAGATTTCTTGTGCAACTTCTCGAGTTCTCTAGGCCCCACCGCTGACTCTGGGGAGGCTGCACCAGGCCACTGTGTCAGACTTCCGTCAGCTCCACACAGCTGCAGTCTATGTACTGTGCCCTGCGCGGCCACCTACTCAGCCCAAGACTGGAAAGCAGTTCCCGCCACCAGAGGCTGAGCAGGAACGTCCACCCCTGGGGACGAGAAGCCTGGAACGAGCTTCTGACTGAGCTCCCTTGACCAGGCTTTCCCTGTGGTCCCAACAGACAGCACACCCAGTCACCTTGATGGTGGCCGTCCCCTGGTGGGCTCTCCCTTCTTCCCTGCCTCACACCACCCATTCTTCAGTTGACACTCCCAAAGGAATCCTGTGGCTCAGGCTCTTTTTCTGGGGAGCCCAGGCCAGAGGTCGGGTGAGGACCAGTGGTGAAGACCAACCTGCCGAGTGGAGGGCAGTGGGAAGGCTCAGACGGGTTTCCAGACAAGCTCCAGCATCTGGAGTTTCGGGGTCCTTCAGAGAAACAGACCAGCAGGAGACGCTGACCATCCAGCGCCACTGCACAAGAGGGTGCCTTCTGAGAAACGCGTCCCTAGGGAATTTCACCCCGAGAACATCACAAACCTGGGTGGTCCGGTCAGCTCACACCAGACCTGCTCACAGACCACTGTAATCCAGTTGTGGACAGTCCCAGTAGCCTGCATCACACCAGCAGGTACGTGGCCTCCTTGACAGCCATGCACGTGGTGCTGTCCACTGGGCAATGGCAGCAGCTGAGCTCCCTCCATCCACCTCCAAGGGTCTCCTGGAGCCCCCAGGCTTTCTTCACCCCCTTCCCCTAGGGCTCTGGGCTCTCCCTTGGCCCCTTCTCCACGCCCTCCCTTCAGGCCCCCCAGCCTCACACAGCCTGTGTGGGGCCAGCCCCTTGTCCTTCCCAGAACCCACTCCCGCCCTCCTGTGCTGAGGGAGCCTGCCTCTGCACCCTGCACAAGCAGCTCCTTCCCCTGAATACACACCGTAACCCTGGCCGGCTGTGAAAACCCTCTGGGCCACTCCCAGGTCAGTTAAACCAGAGCCCTGAGTTGGCCTGGAAGCTCCCAGGTGAGTCCAAGGTACAGCAAGGGAGAGAACCTGAGTCCCCGAGCAAGGAGGAGACCCGTGCCCAGGCTTCCCAGCCCCAGCCTGACGCTCTGGAGGCGCCAGCTGGTGGCCTGGTGATGATGGGTTCACCCACCACCTCCCTGCCAGGCCACTTTGGACACTCCATCCCACAGCCCTGGGGTCTCCTGAGCCATCAAGGAAGGTCCCGGGGAGCGCCTCAGGCCCATCAGTGAGCCAATGCATGGCTCCGTGACTCCAGAGGCCAGGGCATCCACCAGCTGTGTGGCCTCTCTTGGGTCTGTCCTCATGGCCTTCTTGCTGTCTGGGGAGCCCATCCTCTCTAGATGCCTGGACCCACCTCTTATTGCCATCAGCACCCCTCCTCTCCGAGACCCAGAAGTAGACTGCCACTTGTATCAAAGTCAGTGGCTCCCTCCTCCTGCCAACGCCCCCATTCACCCAGGGTCCCTGCACCTGCATAGGTGGAGAAGCCTGTACCCCTGAGCTATTCTTGTGCCGATTTCCCCACATGCTGGCTCTGCCATCCCGGCACCTCCCAGGGCCTCTGGAAAGCATGTCCTGGGCCACCTTCCTACTGGGAGAGGATACCTGCAGGCCCATCCTCCGTGGGGCCTCTTGTGGCTACCTGGCTCTGGCTCCCACCTGGACAGCTGCTAGTCTCAGCTCTGGGCTCCCTCTCAGGGCTTCTCCTGACTTCCCTCCCTGCTGCCTGCACACCCTCTGCCTGGGAAGGGTGTTGGGAGGCTCTGCCTGCCTCGGGACGAGGACCTGCCTGAGGAGCAGCCTCCCTCAGAGGTTGGAGGGCCAGGCTGCTGGCACCGCAGGCTGTGGCCCACTCTGCCAGAGCACCAGTCTGCTCTCTGGGAGAGCTCAGAGTCAGCCTCGTGTCCCCTGCTTCTGGAAACTTCACGATGCTGCACCTGAGTTGGGTCTTCATCCCTGGCAGATTGTCTGCTTCCTGATGCCTCACCCTCCTTGGATGCCACACCCTCCATGGATGCCACACCTTCGGTGATGCCACACCCTCCTTGGATGCCACACCCTCCATGATGCCACACCCTCCATGATGCCACACCCTCCATGGATGCCACACCCTCCATGGATGCCACACCCTCCATGGATGCCACACCCTTCGGTGATGCCACACCCTCCGTGGATGCCACACACTCCGTTCTTGTTAAAACTTGTTTTTCATTACTGAGGATTGAACCCAAGGGCACTTTGCCTCTGAGCTACGCCCCAGCCCCATTTCTTTCTTTCTTTTTTATTTTATTTTATTTTTTGAGACAGGGTCTCGCTAAGTTGCCTGGAACTTTCGATCCTTCTGCTTCAGTGGCTGAATTCTCCCGGTGGCTGGGATTAGGCCTAGCCACCACCCAGCTCTTGTTGGAACTCTCACTGGTCTAACTGACCAGATCAATGAACTGTGGTCTGATGATGTTTTCTCTCCAATTTTTTATTTCATTGTTTCTACTTCAAAAGGCACTTTTTAATTTATTTCCAAGAGCGCTTTCTTATTCTCTGTTCCTTTGCACAACTTCCTGTTCTGAAGCCACGGAGGTGATGTTTCTCTCTCGTCTCCCGCAGGGCATCGGCAGACCACCATGCACAGACCACCGCCTCCTCCGCCCCTTCTGGCAGGGGCAGAGCCTCCTTCACATGGGATGCTTTGCTCCTCAAGAGCCTGGTGATCCTCAGGCCCAAGCATCTTCATGAGAGGCTCCAAGTGCTGATGGGAAGCAATGTGTGTGGGCAGCTGAGCACGGCACTGACCACCGTTAGCCCTGTAATGAGGCCACTGGGTGTGAAGGCTGTGGCAGGGTTCTTGGGAGGCCAGCATCCCCCAGGCTCCCACCTGGGAGGTACACCTGGACAGCAGCCTTGTGGAGATGGAGCAGGACCAATACTGAAGTCACCTTTTGCTTGTAGCCTCTTTCCAAGTCTCCCTCCACAGTGACCCACTCTGCACCAGGCTGTGCCTGGGCCGCCTAAGCCCAGGGCCTCCAGGCCCTGACGCCCAAGAGCAGACTTTGGGCCTCCAGCCTGCTGCCCACTCAGGGTCTGGGCCTAGCAGAGCTTTTCTGGGATCCTAGGGATTTTACACCCCAGGTGCTTAGGATCCAGCTCTCCCTGGCCTGAGCAGTCAGTGCCACCTGACCATCTGCTTTCCAGCTGAGAAGGAGAAGAGATGCCCACAGGTGAAAGATGTCTGCAGTGTACCTTTGTGGTCCTTCCAGTGGACACTGGGAGGGGCATGTGTTCCCCACACCATGTGGAAGTCACCCCCTCAATTTGGGGGTCAGTCCTAGGAGCATTTTTAGAGGGAAACCCCAGCCCTTGCCTTTGTAAGGTGCAATAGCCCTCACAACTGGGCCTGCCACGGGCACAAGCCGTGGCCGGGAGGGGGGCTCCTGCAATACCAGGGCTTGTTACCTGCTTGTCACCTGAGAAGGAGAAACTAGGCACACCTGGGCACACCCAGGGCCTCACACGTGCTAGACTGGGGATAGGGGCCACTATCCAAGGGCAGCCCACCCACCCCCACCTTGGGGAGAATCCCAACCCAGTGTTGGAGACACCTACATGAGTGAGTCGTCAAAAATCAAAGCCAGGACCAGGGCGGTTTGCACAGCTGTAATCCCAGTGGCTCAGGATGCTGAAGCAGGAGGATCACCAATTCAAAGTCAACTCTCAGCAAAAGGCAAGGTGCTCTGCAACTCAGTGAGACCCTGGCTCTAAATAAAATACAAAATAGGGCTGGGGATGTGGCTCAGGGGTCCAGTGCCCCTGACTTTCACTCCCCAGAACCCCCCCCCCCAAAAGGGAACTTCTCATAAACTTCTGACTTCCAGCTTATTTTTTAAATATTTTTAGTTGTAGATGGACACAATACATTTATTTATTTATCTTTTTTTTAAATTTATTTTTTAGTTGTAATTGGACAGAGTACCTTTATTTCACTTATTTATTTTTATGTGCTGCTGAGAATCAAACCCAGGGTCTCACACGTTCAAGGTGAGCACTCTACTGATGAGCCAAAACCCCAGACCATATATTTTTTTCTTTTTTAATGTGGTGCTGATTGAACCCAGTGCCTCACACATGTTCACCACTAAGTCACAGCCCCAGCCCACTTCCAGCTTCTCTTAAAATCCAGCTCTGCTGGGCACAGTGTTACATACCTGTAATTCCAGCAGCTCAGGAGGCTGAGGCAGGAGGATCGTGAGTTCAAAGCCAGCCTCAGCAATGGCGAGGCACTGAGCAACTCAGTGAGACCCTGTCTCTAAATAAAATACAAAATAGGGCTGGGGATGTGGCTCAGGGGTCAAGTGTTCTTTGCTCCTGAGTTCAATACCCAGTACCAACAAAATAAAACCCAGCTTTGCCCCGTTCCCACCAGGGAGTGATGCCCAGGCCGTGAACTGAGTGTTCTTGATAAGCAGCTTAATTCTATGTCTGTGTTTTAATCTGTAAAATTAAAAATTCACTGTAATTTCTTAAAGTGGCCTGAGGTGACAGCTTCTCCCCACGCTCACGGATCCTGCTTTCTAAACCTGGCAGCTGTTTTCTCTGCCATCCTCTAGGGGATGGCTGATACCTGGGCCAAGAGAATCAGGACTGCCTTGGGGCGACCCCAGGCCCTTCCTGCTCCCTGCACATGCAGGTGACAGTGCAGGGTGGCTTTCTCAGCAGGCCTGGCCCAGCGATGGAAGCTGGGAGGAGAGCAGGCTGGGTGGGGGCAGAGTATGACATGGCAGACTGGCACAGTAAGTACATAAGGAGGGTCCTGGGGAGGGCCAAGGGCAGAAGGGAGGCCAGGTCAGAGTCTCAGCTGTGACACAAGCCAAGGTGGGGCTTGGGCCAGGTGGCTGCCCACAGGTCTGTGCCATGTGACTCTGGATATATGTTGAGAGTGGGGTCTACAGGATTTCTCGGCTGCAGTGTAGAGGGCAGGTGTGGAGGCCTGTCAGGACCCTGTGGTCCACAGCTCCCGTACCCCAGCCACAGGCCAATGGGGAGCCTGCAGCCTGCATCCATGGGGGCAGCTGCTCATAGGAGAAGCCCCCAAAGTGAGACCCCCTGGTCAGGGTGGACCAAGAAGATCTAGACATGGGGCAGTGAAGCAAGGTGACCAGGGAGGTCCACGTACTGCCAGCTCTCTCCTAGAAAATGGCTCACTGCTTACAGGCTTGACCTCCTGGAGGTCCCTGGCCACTCTGCCACAGCCATCTGGGTAGACGCCTGCTGGGCCAAAAGGCGACAGACCAGCAGTGGGGGACGAGAGCACAGACACCCCCAAGGAGGGCCGCACCAAGGAGCAGAGTGGAGGGTCAGGGCCAGGAGCGGCAGTGGGGCTAGAGCAGGCATGGGGCCGGGCACTGGGGAGGGGCTGGGCGCTGGGGAGGGGGCTGGGCGCTGGGGAGGGGGCCGGGCGCTGGGGAGGGGGCCGGGCGCTGGGGAGGGGGCTGGGCGCTGGGGAGGGGGCTGGGCGCTGGGGAGGGGGCCGGGTGCTGGGGAGAGCAGCAGTCAGCAGGCGGGGAGCAGGAGCCAAGGGGAGTGGGAGGCCTGAAGCAAGAGCTGGGCCTCGGCCAGGTGCACAGTTAGCTGAGGGAACCATGTATTCAGCACCCAGGCCCACCTGGCCTCTCTCTCTCTTTGTCTTTTTTTTTGGGTGAGGGGTGCCAGGGATTGAACTCGAGCACTTGACCACTGAGCCACATCCCAGCCCTATTTGGTATTTTATTGAGAGACAGAGTCTCACTGAGTTGCTCAGCGCCTCACTTTTGCTGAGGCTGGTTTTGAACTCGAGATCCTCCCAAGCTGCCGGGATTACAGGCGTGCACACTGCACCTGGCTGTCTTTCATTTTTGCAGGGCTGGGGATTGAAACCAGGGCCTTGCCGTCGCTAGGCAAATGCTCGACTGACTTTCACTCCCAGCCCCCGGGCTCAGTCCTCTCCAACCTGACTGGAGCCAAACAACTCTGGAACAAGACCCAAAGACAGAGCACTGTGACGTCACCCTGTGCAGGGGAGGGAAAGGGTCAAAGCTCTCAGAGCTTCCAAGAAACAGGTCACCACAGGTGCCAGTCAGGGAAGGCTTCCCGGGAGAGGCAGGAGCCTGCACACAGCAGCCAGGGAGAGGGAGGGACTGACTTTCCAGGTAGGACCATGGGCCAAGGAGGGTGAGGAGTGGACAGGCCAGTGAGAGGGACGGCCCAGCTCTGCAGGGGGGAGCCAAGCTAAGGTGGATGCAGAGCCTCTCCTCAGGCCTAGAAGGCAAAGTCACTGCACACTCAGGAGGAAAGAGGGACATCTGGTGACTCCCCCCGTAACTTAAGGTGGCCGGATGAATGATCCCCTCACCAAAGATGACCTGCTGCTCCCTGCAGAGCACCCTACAGTCACCTGAGCCCACAGCTGAGTACTGGGCCCAGGTTCAGGGTTATGAGTGATCATCCCCAAACCCAATGGCATGAAAAGTCCACTCATCCAGATCAAGGTCCTGGGACCAGGAGTCCCGGGCAGGGTGAGCCCAGCTCCTGTCCTCTGCTTCCTGGGCCTTCAGATGCTGGCTGCTGGCTGTGGGCCTCAGCGCTTCCCCAAACAGTGTCTCTGAGCGGGCGTGCTGGGCTTCCCCACGGCATGGTGCTGGGTTCCCAGGGAGTGTCCCCAGGAGGAAGCCCTGCCACCCTGTTCCCTGCTCGGAAGGCCTTTTCCCCTTTCCAGGGAGCAGCGCCCCGGCCTCCTTCCACCATCGCTGCTGGTGGCTTCTTCCCTCTGAGTGACCACGGCTCTCAAGTGGATGCTGTGTGTGCTTGAGGTAGGTACTGCTTGTCTCTGCGCCAGTTGCGCAGGCCACATGTGCTTTACTCACTGTTGGTCCCCAGCACCCAGCACAGTGCCTGGTCCACGGTGGGCAAGCAGTGGGCACACAAAGGAAGGGTGCGAGTGGACATACGGTCCATGGGTGGCAAGTGGTGGGATGGTGACTGCAGATGGAAACGGGTGCACAGAAGGAGAGGCAGGTAGACAGGCGGGTGGACAGGCGGGTGGACAGGTGGGTGGACAGGCGGGTGGACAGGCGGGTGGAGGACGAAGAGCACAGGGACACATACCCGTTCCCAGGCCCAGGTTGTCTCCCCCATTCCGTAGAACCCATCCTCCTCACACCCCTTCCCTCTTCCTCTGCTCTCAGGGAGTCCTGCCTTTAACCTTTATTTTAGGACATAATCACAAACAAGCTTTTTTTTTTTTTTTGTACCTAGAATTGAACCCAGGGCTCCTAACCACTGAGCACACCCCCAGCCCTTTTTTACATTTTATCTTGAGACAGGGTCTTGCTAAGTTACTTAAGATCTCAGAGTCTGTAAACAAGTCAGGATGGCGCCTGGCATTTTGCAGAGAGAGTGGTTTGTGAAGTAACGCCAGTGAGCCATTAAGTGTGGAGATTCCTGATTGGTTGACTGCTGTATCTAGTTTATGCTAATTAAGATAAGTTGTGTGGAATGTATATATACCCCTCCTGTCCTACAATAAACGGCTCCCACTCCTGCTGTATCAATCTACACAAGTTGCTCGTCACCCCCCGGTTATTCTGCTGCAGCTGGACTGCGGCATCAGACAAGTTTCTGAGGCTGGCTTGAACTTGCACCCACTAATTACAAATAATGATACATTGTCATTGGAATATTCACCTCTAGGGGCTGGGGCTGCAGCTCAGTGGTAAAGCGCTTGCTTGCATATGTGAGGCTCTGGGTTCGATCCTCAGCACCACATAAAAATAAACAAAGATATTGTGTGTTTATCTACAACTAAATAAATATTTTTTAAAAAAGAAAAGAAAACTAAATATCCACACCTAAGCACTGGGCCTGCAAACACCTCAGGCTCACGACGGGGTGACCAGAGCTCTGGGGCTCCCCAACTGCCTGGTCACAAGGGCAGTGCAGTGCGTAGGTCTTCTCCAGTGCTGGTGCACATCTGTATCCACTGTCCCCACCTGGCCTTCAGACATAGTGGCCTGACTTGAGACCCTCTGAAGCTCTCCAGCACACTTGGCCACCTCTGCCTAGGTCACCTGTGCAGTTGCTCCCTCCCCCCGCTTCTCCAGCCTTACCTCACACTGCTCCCTGCTCTTTCCTGCCACACCAGTCACTTAGTCCTCTTTTGGGTTTCCCAGGGGGACCCTCTCCCTTCTGCCGCAGGGCCTTTGCATGTCAATTCCTTGTCTACCTGGTTAGTGTCCACACATCTGTCAGCTTGAGGCTCACCTGACAACTTTTCAGGGCCTCGCCCATCAGGCCAGGCCCAGGCCTTCTCTCCTGCTTCCTTTGCTCTTGCCGGTCCTCTGGAGTCAGTCACCTTGGTGATTATCTGGTTCACTTCTCCTTCCTTCTAACTGGATACTCTATGAGGGCAGCCCTAGCCTAGCTTCCCTCACCATCTACCTCCCAGGGTGAGAGGGGGTCTGTGGAGCCCCCAGAAAAGGGGTTCCTGGGAGGGCAGAGAGAATGCCTGGCTGGACTCTGCTGCCGGCTTGTTTCGGGGGAGAGTATATCAGGCTATCCCATGCAAACGCTGACCTCTGCCCGTCTGAGGCTGGGGCCAGATTCTGATCCTAACTTGGCTTCCAGAGGACACAATGCACAGGCCCAGGCCCAGACAAACCCCCACTCCAGAGACTCACAGCATCTCAGGAGCATTCTGCTGCATCCTCAGTCGCTGAGGCCCCGGCTTGCCTGCATGCTCCAATGGTCCTCGGGGAGAGAGGGGACCCTGCAGGCCCTCCTGGAAATCCCCGAGCACCCTAGATCTTCCCTATTCCCATAGCCAACCCAGACCTTGGTCTTGTGGACATGCCAAAACCAGGATGACAGGGAGGGGCCTAGGAGTGAGAGGTGACAACCCCAGGTGGGATACGAAGGGCCAGGCAGCAGTTGGCTCCACTGGACAGCACTTCAGTCCCAGCTGCTGGTTCCCAAGTGTGAAACCTGCAAAATCACTTTTCTTCTCTGAGCCCCACCTATAAAAAGACAAGGAGTTGGGGATCAGGCACCAAGACAAAATAAAAGCTATCCACATTGTAAAGGAAGTAAAACTACATCTCTTTGCAGATGACCTAATATTGTACACTGAAAATCCTAAGGAAGCCACTAAGAGACTATGAGAGCTAACAAGGTCAGCAAGTGTCGAGTCACCAACACAACCAGTCAGGGTCTTCCCAGTGAACTTAAGCTAAATAAAGACGCAGACACAGAAGTACCTTTTCTCTGGGTTCAGCCTCGGCTACCCAGAAGGGGGCAAGCAGGCAAAAAGAGGGTGAGGAGCATGTGCTGGACCTTTTTATTGGGGAGAAGCTATTCAAATGAGGCAAGGGGTCAGGTTTACAAAGGAATAGGTGAGTGTAACCCAACTGTTCGGGTGCCGCCTACTCCTAGGGCCACACCTTGTTATCTGAGCGAGGGAAGAGTCACAAGTCATGGCACTACTGCACCAGACTAAGCGGTCTTTCAGATCCCAGTGGTGCTTCAGGACTTAAAGGTGCATGCATTTGGAGTGGCTCCCCACAAGCAAGGTTGTGAGATACAAGATAAATATACAAATTTCGATTGTACATCTATACGATTTCGATGAACAAATCAAAACTGAAATTAAGAAAATAATTCCACAAAATACTTAGGAACACATTTTTATATATGGTGCTGAGGATCAAACCCGGGTCGCACACATGCCAGGCGAGCCCACTACTGCTTGAGCCACATCCCCAGCCCCAGGAACACATTTTTTTTTTTTTAAAGAAAGAGTGAGAGAGAGAGAGAGAGAATTTTAATATTTTTATTTTTTAGTTCTCGGCGGACACAACATCTTTGTTTGTATGTGGTGCTGAGGATCAAACCCGGGCCGCACGCATGCCAGACGAGCGTGCTACCGCTTGAGCCACATCCCCAGCCCCAGGAACACATTTTTAAAAGTGCAAAACATGTTCCTTTTTAAAAAAATTTTTTAGTTATTGATGGATCTTTAATTCATTTATTTATTTATATGTGGCACTGAGAATCAAACCCACTGCCTCACACATCCTAGACAAGCACTCCACCACTGAACCACAGCCCCAGACCACAAAATATATTCTTAAAACTATGACTTATTGTTGAAAGATGAAGAAAGATTTAAATAAGTGGAATGGCATCCCATGTTCATGGATTGGAAGAGTGACTATTGTTAAAATGGCAACACTCCCCATTTATTTTCATTTGCCTTCCCCTGATGATATTTGCGTGTCAGATTCAACACAATCACCACCAAACTGTCAGAGGGCTGTTTTGCAGAAATTGAGAAATCGATTCTTAAATATATATGGAATGTCAAGGAACTCAGAATAGCCAAAACAATCTTAAAGAAGAACAAATTTGGAGGATTCGGACTTCCTGGTATCCAAACCACTACAGCTGGGGCTGGCGTTGTGGTTGGGTGGCAGAGCACTTGCCTAGCTCACGTGAAACACTGGGTTCGATCCCCAGCACTACCTAAAAATAAAAACAAATAAAATAAAGGTTAAAAAAAAAAACCTACTACAGCTGGATGCAATGGGGCATGCTTATGATCCTAGCAACTTGGGAGCCTGAGGCGGGAGGATCACATTCCAGGCCAGCCTGGGCAACTTAGCAAGACCAAAAAGGCAGGGTACGTGACTCAGTGGTAAAGCACTCAGGTTCAATCCTCAGTGTCACCAGAAACATACAAACAGTGTGGTCCTTGGATAAAGATAGACTTCCACATTTATGAGATCCCAGAAAGAAATCCTTCAAAGGGTTGTAGCCGACCCATTTTTGACAAGCGTGCCAACACAATCACTATCAAACATGTTTTTAACATTCAATGGAAAAAAGAGTCTTTCAACAAAGGTGCTGAGACAATTGGATATCCATGTGCACAAGAGTGAAGCTGGATCCCATCTCTCATGATGTAGAGAACTCGCTCAGAACTGATCACACTCTAAATGTAAAAGCAGAGCCTGGGAAACTGTGAGAAGAAAAATGGCACAGGCTTTCAAGGAGATGTGTTTTCGATATGACACCAAAAGTACAAGCAATAAAAAATAAACCAGACAGATTGCAGATCAGCTAAACTAAAAACTCCCATGCTTCAGGAAACATCAAGAAAGTGGAAGGTCATCCAGATCGGGGGACTTATCTGTAGATCCTGTACCTGATGAGACTGCTATGTAGGATCTACAAGGAGCTCCTATTGCTCAAGATATGACGACCCAATGTGAACATGGGCAAAAGATGAGGAATAGATATTTCTCCAAAAATAAGTGCAAATGAACAATAAGGATATGGAAAGATGCTCCATATCATTAGCCATTAGGGAAATGCACACGGAAGCCACCATGAGAGAGCACGTCACGCCCACTGGGGTGGCATTAGTGAGGGTGTGACATCTGCAGCCCTCATACACTGCTGGTACAAGGGAGAGACAGTGCAGCCACCTTTGAAAGCAGGAAGGTAGCTCTTCACAAGGTTAAACCGTTGCCATATGGCCCAGCAACTTTGCTCCTAGGTACACACCTAAAAGAAATGAAAATGAGTCCACTCGATTTCTAGTACACTGAGTTCACAGCAACATTGGCCTTCATAGCTGAAAAATTAAAATAAGCCCACATGTCCATCACTTGGCAAATGAACAAATAAGATACAGCATGTGCACAGGATGGAATACTATGC
Source organism: Callospermophilus lateralis (assembly GCF_048772815.1). Taxonomy (NCBI): domain Eukaryota; kingdom Metazoa; phylum Chordata; class Mammalia; order Rodentia; family Sciuridae; genus Callospermophilus; species Callospermophilus lateralis. Next base: position 196,765,194 of record NC_135307.1, read on the forward strand.
AGCAATCAAAAGGAATTGATTTGCGGGGGGCTGGGGATATAGCTCAGTTGGTAGAGTGCTTGCCTAGCATGTACAAGGTCCTGGGCTCAATCCCCAGCACCACCAAAAATAAAAAAAATAAAAAAGGAATGAATTTTTAGCACAAGGTGGAATAAGCTGTAAAACATTAGGCTGAATCAAAGAAGCCAGGCATAGTGGTGCCCATCTGGGGTCCCAGCTTTTCAGGGGGCTGAAGCAGGAGGGTTGGAAGATTGAGGCCAGCCTGAGCAACTTAATAAAACCCCGTCTGAAAGTGAACCGCATGGCTGGAGATGTAGCTCAGTGACAGAGGGCTTGCCCAGCACGTGCAAGGGCCTGGGCTCCATCTCCGCAGCAAGAAAAAGAAAAATCACCACAAAACAGGAACGGCAACCTGCTGGACCACATCTTGGATGATCCCACGCTGTGAAACGCCCAGAGGAAACAGACCCATGGAGAAGAACAGTAGACTGGTGGTCGCCTAGACCTGGGGAGGGGGGGAGGCAAGAGAGGCAGTGACGGCGGGTGCGGCTGGGTGTCTAGGGGAGGTAAAGATGTTCTGAAATTGACGGGGCAATGCAGACACGAAGTCATTGAACTGTGTACTTTAAGTGGGTGAACTGTAATGCACTGGAATCAGATGCCAATTGTTGTTTTTAAAACAGGAAAGGTTGGCACAGGTCTTTGAAGGGGTGCTGTTTACCTACGGGCAAAGGTGCTGGTACTGGGTCCCTCTTCTCAGGCTCCAGAATGGGCCACGTGTGACCTGCCTACCATGTCCCTGCAGTCAGCAGATCACCTACCAGGCTTGGGCAGACTCCGGTCAGGGCTGGGCGAGACAGGTGTGATGGGAGGGGTAAATTCCTGGTCCTGGCAGAGCTCCAGGCTGGAGGAAACCTGGGTTTGAGGTGGTGGAGGGGCTTGGAGAGGTGTGTGCCCGCCCCATGGGCAGGGCAGGGTCCTGGGGTAAGCCAGGGCTCCGACTGAGCAGGCTGCTGGGGATGTCCCTGAGCCTCTTGAGCATGTAGCACGTAGCAGAATCCAACTGGCTCCTGTAGGTAGAATGTGACAAAGGCACGGCTGGATCGGGCAGCCTGACTGCCTCTGGAGGGCGGCTTGGGGGCGGCTTGGTGGCCTCTCTCCAGCAGGCCCTCCCTCCCCGAGGCAGCCAGCCCAGCATCACCAGTCAAAGTGACTCAGGTGCTGGGAATGTGTGGCAGAAGGGTAATGGCGCTGGAGGCCCTCAGCTAAGCTGCACTGACCTGAGCTGGACAGTGGCAGCTGAGGGTATCCGCAGACAGTAAGTGAGAGTCCACAGGAGTGCTGGCAGGAGGAGGGGAAAACTCCAGATGAACCCCACATGATAGCCAGAGTCTCTGGACTTCAAGGGGCTGAGGCCCAGCTGAGGGGTGGCTCTTGGGCTAAAGTCAGCCCCCACCCCAGAGGAGGAGGGCAGGAGAGAGCGGGCAGATGTCCTGAGGAGTGTGTCCCTGGACCCCTCAGATGACTCTGAACAGCCCATCACCCTGGCCGGCTCCCTGCTGGAGAGGGGGCAGAGCCCTCTCCCAGGAAGCACAGGGTGTCTCTCCAGGAACTGTCATGCATCCTCTCCCAGTAACCAGACTTGTCCCAGCGAGTGACATGCTGGGTGACAACGGAGGAAAGGGGCTGCCCCCTTCCCCCAGAGTGGCAAGGCTCAGTCAGCATAGTCCGCCAAACCGGGAGAGGGTGCCTATGGGATCAGATTTGGAGGGTGCTCAGGGGCCCTCTTGGGTGCTACGGTACTCGGTCCCCTGCCTGGTGAATGGACAGGTGCAGCTGAGAGAAACAGAGTCCAGGGCTCAGACTCACAGTCATGAAGTAAGCCCCAAGTGGCAGCAGAGGCCGGGGCACAGACAGAGCATGGAGGAAATGGGTGGGCGGTAGGGGATGCACTCCAGGTGATGCTTGAGGCCCTCCCTCCTGAGCCTGCCCCAGGAAGCGGGCTGGGGAGCCATGGGGGAGCTGCAGGGGGAGACCCTAAGGCAGGAGGGGTGTTGCCAGACGAAGGTGCAGCTCAGGGGTAGAGCATTTGCCTACCGTGCCAAGGCCCCAGGTTCACACCCACACCACACTGTCTGCTGGGGAGGAGACTCCATGGACTGCCCTCGCCTGGGAGAGCCTCAGGCCCTGCCTCCCTTTTTGCTGAGGCAGCCCATCCACAGTGGCCCCCCTGCCAGGATCAGGCTGGTTCTGCTCAGCTGGGGGGCTCCCCAGTGGCGCTGCAGAGGCCTAGGGACAGCTCCAGCCCAACCTGCTTCCTCCACTTGTCACAGGCTTCACCCTCCCAACTAACACAGTGCCCTGAACCCCACCTTGCATTTGTCTCCTGGGGAATTCAGCTTGCAGTCTTCTCCTGAAGACTGTGTGGCGACAGGCAGGAAAGTCCGAGAGGGCTTATTTATTCACTCGTCAAATATTTGGGGAGGATGGGTAACATCACGTCTGTGACATGGGTTCCCCAACTTCTTCTGCCTCCCAGTCATGCAAGGATGGTGGCATTGGTGCCCCAGTCCTCAGCTTCCCGTCTCTAAAACCTGCTCCAGAGTGGTGCTTTGGAGATCCTGAGTGTGGACTGCTCACCTTCCACTTGTGAGCTCCATCGCCATTTTTCCTTTGAGCACTCCAAGGTTTTTGGCCCATGAGCTTATATTTCTATTTAGAAATTAGAATGCCTGGGCTGATGATACCAGGGCAGAGAGGCAACGGGAAGACTGAAGATTTGGAATGGCAATAACTGAGGATGGTAGGATGAGTGGCTGCTGCTCCTGGGTATCCATGACTGGCTCCGGGAAAGGGCAGGCTCCTTGTGCAGTGACCGCTGGGCAGCTCTTCCCAGGACGGGGCTGCCTGACCTACCCCGTCACAAAGGAAGCCTCTTCCTATCCTGTAGCTGGAGTCAGGCAAAGTGGACACTTGGCTCTGAGGTGCTCTGCTGAGCAGAGACGAGACTCCATCCCCAAATGGAGGAATATCCCCACTGAGATGTGAACACCCTGTCCTCAGCCACATGGGTACTGAGAAAAGTAAAGGCTCCACCCCACACAGGGCTGGGGGGAACATGAAGAGGTGCGGCGGTCTGGCACAGCACACAGTGTTAAACAGAATCACTGCAGACCAGCAGATATTCTCTCGGTTAGGCATCCAGGATCAAGGTAAATATATGTCCACACAAAAGCATGCACAGATGTTCACAGCAGCAATGCTCACAATAGCTAATAAGTGGAAACAACCCAAGTGTCCCTCAGCTGGTGAACAGGTCAGCCACACCCTAGAATGGTATATCATCCAACCATAAAAAGGAATGAAGCTCTGATACATGCTATAAGACAAGGACCCTTGAAAACACTCCGGCAGGTGCTGGGTGCAGGAAGTCAGTTCCCAAAGGCCATCTATGGTAGGAGTCCACTTACATGAAATGTGCATACAGGCAAATCCATGGAGACAGCCACAATTCCCTCAGTAGAAGAGGAGCGAGGGAGGGACAGGGAGAGACTGCTAATGGCTCTGAGGTTTGCAGAGGTAATAAAAAGTTTCAGAACTAGTGGTGGTGATGGAGTCACAATTCTGGTATTATGTGAAACATCGCTGGGTTGTATACTTTATTTTACTTTATTTTATTTTTTTAGAGAGAGAATTTTTTAAAATATTTATTTCTTTTTTAGTTCTCGGCAAACACAACATCTTTATTTGTATGTGGTGCTGAGGATCGAACCCGGACCGCACGCATGCCAGGCGAGCACACTACCACTTGAGCCACATCTCCAGCCCCATGGGTTGTATACTTTAAATGAGTGAATATTATAGACTGTCATTCCTCAATAAATATGTTAAACGAGTAGGGAATGAGGTCAGCTTCAGCCCAGCATGGAGAGTCTAGAGTCTAGACTCTATGCTGGCCACGGCTCCCTGTTGCTGGTGAGTGCCACTTGAAAGAGTGCTGCGACCCAGCAGAATTCCCAAGGCAAGGGGGCTTGTGTTTTGGTGTGTGGGAAAGACCAACATGTCAGCGACTGCCTGCTGAGCCAAACAAGCCCCAAGGAATGTGGCGGAGGAGCCGCCTCCCCATCTGGCCCCAGGCACACGCTGAGACAGTATGGAGAAGCCCCGGGCTTGGGAACTTCCTCTAGGGCCAGCTGCTTCTCCCCCTGCCCAACTGCACGCTGCATCACAGCCAGTGTTTGCCTCTGTGGGTCCCCATGTGCACCTTCAGCTCCTGGTGCAAAACAGTCCTTGCCACCCAGAGCCTAATCCAGACTCGTTCTCAGGTTGGTCAAAGTAGAAACAAGATTATGGTATTAACAAGTCAGACCTGCACATAAGTAAAAATAGTGCTTCCAGGTGAGCGCAGGCTTTGGGAGGTCTGACCCATCTCCCTGTTGGCATGACCTTGTTCTTGGGGCAGTGGCTTTGCCCAGCAGACACTCACGTATTTAGGCAGGCACAAAGAGAAGTGCCCAGCCTGGCTGGGATGCTCCTAGGTAGTCTTCTGGGTTGCCATGGCAACTTCCTAGGATACATCCTTCATCTCTCCCATCCAGTCATGAGAGGATGAAATGCCAGAGAAGACACCTTTAGGTTAGTAACTGCTTCCTTCCCCCACTGCCCTGTTCCCGCCTCAGGGCACCCACAGAGCATGAGCATCTGCAGTGCAGAAATCACCTCTGGTCTCTGTGCCTCAGGGCTGATCGCAGAGGACCATAAGGCAGGATACACGGAGGCAGAGAATCAGGGGTCAGCTGTTGGAACTCTGAGGTCATGGTCCTGTCACAACTGGCTGTATGACCCTGGCTAGTTACCTGGCCCAGACTGGGCACCTGGCTTCCTCATCTCTAAAGGTGCAATGTCAAACTACCAAGGGCTTGGGGAGGAGGGGTAGGGCTTTGTAAACATTGGCCTTCATGTGGGGGCACTTAGGAAATGTGTGATGAATTGGCTCAGAATGAGTCTTTTATTGTATCTTTTTTTTTTTTTTTTTAAACTGGAGATTTAATCCAGAGGCGCTCTACCACTGAGCCACATCCCCAGCCCTTTTAATTTTTAATTTTAATTTTTTTTTTAAAGAGAGAGTGAGAGAGGGAGAGAGAGAGAGAGAATTTTTAATATTTATTTTTTTTTAGTTTTCGGCGGACACATCTTTGTTTGTATGTGGTGTTGAGGATCGAACCCGGGCCGCACGAATGCCAGGCGAGCGCGCTACCGCTTGAGCCACATCCCCAGCCCTTAATTTTTTATTTTGAGACAGGTCTTGCTAAGCTGTTTAGGGCCTCACTAAGTTGCTGAGACTGGCCTTGAACTCGCCATTCTCCTGCCTCAGCCTCCTAGTCACTGGAATTATAGGCATGCACCTCCATGCCCTGCTTATTATCTACCTTCTATCCAAGTAGAACAGAGATCCTTGGCAACCTGCCCCACCCCAAGTTGTTCCTGAGCTTGATTCTGTTTCCAAACATCTGCCTCTGTATTGTTGAGGTGGCAGCTCCAGGGCTGGACCTCTTAGAACCTGACATCTAGGAATGCAATGTTCCCTCAGCTCTCGTAGTGGGCCCAGAGCTGCACCTGGAGAGGCAGAAGGGCTTTAATTGGGTGCAGAGTTCAAAGAACTTCTTTTCAACTTCACCCTTCTTGCACCAGATGGCTTGTAGTCAGCTGGGGCTGAGGGTGAAGAAATCAATAAAGAGAAGGGAAAAAAGAGAAAAGGAGGTAGGAGATGAGGCAGGGAAGAGGAGGAGCAGGCAGCAGGAAGAGGGAAAGAAGGCAAGAGAGAAAGGAGAGGAGGGGGCTCACATTGGGAAAGCAGCCTGTCAATCCCTGTGCAGGAGAAAATGGGTTTCAGCTGGACACTCAGAACAGGTGAGGCCCAAGGAAGAATTTAAAGTTGCAAGGCCCACTCTGCCTTCCAATCCAGCCACATTCAAGTCATGATGCCTTGAACACTGACTGTCACTCTGGGCCTTCCAGCCTCTTTCCCTGCCCACTACAAAGCCAGCAAGGAGTCTCAGGCCCAGCCTACCTGTGTTTCCTTCTGCTCCCTGTGGCTATGGTGGGAAGGTTGGTTCAGGTGGGGTGAACATCTGAAGACGCTCCCTCAGCTCCACCCCATGCCAATTCCTGAATGACACGAGGGTACAGGCAAGGTCCCCCTCCCTGGCACGTTCCTACACTTTAGACCACTGACTCAATTTCTGTGCTGGTTGCTCTTTTTCAAATGTAGGTTTGAGTCACAGAATGGCTTTTTGTAGCAGTGTGCCCTTATCTGTTGCAAGACACTGGCCTGTGTCATCCCAGCAAAACTGGCAACACAATGTGGGGAAGGGACCTGTCTCTATGTCTTCTACTTGTTAACATTATACAACTTCCCCGGACCCAAGAATTGATTCTGGAATTAGGGACTTCTTCACTCTCCTCTATACACATGGTAGGTGCTGAGGAAGTGGCGGATTGTGGTTGCAGTAGAGATCTCTGAGACTGCCCCTGTGGTCCTCTGCACAGCCTGTCTCCCACATGTTGACCCCTGACCCTCAAAGCCTTTCACAGTCATTTTCAGGATGACTAGAGTACAACTGTGAGATGCACAGGACACCTATAATCTCCTTTTGCCAAATGGAGAAACCAAGGCTGAAAATCTGCCTGACCAGGGGTCGTAGAACCCTAACTCATGTCTGTACATCTCTCAGCTCATGGGTCTGAGGCTTGGTGATGACCAAGTAGGTGGGCTCTCCAGACCTGCACACATGTGAAGAGCTGGCCTCATGAGGTGCTGATGGAAATAAACCATACCAATGGTCCAGCACAACCGTTCCCCTTCATTGGCCTTTCCCAAGCACCCTCCAATCCTGGTGTTGGGCAGGACACATTCCTGGACCACTGCACAGTATGTATTTTTAGCTTCTGCTCTGAGGGCATGTCACTGTGGCCAGTGTCCTCAGGGAACCACCCAGCTGCATACCTAGTAGTCTGGTGGGCACTCAGAGATCTCGGGGAACAGCACCTCCACACCCCCACCTTGTGTCCTGGGACTTAGGATTCAGCTTTTTCTAAGACAGAACTAGCTCCTGTTAGTGAAGAATGCACCCCACCCTCAACACAGAGGTTTGTGGCTCAGAAATGGGAGGCATGGAGTTAAAAAATCTGTGACCATGGCAGGGGTACCTCAGCCCCACAGCAGGATAACCAGCCAGGTGGTCGAGATGCTCACAGACCTACTCCAGCAAGTGCAGCCTTCTGTGACCAAGTGGGTGTGCCACGCTGAGGGAGGCCAAGTCCAGACTTCCCAGGACTCTCTTTACCAGACAGGGCCAAGTCTTAACTGGCTGTCTCAGTTCTCTTGAATACAACTTCCCCAACCTGAAAATTGATTCTGGAATACACAGCTAAATCATAGCATTTAAGACTGGAAGACTTCTACCTTCTCTTGTGCTTTCTCTGTTCTCCTTCAACCAGTCTTGACGCAGTGGGTTTCACAAAAGGCAGGAAATGGTGTGGGGTTTCAGGTGGGTGATACCAGACCAAAAGCCCACCAAGCACTCTCAGGCCTACTTGCAACTTACTTACACATTGGGTCTGTCTCCTCCTCACTTAACTAGGTAGTCACCACTCCTACCTGGCATGCTGTAAATTGTTCTCAATTTAGCAAAAGATACATTTTATGTCTGACCAAGCCCACAGGCAATGAGAATGCAATGCTTTGCAAAATAGTACTTATTTTCATTATGCGGTACACTCTATTTTTCTCTCATTCTATTTCATTTTTATTAAACGCTGGTAACTATCCACTAAATTTTTCCCCAGACCCAATATTGGACCCTAATCTCATGATATTCACAGTAAAGACAAAAGATCAAGTACGCATGCGGTGCACACAGGTGTACAATCACTAATCAGGCTAAGGGCGATGCGAGGAGAGGACAGAGGATGGGGAGGCTGTCTACTTCATAGTTGGGGGGCTCAGCACGGGCTCTGGGCAGACGGCCCAGGCCGCGGGGCCTCGGAGGCGGGATGTGTGTGGGGGGCGCGAGTCAGGGTTTATTTTAAGGGCCAGACCGCGCCGCAGGTTCGGTAGGAGGGGCGGCCTCCCGTGGCGCGCACCGCGAGTTCGATTTAAGGGAGAACCGACCCAAGGGCCGCCAGGCCTGGCTGCGCCTTCCTCCCCTCTCGCCGTCGTCGGAATGAGGATCGGGACTCACGCAGTCCAGCGCAAGGGCGCCTGCGAGCCTAGATTCTGCAGGAAGGGAAGCCGAGGCCGGGAACTAAGCCCAGCCGCCCGCCCAGCCTGTGCCCCGGGGCGGGCCCTGGAGAAGCCAAGCTCCGCCCTCCCCGCGGGCCGGACCGTCCCCGGTCCGCAGCAAACAGCTGCCGGCGGTCCTCGCCGCGCACGCGCACACTACCCAGCCCGCTGTGTACTGTGGCTCCAGTTGCGCGCGGGGTCCGCCGGAAGTCGGCTGCCGGGGGCGTGGGCTGCAGGAGAGGCCGGCCCCCGGCCGGCGGCACCCTGCTGCGCAGGCGCCGCTCGCGAGCCCGCCCCCACCGTGGCCGGCGGCGCGGCCATATTTAAAGGGCGGCGGGCGCGGCGAACCAATGGGCGGCCAGCGTGCGGGGGCGGCGCGTGGCGGCGCTGGGCCCCGGATGTGGCTGCGGCGTCGCTCCTCCCCCGCTTGCCTCAGACCCTGGAGGCGCGCCCCGCTCCGCTAGCTCGCTCGCTCGCGGCCCGCAAGCCCCTTGGGCGCAGCGGGAAGCGCCCCGGCGGCGCGGAGCAGCGCAGGAGCCGGCGGCGCGGCGACCGCGCGGGGCGGAGCGGGCGGGGCCCGGCGCTCGTCCCCCGCGCCCGGCGGCCGCCGCCATGAGCGGCTCCTCGGGCACCCCGTATCTGGGCAGCAAGATCAGCCTCATTTCCAAGGCGCAGATCCGCTACGAGGGCATTCTCTACACCATCGACACCGACAACTCCACCGTGGCGCTCGCCAAAGGTAGCGGCCTGCCCCGCGCGCCCAACCGCCGCCAACAGCCCCGGGCCGGTCCCGCGCCCAGACCCCGGCCCCCACCGCGGGACGCTCCCCGCGCCGGGACCCCGGCTCCCCGCCCCCACTCTGGAACGCCGCCCCCACCCGGTCTCCACCCCGGGACGCTCCCCGCCCCCACTATGGGACCCTCCCCCCCCAGCCCGGGTTCCACCCCGGGTTCCACCCCGGGTCGCTCCTCGCGCCGGGACCCCCGGCTCCACCGGGGACGCTCCCTGGGCCCCGCCCCCATTCCCCGGCCCGGAGCCCGGTCTCCACTCCGGGATAGCCGCCGCGCTCACCGGGACGCCCCTTCCTCCCGGGACGCTCCCGAGCCCCTCCCCCACCCTGAACGCTCCGCGCCCGGAACCCGGTCTCCGCCCTGGGACGCCCCTCCAGGCCTCGCCAGGTTCCCGCCCCCACACAATGGTTTTCGTGGCGCCGCCCTCTCTTGCAGCCCGTCCTGCAGGTGTTGCGGGATGGGCGGCTCCGATAGCTGTGGTTCTTCTTCACCTGTGTGGGGGGACTAGTCTAGCAGGGACCAGGTGCCGAGTCTCCCAGGCCTCCCCAGAAGGCAGGGTGAGGGCGGGGTGAAAAGATGCGAACCCGCGCGTTCTCCTGGAACGCTTTATCCAGCTGGGCCCACCGGGTCCTGTGGAGCATCCGTTGGCATAGGGTGCCTGAACCGACTGATTTTACTGTGGGCCCAACTGAGCTGTCCTTTTGTGACAGCTGTCTGTAGGTGCTGGCTGACAGCTGTGGGTGCTTGTTGTGACTAGAGAGGTCCAGAACCCACATGCCAGTGCTGGCAACGCGAGCCCAGAGCCTCTTTGTCTTCATCCTCTAGAGGACTGGAGCGGGTTCCCCTGCCTCCTGGAGGAAAGCCAGCACGGCCAGCTCTGCAGCAGCCCGCGGTGTGCTGTGCCTGGTGTTAGGCCCTAGGGTCCTGGTGCCAAGTGCTGAGACCTGTCTGAAGCTGGCCCGGGTCAGAGGGAGCCCCTGACTCAGGGTGCATTTGTCCCAAATCCTAGACATGTCTCTTTTTGAACCCTGATGTTCAAACTTGGGCACACAAGGTAACACTGCAGGAAACAGCACAGTGTTCCAAGTCTTTTTGTTCGTTTGAGCTCTTGGTATGGTACTTATTTTGACACAAGATCCCAGTTATAGAAACTGAGGTAAGAGTAGGCCCTCCAGTAGGAGTTGCCCTCCCTATTAAATAGAGCCTGCTGCCAAGCCCAGTCTGACCCTGGAGCCATACAGAGTAGAAGTGTGATAGGGTTCTTGGACCCTGTTGGGGATTCATGAAGCTATTCTAAGGGATCCCAGTTCTAGGTCTTTTTTCTCCTCGTTTTTATGATGTTCCCTTAGACTGGATGTATGCAGACGGGTGAGGATGACACTCTCCTGGGTCCTCACCTAAGAAAACTGCCTTTGCAGCTGCAGAGTGTGGTGAGACCTTGAGCACAAAACAGCTGATGGTTTCATCTGCAAAGGCAGATGTGAACCAGGGAGGTTTTGCAAAGCAGAGAGTTCTGTGTATCGATGTGTTTACACTGGAGCATATGAATCTTTGTGAGACTTTGTTTTGAAATTCTTTTTGTCAGTTGTGAACGACTGTCTTTTTGGACTTTCATTGATGGGTCCCTCTTAAAGGGATTAAGTAGCTGTTGAATTATAAATTTGGGTATTGTGTTGGGATGGTGCTCAGGGCAAGGCCCTTGTCTTCTGGCAGGCCCAGGAACTATATAGAGCTGTAGTGACAGAGGATTGATGAAATGGACTTGGCAAAGGGTGACAACCCTTCCTTTTTTCCATCCTTAAGTGAGATCCTTTGGTACTGAAGATCGTCCTACAGATAGGCCTGCTCCCCCAAGAGAGGAAATTTACGAGTACATCATTTTCCGGGGAAGTGACATCAAAGATATCACTGTGTGTGAACCTCCGAAAGCTCAGCACACTCTCCCTCAGGACCCTGCCATTGTTCAGGTACGTGTGTCACTGTATTTCCACATGATACCATTTCTAAGGGAGCTGACTTCTCCTGGAATTTAGTATATGTTTGACTAGAGTGCTCAAATTGAGAAATGACTCTTTAGTAAAACGTAGTCTCATTTTCATCTAGTGCTTGATGTTCCTATGAAAAGCATTAATTCACGCAGCATATAGTAGGTAGTGTGTTCTGTGTGGCATGACCCCTTGGGGAGGAGGCCTGTGACTCACTGTGTGTGTGTATGTGATGTGAAGGTGTGTTACTTCTGGGGTTTTGCCTGGACATAGTGTAATCAAGCCCTGAGTGGCATGGGATGCTTGTCGGGAAAACAGTGGAACCCCAAATTTGTAAGTCTTAAGCCACATTCCAGCGTTTTAGGTTGTGGCTCAGGATTACCAGGAGGCCCAGATTAATATTTACTTGTAAGTTTAAACATTTGTTGGCTCCTTTGGGATTCAGGTTGCACTGGGTTCTGAGTCGAGGGTGCACCTGGAAGGTAGGAGAAGGCAGGGTGGGCTTTGGAGGAGCTCTTCAGGCCAGGCTTCTGAAGTTTGGAGGGAGGGTCCTCACGGACTTGGAAAGAAGAATGTATGTTTGAGCCAGGCCCAAGGGGCAAAGAGGAAATAGCCAGGTGAAGGGCATGGGAAAAGGTCAGTCCTCAGACTAGCAGCCGTCCTCTCTGAGGCTTCGGGTTCAGAGCAAAGACAGATGTTGGGAAATGGAAGCACCTCTGCAGGGATATGTCTGGAATTGAGGGTGGTACTTTCTCTTGTTTAGAGAGGTTAGATTCCACCAGTGACAGAGGGGAGTTGTCGGAGGGTTTTAATTAAGTTAGGAGAAATTCATGATAGTGTTACGTGGACAGGTGCAACTGGTTGGAAAAAGGCAGCTTTGACCATACTGAAAACTCCCCCAGGACCACTCAGCATGTCAGCAGTACAGGTGACAGAACTGGCGCTTCCCTTCTGAGCAGGTGCTCTGAGCAGACTTGCAGGGTATCAGGATGGCCTTGCACCTCTCTTACCGATGTGTCTCGTTGTTCAGTCTTCTCTGGGCTCTGCCTCCGCCTCGCCCTTCCAGCCGCATGTGCCTTACAGCCCCTTCAGAGGGATGCCGCCCTATGGCCAGCTGGCAGCCAGCTCCCTGCTCAGCCAGCAGTATGCTGCGTCCTTAGGTCTAGGTGAGTAACAGTTTCTGTCTCCTGAACTACCCTGCTTATGACCACCAGGAAGTACAGTGACAGGTCTAAGGGTGGGGCATGTCCTCTTGTCACGTTCAGCTCCTAGACTACTTAATTATAGCACATGCTGGATGGGTCTCCCCTGTGCAGCTTCCGCTCTCCAGTATCTGGTAGCTGTCCAGCTGAGAGAGAGTGGGCATTGTGGGTCTTAGACTCAATGGACCAGGTCAGAATTGATCTGGAACATCAGCCTGGAAGTCCTGGTACACCTGCCTGGAAGAGGAGTGCTGACATGTGTAGTTATGTAGGACTTCTAGATGTTTGCACATCTGTGAGCCTGTAAATATAATATTCTATTTTCTTGTTAAATCTTTTTGTTATTCTACCACAAGGGTCCTGCTCAAAATGGTTTTAACCAAGGTTGACTAGTCCCAGAGTAAAGAGTCTGTTTTCCATGTTGAGAGTGAGCGTGGTCTTGTCCTTGGCCTTGGCCTGGCTCTAGCTCTGCAGCTGTGTTCAGAACATGGCACTGGCAGTCTTTGCTTGGACCCCAGTGTGAGGCAGGAAGCATTAATTAGACCCAGATCAGTTCTGTGGGTTACTTGTTTGTCTTGATTGCTGTTCCTCGTGTGACAGGTGATTTCTCAGCCCAGCTTACTGTTTCTAAAATGTGTGTGTATGAGCAAAGTGTCCTATGAGAGTCTGCTTGGCTCTTCCCAAGTTTGCTAGACACAAGATAAGTATGTCTTGACTTATTTGTGTGCTTTCTCTTTGCTCTTTTCTCCTTTCTCTTCCTTTAGAGAAGTTGGTAAGCCCTCCAGCCTCAGCCGCTGCTTCCAGCCCTAGTTCTTCTCCATCTCCACAGCCTGTTTCAGAGCTTGACATGTCCTCAGAGCCACCTCAGCTCACTTCCAAGGGTAACAGCAGTTTGGAGAACTAACTGCATGCTGTCTTGCAGACCATTCTGAGTGCAAGGGGGTAAAATGAGAGCCAGAATGGCAGGAGCCATAGATTGTTTGCTAGGCCTAGGGAGCAGTGATACTGCTTCTGTTTTGTTCAGACCAAAATGTGGTTCAAAACTACCAGTTTTATAGCTTTTTTTTTTTTTTCTTTTGGTGCTGGGAATTGAACCAGAGGCACACCACTGAGCCACCTCCCCAGTCCTTTTTATTTTTTATTTTTAGATAGGGAGCCCTTGGTTCACACTGCCTGGGTCTAGAGTTTGTTTTGACTTGCCCCAACCATCATGCTTGGGAAACTTCCTTTGAATACAAAGCTATTTCCCTGGGGGTTTGCTGGGACCTAATTATGTTCTAGACTGCTCCAGTGGCGTTCCCCAGCCACTTCACAAACACAAGTCATCCTTCAGCGTGTTCAGGATGGGAGCTCAGTGACGATCAGCTCTATGGCCAGCTGCTGGGTATTGTCCTGAAGGCCACCTTGTCAATCTAGTGTCCACCTGTCTGCTAAGACAACAATGCCTATGGTATTTTTAGAGTTTCCTGATGTTCTCACTTACCTCAAGTTCTGAACTTCACTTTCACTGTTTTCTTACACATCTTTTTTACCTATGCTTCATCTGCATTGCCACAGGCTCAGGCCTTTACCATCATCCATACTTGGTCCAAGAAACTATCTGTGCTCTTGTTTGGCCACACAAGCACTGTCAGTCTGTTAGATATGTTGCTTTTAAGTTCTGCATGTCTGAGAGCAGTCATATTTTTTCCACTTAAACACTTTGTACTCTGATTTTTCTCAGGAATATTTACATAAAACTACCCAAAGGGCAGATAGATTGTTTTAACTGGTTCAATTTTCTAAAAGGCAAATATGCCCAAAGTTCTTGCCCTATCCATTCCCATGTGATGATAAGCCAGTGAAAGTGGTCCAGATTAGTTCTTGTCAGAGAGGACCTTTCCGATGCCTGCCCTGTGAGGGCTACTCTTGATTTGGCTACAAGAACTTTTCTACACTGATTTCCACAACATCAGTCCAGTATACAAAGTTAGGGTGTATCCCTTCTTCATCTGTATTGGGCTGCCCCCCTGACAGTAGTTACCCTGTGGTTAGGACTTATTTTTCTGTCTCATCTTTGACCACTTCCACTCAGTCCCCAGGTGCTCTCTTTAACACTTCCCACAGATCCTGGAACCTGGGAGAGGAGTGGGAAGAGGCAGTCTGGGCAGGTGGCCTTTTGCACACCCTCTACCAGGTTCAGATGACATCCCCTGTATCAGGACCACCACTGAGGCTTGGTTTTGAGATGCATCTCAGGCAGTACTCTAAGAATAGCCCTTACTGAGGCCACCAGGGAGCCCTTCTTGTTTTATGAGGAGCCTCTACTCTTGTGAAGCTGCAGGCTGACAACTGTGGTCAGCTCTTCCCTCTTCATCCTATTTTTTTATTATCTTGTAAGCAAAAATGACAGTATTCTACAATTTAACTTTGAAGTTTGACCACTGCACTTGCTAGAAGACCCCAGGCTGGGCTGGTTCTACTCTGGTGTGGACTGGAATGAAACAGATTGTTGAATCCTGAAATTCATCATCTCAGGGCTATTTGAGCCCCTTTGGGGTTAGAGTTTATGTGGTTCTAGAAAGCTGTTCCTTAGGGAGTGGCCCAGTCTGGGGAAGCTTGGCCTGGGCTTGGACCCTCTCTGGGCAGTTGCCCTCTCCTGCCTGATTGTCAGCCAGAAAAGAAGTGACTGGAGGTGTAAGGCTTTTCTTCTCTGTTTGTAAACCCTCTTCCTCTTCTCAATTCAGGAGCTGGCTTTCCTTCTGCCCCTGTTGGCAAGAGCCCCATGGTGGAACAGGCTGTCCAGACTGGCTCTGTCGATAACCTGAATGCCAAGAAGCTGTTACCTGGCAAGGGCACCACAGGGACGCAACTCAACGGTCGCCAGGCCCAGCCAAGCAGCAAGACCACTGGCGGTACTTGAGTTCTTCCTCCCCTGCAGTTTGCTGAGTTCACAGTAGCACACTACTTTCTGGGTTATTTTTTAAAGCATTAAACTCCTCTCCTATTCTAAGCCCCATATGCTTTTGGACAGGCCCATATGGCAGACTTCCTTCCATGGGGCCCCAGGCAGTGGTGGTGCCCTGCTTTGGTGGCTGGGTTCTGGCTTCTGCAGGAGCTTTGCCTTACTCTTCCCTTTGCGCCTCAGATGTAGTCCCACCGGCAGCTGTGCACACTCAAGGGCAGGTGAATGACGAGAACCGAAGACCTCAAAGGAGGCGGTCAGGTAACACCTGTGGCCACCCAAGTTTGGGAGCCATGAGCAACAGGCCACGTTTTGCTTGTCCTCGTGGATGCTGCCCCTCTTGTCTGCTTGTGCTTGGAAGCTGTGTTTGAAGTCCTGCTGGAAACATTGGGTTGGTGGTTTACTTCAGCCATTGCTGTCCTTCTTCCTTGTAGGCAACCGGCGAACAAGAAATCGCTCTAGGGGGCAAAACCGTCCAACTAATGTTAAAGAGAACACGATCAAGTTTGAAGGTGACTTCGATTTCGAGAGTGCAAATGCTCAGTTCAACCGAGAGGAGCTTGATAAAGAATTCAAGAAGAAGCTGAATTTTAAAGGTCTGATTTGCATTAAAGTTACTACTCTCTGGACGTATCCCTAGAGTGTGCTATGAAAAGATTGAGGTGATCTGGGAAGCCAGCTGGGGTGCTGACCAGTCTGGAAACTGGAATTAACAAATAATTAATGAGATAATAAAGTGTTTGGGGGTGGGAGGGGGAGACAGTTGTTCTGACTGTTGATAAAAAGAGGTCTCTGCTTAGCATGACACAGACACATGGTGTGGGCTGCTGAATGGACCCCTGGAGAGAGACCTCCTTGGAGGGGGGTTGTGGTGTTTGCTTCTGCACCTTTGTGTGCTCTACTTCTCTTTGTAGAGGACAAAGCTGAGAAGGGGGAAGAGAAGGACCCAGCCGTGGTGACTCAGAGTGATGAAACTCCTGCTGAAGAAGACCTCCTGGGGCCCAACTGCTACTACGATAAATCCAAGTCATTCTTTGACAACATCTCCTCTGAACTCAAGACCAGGTGAGGCCTCCGTGGACTGGTAGAGAAGGTCATCACTGCATGCATGTCTCAGGAGCACAGACTCTGCAGTCTCCACCTGAAGACCTAACCTACAGCCTTGAATTCAGGGCACATGCCCTAGGAGCTTGCATTTCTGTGTAATAGATGCTAGAGTCCCCAGTTGTCTCTCTCAGCCATCCAGGATGTGGTGCAAGAAATTCTGGCAATCATCCAGCCACAGGGGAACTCAATGAGGTCAGGCCTCTGGTCACTAGGTTTCCTGTCCACATTCAGTGCTCTTGCTGAGCTGCTTGCTGGTCTCAGTGGCCTGGCTAGTGTTCTGACCGTGATGTTCTTTCCCTTGGTGTTGGCCACCAGTGACCATGTTTCACGTGTGTGATCGTCTTTAGTACCTTGGGTGAATGTTCTGGACTGTGTGGGCAATCTGTAGAGTAGGCATGGTGTGGAAACCCAGATCCATGTGTCCTGCAGGTTGAGCACCAGGAATGCTCCCAGGCATTCAAGAGTGGCAGCAGGCAAAATTGAGTGGCCCTGGCACATGCTCACACTCCACTGGGGGAGCATGCAAGTGGAGATGCACAAAACATGAACAGAGGACACGGAGGAGCCCAGCAGTGGAGGGTGGGCAGGGCTGGGTCAGAGGGTAGCCACAAGGGTGAGTGAAGGTCTGTGTCTCTGTGGGGCTGGGTTGGAAGGTGTTATAGGAGTTCAAGTAGGGTGTTGTAGGTCACAATAATGATGTTGGCTTTGTTATGATCCTGTGGGCAACCTTCCAGGAGTGACATGTAACAATATAGCATGTTGATGAGAGTGGCCCAGAGTGGGCCACTATGAGGCTGGGTGACAAGGTGGCTGGTTCAGCAGGAGTGCAGGTTCTTGGAATACTGGGCTGTATGTGGTGGGAAGGCTGGACACAGTGTGTTTTGAGGATGGCACTTAGAGGGCGTGGGGAGTCCAGAATGACTCCCACATGTCTTGGCCTGGGTACGTGAAGAACAGTGTCATTTTCAACCAAGAAGCATGTGGATGCAACAGGCTTCTAGACTGAAGGGCAGGAACTGGCTGACTGTCTGCCAACATTTTGGCTGCACTGGGCACATGGTTGTACATGGGAGTTGTGCTCCCAAATGTTTGGGCAGCATGGTGTGTGAGAGCTGTGATGCCATCTGCTATCACCCCCAGAAGCACATGCACCATTCTTGCTCCATCCAGCCCTGCCCCTCTCCACCCATATCCTTCTAGTAGAAACCTGAGTCTGGAGGAGTCTGTATCCTGTTCTGGTCTGAGGTCTGCATGGGGCCTGGGAGCCCCAAGCTTCTCTCCCTGCCCAGCAATCAGTGGAGAGAAGGCTTCCTTTGTCACCCACTGGTGGCAACCTGCTTAGCCTTGTTGATGAAAGGTAGGTTTTGAGCAGTCCATGCTCAGGAAGATGGCTGCAGTGGTCTTCATCTCCAGGCCTAACCTGCTCCCTCCACCTCTGTAATGGCTCCAGCAACAGCTTGTGGTTCTTCCCTGTGTTACGAGGATGGAGCTTGAATTGTTACCTGCTGTCATCAGAATTCCACACACTTTATCTCTGGTCCAGTTCCAGGCGTACAACATGGGCTGAAGAGAGGAAGCTCAACACGGAGACCTTTGGCGTGTCAGGGAGGTTCCTCCGCGGTCGTAGTTCCCGTGGTGGGTTCCGTGGAGGAAGGGGCAACGGGACAACCCGGCGCAACCCAACTTCCCACAGAGCTGGGACAGGCAGGGTGTGAAGATGCAGCCTGAGTGAGTGTGGGAACCTTCTGGATCCTTGGGTGGGAGGCACTGGGACAGGTGTACCTAGCCAGAGCAGAGGTGCTAGAGGGTAGGTGGGCTTTCTGTCTTCACACAAGAAGAGCATCCTGAAGGTGTCAGGCCCCACTGATGGCCTCAGCCCTCAGAGAGAGTCAGGTCTGACCCAGGCCTGCCCAACCTGGGCCTCTCGGGTAGGACCCAGGTTGCTGCCCACTTCATCCAGCTGAGATCATGGGTGTGGGAGGGCAAGGACCATGGTGGAGTCTGGTGAGGGCTCTGTGCTTGCTGCTGGGCTCCGGCATGATGCCCTAGTCCAGCCTAGCCCTGCACTGAGTCGGAGCCTGTTAGCAAGGCCCCAGGGATTGTGTGCACTCCTGGGTCTGGGCATTGTCCCTGTATGGTGACTGGTACTGACCCACCCCAACCAGGTGGCATTTGGAGGAACCAGGGCTTCCTGCCACTCACTGTCTCCCAGTCCTCAGTGTGCTACTTGGAGGGGACGCTGACAGGACAGTGGGCGGTCCAAGGGAGGGAAGAGGGGTTGAGTGGCCCCTGTTACTGGTCAGGCAGCAGTCCCTGCTGATACTGAGTAGCCGTGTAACAGTTGGTGTGGATATGCTCATTTTTCTGTCCTCTTTTGCAGGCTCCTGCTGAAGATCTCAGAAGTGACGCTGTGTACATAAGGACACCACAGAAATGCTCTGCACCTAACAGGGAAGGAGTGGGTCCTGTTTACTGAGTTGGAAAATTCCCATACTGCTACTTATGTTTTGGACTTAACTGAACTTAGACGTGGTCTGAGTTAAAACCACTTGTTTTTTGGGAAGTATTCATGGGTAACCTCTTTGAGGTATCTTGACCTACGTTTCCTTTTTGGTTGCGCATAGCCTAATTCTAAGGTTTTGGCATTTTCTATAGCGAAGGTTTGATCCTCACTTTGTGATTTTTCTTTTTTTATGACAGCTTTGACTTTTAAAGTGGAACCAAATCTCATTTGGCACATGCGGCCAAGTGCATTTCTGTAACCCATCTGGCCCCTGGTGCTGCTGGCCTGGCACCCCACCCCCCCCACCGTCATTGGTAGGGTTCAGGAGCCTGGCAGGGCCAGCACAGGGTGGGCCGGACATGTGCGTGGGTGGGGCAAAGGCAGGGAAAGGGATATCCCATGGATCATGTTGTGTAACAAACCGGAGTGATATTGTTAGGGTTGGGGGCTGGCAGAGGGTGGTGGACTTGGTGGTACTGGGAAGGGACCCTGAACGTTACCTATGCAGAGCCTGGCTTCAACAGGCACTGAGGCCAAGGGTTGAAGCCCTGAACCACCCCATACAATGTTCCCCTGGCTCTCCTCTCCTGTCCTGTCCTTACCAGCCTCTGACCCAGGTCAGTGTTGGACTCTTGTCCTCATCCACTTGGAAATGAGCCAGTCTTTTTTTGCAAGGTCAGTTGACCTTTTTTCCTCTGGATTGTAAATAGTTCTTGTGTGTTTGTTTTAAAGGTGGGTGGAGGGAGGGTGGGGAATATAAATTTGTTGCATGAGTAAGATGGGTCAGACCTCCAGTGTAAGCATGCATCCTTCTGATTGACAGGGCATTTTGTTGAAAATAAGCACCTTGGTAACTAAACCCCTTTAAATAGCTATGAAGGCTTTAGTTCTGTATTAAGTCATTGTAAATGCTTGGGTTTATTTTTGTAGGACTTCATGGCTGAGAAGTAGAACATAGCATTGGCACTGCTTTGTTTGGGAAATGTAAATTGTAATTATAAATAAATATGCAAACCCTTAAAACTTTTTTCTGTGCTGCCTAACAACCTCTGCAGCATATCCAGGGCCCACCCAGAGGCAGGTGCTATTCAGCCCTAGAGTACACTTGGGGTGGTAGGATTTGGGGGAATTGGTTCCATATAGTGCCTGAGGAAGGAGAGACCCTGCTGAAGTGCATTGAGATAGGCCTGGATCCTCTTGTTGGTGGCCTTTCTGGGATGAGTGGCCCTGCTGTCTAGAATCTGCATACACTAGTTTAGGCTAAAAGCAGTCTATTTGCTTCAGTATAACGAGTTTCCAGGTGACTTTAAAAGCAGTGCTCAGAGGACCAGAAGGGGCAGCTGAATTTGGTTTTCCCTTATGGTACCTGCTTATGCTCCACTTAGGCAGGAACTGGCAGCAGGCAGCCTTCTGTTTTGGTGGTGGCAGTGGAGGGAAGTAACCCAATGCCCAATGACCAGTTATTTTCAGTGTGTATGGTAGATGCCAGGGGCCACAGCCCTCATTCTGACCTGTGCAGCTCAGCAGCTGGACTGTGCTGCTGGTGGATGTAAAGGCTGCTTACCACCTGAAGTAGCCTTGCTGTTAATCCAGTTGACAGTCATTTTGACAATTACACATTTTTATGCTGAGCTTAAAAGTGATCTCCTGAGTCTGTGTTTTAGAGGATAGCATATACTGCAAGCTAGAGAGGGCAGCTGGGGGCTGAGGGAGGCAGCAGCACGTGCCTGGAGCAGCCCAGGACCCAAAGGCCAAGAGGGGTTCTTTCTGGCTAAAATGTGAGAGAGGGGAACAGCTAGGTAGAAAACAGGAGACAAACAAATCCATTAAAAGCCGAAAGAAAAAACTAATTTTGAATATAGCAACTCATTGCCTGGAAGGAAATGGAAAATTGTATTGAACCCCCAGAGGCGAACCCTGGCTTGTTAGGAGCCTGGCAACAAGGGACAGAAAAGAAAGTGCGTAAAAAGCAAGTACACAGATTCCCAAAACAAGGGGGAAAGACCCCATCTTCTTAAAGAGCTAGTATGATCACACCTAAAAAGATCCATGCTCTCTTCACAAGCAAAGGCTAAAAAATACGGAAGTTTATTGGGTACTCTTGACATCCCAGACAGGTGGATGAATGGAAACGCCCACAGAGACTCATCAGTGACCAAGTTTAAAAGCTGTTCTAAGCAAGAGAGATTTCTTCATCACGATGCTTTCTTTTGTTTCTTCTTTTCATTTTCTTCTTTTTCTTTTTCAATTTCAGCAACGTATTTCTCAATTTCTTCAGGATTGAGAATCTACAACATAGAATTTTTTAAAACTTCAGAAACATGTTTAACCCCCAGGTTGTACAAGGTACAAAACACTAGCTCGTTCGGGCAGTGCAGCCTGGTTTGTGCTGCAGCCATTCCACAGCCCCTTTGGAGAAGGGCTTCAAGGAACTAGGGTGACATTTGCCTGAGGTGTTAAAAACAAAGTTGCATTTGGCAGCCTCGGTACACCAAGAGAACACATGAACACCACTGGGAACCATGGAAGCAAGTGGAAAATGTTCAGACTGCATGGAGCCTTGGACATTGGAGCAGCTGAAGCCACAGCATGATGGCCTCAGGAGGAAGTGACCCTCCAGAAGGAAACACCATGGAGTCTTTCTATGATTTTACACAGGAGAGGGTCTGAACCATGGCTCTCCAGATTTCAGCTCAAACCACATGGCTAAGAAAACATCATCAAATCAAGGTGACGACTTGAGGATTACCTTAAGGGGCTGATCTCTCCTCATGACAGCAAGTTCAATGTTTTTGCCACCTGATTGGACTACCTTGAAGGGAAAGAGAGGAATGTTAAGACACCTCTGCTCTCAAGAACACAGTGGCAATCCTGGCAGCCCTCCTTGGACAGGCAGCAGTGGCCACTGGGAAGCACAATGCCTGACTCCGGGCCTGGCTTTGCCTATTTGTACTTCAAAGTCTTGATGGAGCCTGTGAGTTCTTGATAGATCCTTAGCCCCTAGCTCTGGATCTCTTAATTTCCCAATTTAGCAACGCAAGCCTCTGGGAGGCCAAGTGACATCTGTAGTACAGAGTCCACAGTCTGATGACTGGGCTTCTGTCTGCCTGCTTCTCATGCTCTGTGTTCCTGGGTGAGCCGTGACTACCCCTGCTGTATGAAGAAGCAGATGATGGCACTTTCTTTCCCAGGGCTCTGTGGTGCATGGCAGCTGGACAACTCCCAACCATCCAGCACTGCCTTGGCTATTGTCACACATGCTCCTTCTCCATCTTGCCCAGACACACTTACTTCCAGGAGGGCCTTGATCACCAGCTTGATGGTCAGATCATCTGTCTCAATGGCCTCATCGGTATAGTTCTTCTCCAGGAACTCACGCACTGACTTGGCACCCCGGCCTATGGCATTGGCCTGAAACAGACAAGTGTGGGCTCACAAGGCACAACCAGAGCCACCCCTGTCTTCTACTTCAGCTGTGCTATTTGCTCTGTAGCAGTGCATGAGTTGACAGCCCTAGACTTGGGGCCTCCATAATAGCTGTGTATGCACATGCACACACACAGGATTTAGGATTGGTGCTAATTCTTATTACAATAAGGGATTATACTTTAATTATTAAGAAACTGGTAATGTTATGAATGGGATTATATTCCATTTTATTATTGAGACACTGGGAAGTTTAAATTTATGCCACACATCCTTGAATCTTGGTGTCCTTTGCGACTGAGTGAACTTTTTACTTTCATTCACATCAGTAACATTTCATGAAACAGATTGTTCACTTAGGACCAAGGTAACTTACACTGCTGCTTGTTCACTGGCAAGAGGCCCCATACCTCCCCAAGGACTTTAGTCCCTCCCTTTACTTTGTCCTGGACTCACCTTCCAGGCATGGTATGTGCCCGAGGGGTCAGTCTGATAGAGTCTGGGGGTGCCATCAAAGTCGAAACCCACAATGAGGGCAGAGATGCCGAACGGCCTGCGCCCATTGCTCTGTGTATAACGCTGGCAGGGAAAGAAGTCAGTGCTGTCAACCATGAGAAAATTCATGTGACATCCAAAACAACTGTGCTTAGTGTAAGGATTAAATGTTCAGCATTAAGCCCACCTCCAGGTTATCTGCCATTCGACTAATAAACGAAATTAGCTAATAGCTTTCAACATCTCTCCTTTCTGCATTTTCATTCTTAGACTCACCCAGGACTGGAACTACATTATGGAATAAAACAGGCTGCTGGAAATTATCTCGAGGGGCAGACTTGCACTCTTGCCACATGCTAGTTTTCAGATGAATGGCATCTGAGAACCAGAGTTGGTGAGCTTCCAGCCCCCTTCCAACTGCTTGGTAACTAGTGGTTCAAAAGGGCAAGATGAAAACGATTATTTCTCTCCAGAAACATGAATCCAGACTGTCTCCAGCAGAAAGGGACAGCAGAACAATGCGGCCCAATGGGAGAGGCCTTAAGTCTCACACACACACACACACACACACACACACACACACAGACTTAGCCGAGGCCAGGAACCGAAGGAGATGTCCGCGTGAGGTAACACCACATAGGACACTCCAGGACAGTGCCTGCTGCATCACAAGGAGGGCAGCACTCACCTGCTTCAGGCTGGCAATGTAGCGGGTGATGTACTCCACGGTGACAGGGTCCTCCACAGTCAGCCGGTGGCTCTGGCACTCCACTCGGGCCCTGTTGATGACTATCCGTGCGTCGGCAGTGAGGCCTGCAATAGAGGCAGAGGAGCTTCTGCTGCAGTTGCCACTCACTGTTCCACCTAGGTAAGTTCCAAAACCTGCCCTCTGAAACCCACCACAGCATTTCTGAGTGATGGACAGCGGAACTAATCAGCCCTCAGAAACTTCTGAGAAAGCGGAACACATGAAAAGTTGTGTGGGCTGGCCACGGTGGCACACACCTATGCTCCCAGCAGCTTGGGAAGCTGAGGCAGGAAGATCTCAAGTTCAAAGTCAGCTCAGCAACATTGAGAAATCTTATCTCAAAAAATATAAAACGGGCTGAGAATGTTATCAGTGGTTAAGCACTCCTGGATTTGATCCCTGGTATACCCTTCCACCGGAAAGAAAAAAAAAAAAGTGTGCATCAGATCCTATTTAAACATACTAGGGCTGGGGATGTAGCTCGGTGAGAGCACTTGTCTAGCATTCTCAAAGCCCAGGGCTCACGCCTCAGTACTGAAAAACAAAAAACAGATCTTCCTAGATTGGATCTTCTAAGGGAGGGCAGGATCAAGGCATGGCAATGCACTGCTGGTGTTCCACAAATGCCACCCATTGGTTGCTGGTGATGGCAAAGCACTGTCCTCCATGCCACGGGTACAGGGTGATAACACCCTGATCACTGACCAAGGAAGGTAACTGGAGGTGAAGCAGCACAGCAGCCCTACCTGGGCAGTGTCTGCATTCATTTGGCCATTTGTGCCCGCCCCAGCAGAGGGTCCCAAGAAACCTGGTTTACATGTTTCCCAACTGCCCCTCTCCCCAAGTAGTCCCCAAAGCTCTGCTGCACACCGTGATTCCAGAGAAGGCCCTGGCAGGGCTCATACCTGCAAAGGCCATGCAGACATTGTCGTCCAAAGCACAGATCTTGCGCACTGTTCTTTCATCTTGTAGTTTGGCCACTGATTTCTTTTCCACACCAAGAACAACAATGTCCCTTCCACGAACACCAACCTTTAAAAAAATCCACAAGCCACATGAGAATCCTACTGGGCACAGAACATGAGAGCTCATATTAATGTGGGCCCTGGAAAGACTGGGGGCAACAGCCCCACAGGAAGGTGTGTGTCCACACCTCTTTCTCTCCTTGTCTGTCATAGGGCACCTGGCCCTGCAAACTAGGGGTTAATGACCCACTACTGGTGGAGCTAGTTCAGGTTCCAGGATCCAGGTGTGCAACCTGGGCCTTTTAGATACTGATGTGGTGTTCTAGGCATAGTGTAGCTAGCCAGTAATATGTGAATGCTTCATTTCGGTCCAAGGGATCAGTCCTTCCAAACCTCAAAGCCAAGGACAAACTCCTGGTTTGCAACAACTACCCACTGAAAAGTCAACATCACCCTGTTTTTGGCAGGCACAGCAGAGAGGAGGATGTGGATTACAAAGGGGAAATCACCTGAAGTTGACCCTTGAATCTAGACAAGTGCAGGAACATTGGGACCAACAAAGCCTGCCTGCTATAGAGGGCCCTGCAGCAGGTGGGATTGTACAGTGCTGTGGCCAGTGGAGTAGCATCCCTGGCCTCGGCTTCCAGATGCTAGGGGCACCTCAGCAAGGTCTTGGCCAGTCCATCTGGCCCCCAGCCTGGAGTGTGTTTCAGTTTGCCCTGTGATTCCTCAAATGTCCTTTAGCGTCAAGCAGCGAACAAGAGAAGCTTGTAAGCTGCAGCTGGCCACGCAGAGCAGGCACTGGGAGTCCCTGGTGGGCATTAGCCTGTTCCTCTGCCACAGCCTTTTGGACTGTTAGGTCACCAGACATACCTGAAGCTTTAATTTCAATATTGTTAAAGACTGGGGAGATGGAAACACTTAAAATTCAGAACCGTGTGTCTGCTCAACCTCTGAAAGGCCAGGTAACACAAGAAAAATCGTCCTACGGTTTGCCAGTAACATTGGCAGGTGTCCCAAAGAGTCACGATTTGACGTTTCCTTAGTGACGAACAGTTGAGTCCCTGAACAAGAACACTGGCGAGGCGAGAGCGCCACGCTGGGACCAGAACTCAGCGTGACAGTGCGCCTTCCGCGGCGCAGCTGGACCCGGAAGCGGCCTGGTACCAGCGCAGGCCCCGAGCCTCCTTTTGTTCTGGACGCCCACCTGGGTCTCGCCGGGGCGGTCCCCGCCACTGCTGGCTGCGGGAACGCCGCCAGCCCTCCTGCCGCCTGCGCACCTGGGGCCTCAGCTCCCGGCGCCCCAAGATGGCCCCAGCCCGGCGCGCGGCCCGGCAGCCCGCGTTGCGGCGCCCGGCTGAGGCCACCGCAGAGGCTACAGAACGGCCCAAAGCGCGGCCGCCGCCCAAGCGTCGCCAGCTCTCCACGGCATGGGCGCGTGCCCGCGGCTCTGCTCCGCTCCTGGTCGCCAGCCTCGCCGCCCGTGCCCTGTCTGCAGGCCCGCCGCCCCAGACACGCTGCTGCCCGCCTCCAAGAAGGCGCTCGGCCCGCCGCGCCCCGGCCCCGTGCTCACCGCAGTCGAGCCCTTCTTGACGGCCTCCTGCGCGTATTCCACTTGGAAGAGGTGGCCGTCGGGCGAGAAGACGGTGATGGCGCGGTCGTAGCTCATGCCGGCGGGGCGCGGAGCTCTCGCCGCCGCTCAAAAGCGCACACTCACGGAGGCCCGCCGCAGCCCCGCCCGCCACGCTGCCGGCGTCGCCGCGTCGCCGCGCCAGGCGGACGTGCGAGGCGGGCGGGGCGCGGCGGGCGGAACCACCGGCGCTGGGCGCGGGGGGCGGCGCGGCGGCAGCGAGCGGGCGCGGGGCGCGGGGCGGGCTCCGGGGCGCCTTGCGCGGAGCGCGGCCTGCGGCGGCGGCGACGCTCGGAGCGGTAGCGCGGCGGGCTCCGGCGGTCGGCGGCAGCGGCGGGGCGGGCGAGCCCACGGCGCGGCGCCCCCCGCCCCGCCCGCGCTGCGGAGAATGGGCACCTCGGGCTGCCGGGCGCCGCAGGAGGATAGACCCCGGTGATCACCGGCTCTGCCCGCGCCACCACCATGTCCGTGGCCTTCGCGTCCGCGCGGCCGAGAGGCAAAGGAGAGGTCACGCAACAAACCATTCAAAAGGTGGGCGGCGCAGGTCTGCGGGGTGTGGGCGGCGGGCGCGGGGCTGGGCGCGGGGCGCGAACAAAGCCGGGGCGCAGCCGGGTGGCCGCGAGACCCGACGGCGGCCCGGCGCCCCGCCGTCCGCAGTGGCGCGCCTGGGAGCTGAGGGCCGACGGGGGGCGCTCCCCGTAGAGCCCGCGCTGATTTTGCGGGGGCGCGCGTCCCTTGACTGGGGCGCGGGGCGGCAGGGCCGGGTGGCCGCCGGGGTGCTGGCCCCGAGCGCGCTGCCGAGTCCGCAGAGCGCGCCTCCGGAGCTGTCTCGGCCGACTGGGGCTCCACGCGCTCTGCTCGTAGCCCGGCGGCCGCTCCGCCCATAGCGCGCAACTTGGCGAGTGGAGAAGGGGCGCGCGGCGACGGCGAGGCAGCCGCTTTAGTAAGGTGCAGAGCGCCAGGCACAAAGGGACGGATCGGAGGTGTGAGTGCAGGTCCCGCGGCCCGCAGCCCTGAGGAGAGCGCGCGGCAGCCCTGCGGGTCGGCGCGTCCCCGCCCTCTTTCCCGGTCAGTCCGCTTTCAGTGTCCTCGCCCAACCGAATCGGCAGATTTGCCCTACCGCCTTCTCGTCTGTTGGGGCCATAGCTTTCTAGAGAAAGCCTTCTTACGGGCGGGGGCCACCTCCCTAAAAGCCGTTAGAAGATGTGGAGAAGAAAACGAGTGTTCAGGCATTCCTGTCGGAGCTTGTCCGCGTCTTCCGTAGCTGCGTCCGTTCCTCTTTTGGACTCTGGTTCCATCTACAGCCGGATTCCTGGGTTCCTGTAAGCCTCTTCGGCCCCGGTGCGCTCGCTTTGCTGCCCTGCTCTCTTGGCGGAAGTGCCCTTGCTGTTGCTGTCTTTAGAAATGTAGTGGTTAACTAACAAGGGGGGAGCCTGGCCCGCTCCAAGCAGAGGAGAAAACGTTTGCCAAGAGCCGAAATGCAGGGTTGCAAGCGTGGCTTTTTTACTAGCAAACACTGCTGTAGCGCCATTGCGTTCTAGGCACTGTTGGAAGATCTTTACATATCTTAACTAATTTAATTCTTCACAGAAGTCATTATCGTCCCCATTTTATAGTGGAGCAAATCGAGACATACGAAGATTCAGGGGCTGCAGGGGGCTGCTGTTGCTGTGGCATCTGGCCAGGACTTTTGCCTGGCGGGAGGGTGGACCCCAGACTTGGAGGCACACATCAGCATCCCACAGGTCTCCTGGAGCCATGGCCTTCTGGAACTTAACAGTCTGTTCCTGGCTTCAATATTTATTCAGAAATTTGTATTTCACACTCCAGTCCCCTTTTAGGCATCTCAGATTCTTCAGGCAACAGATTTTCCCAGCCAGGAAGTGGTGGAAACCAGAACAGCCCTGCCCCAGTGTACCTGTGCCCAGGTGTGGGATATAAGGGACATAGGTGAGAGATGACAATCTGGATAGGGATGTGTGCCTAGGTTTGGATGATGATGGGAGAGGGCTTGGGAGCTGGGTCAGCAGTTGGTCTTCTGTGCTGTCCTCGGACCTGGAACTGCTATCACAGAGAACACAGGTGATCCAGTTGAAAAGGTATGTCTTCCTCTGTGAAGAGAGCTGCCCCTACAACTGTGAGTGGCCTGGGCACTTGAGCCTGCCATTAACATGGTGAGGTGTGCTGGGCATAGTGGTGCACACCTATAATCCCAGCAGCTCAGGAGGCTGAAGCAGGAGGTTTGCCAGTTCAAAGCCAGTCTCAGCAACTTAGCAAGCCCCTAAGCAACTCAGCAAGACCCTGTCTCTAAATAATAAGAAAAAAAATTTAAATGGGGACTCTGGGTATGTAGCTCAGTGGCTAAGTGCCCCTGGGTTCAAGCCCTGGTTTCAAAAGAAGAGAAAAAAATGGCAAAGTAGTAACTTCTAGGAGTGACAGCACTTCCTTCACTGTGATTAGACACCTCTCCTCTCCTCCACCCACCACTGAAGGGGAGCCCAGGAGTCCTGTCTTTCCATCTCCAGGATGGGGTGCTCTGTCGGGTCCACCGTGGGGAGGGATCCAGGAGCCACTGGGGAACTGGCCTTTTGGCCTCTTTGTATCTCCTCTTTGCACAGCCTTTGAACCTGAGTAGTGCACCGTGCACGTGGGGTGAAGCAGGGAAGGGTGTTGTTCTCTGGGTGGGGACAGTCACAGCCAGACCTCATCCCCTTGACCCAGTGCAGCGGGGCTGTGAGCCCTCTGGCTGGGTACTCCAAGGTGTCTGCTGGCCCACTGCCAGGGCCTTGGGAGCTCCTCTGCCCAGGGAGAGGGTGCATTTGGAGACAGACAGCGCCGCCCACCTCCCTGTGCTTATTTCCTTTCTAAGGCTGGTGGGTGTCCTGGTTGTGGGGAGCTGGGGCAGAAGGAGAGAGCAGCTTCTGGTCATGGCTGGTGAGGCTCACTCCCTGGTGGTCCCCTAGGAGCCCTCCTCGGGACTCTGACCCTCTGCCCTGAGCCTGTTTCTAGGCCAGTGGGTCAATGGCAGGCCACTTGCCTCTGAGCGCTTGGCGTCACAGGGAAGCTTCATTGGAACCCCTCATCAGCAGGCTGCAGAAATGCCTACTGCCCCTGGCAGTGCAGGAATAAAGGGTATCTACCTTTTAGTGACTTAGAGGCATGAATGTGCTATAAACCCTGTGCAGCTGGAAAGAGACAGAGCCCGGCTTTGGTGCCTGATCTGTGACGTGAAGGGAAGAGAAGGCAGAGGGTTGGAAAGGCCTGCCGTCCCACAGGTGGAAGGAAGGCTTCTGCAAAGCAGGCCCGGATATGGACACAGGTGGAACTGAGGAGGACGGGCGGGCCAGCGTCCTGGGTTCACTTTCCTGTTGCACTGAGAGCGTCCACACATGGGCTTTCTAGGCCTGGGTTTCCTCGTTTTGAAAATGAATCCAAAGTGACCTAGTGGGCTGTGTTTGTGGCTAAAGTGTCATCGTTGACTGCCTTCACCCTTTTCACCGAGCCCTGGATGCGTAGAGGAGGGGCCAGAATGCAGCAGTGGCACTTGGCAAGAGAGCTGAGGACTCCGTTCCTCGTGATGGGCCACAGGCAGGAGGCACTGCTGTGGACCCTGGGTGTGTAAGTGTGAGCCCGATTCCCGTCTCTGCCGTGGGTAAATGTTGACGGTGTCCGGTTCCTTCAGTGGTCTGCGGTGCTCTTACAGAAGTCCCCCGGGCTGGGTCCCCTCCTCAGGGTTCCATGATCCTGCCTTGGAGATTCTTGTCCATTAGGTCATGCTCCTCCATCACCCCTCTGGAGTCCCTCAGCTAGATCGGTGACTCTGTGGAGCCCTCCGTCAGGGCCAGGTCATCAGCCCACAGAATTGTCCTCTGGGGGTTCAGTGCCCTCCTGGGTCTCCTCTGCAATGCCATCGCCCTGCCAGCAGTCTCCCCTCAGGTCTCCACCCCTCTGCAATCTCCAGTTGGGTCGTCCCTCTCGGGAGCCCCACCGTCCCTGTCACCGCATCGCTTTTCCATCAGTCTTGTTTCTTTCCTGGGGGTCCTTTGATTCTGAAGACACGTCCTTCAACTCATAAGACATCTGGACTTTTTGTTTGTCTGTTTTAGTCATAGTGGGACACAATACCTTGATTTATTTCTATGTGCTGCTGAGGATCGGACCCAGGGCCTCACACATGCGAAGCGGGCGCTCCACCACTGAGCCCCAGCCCAGCCCCTTGAATGTTTTTTTATTCCCAGGAGTTCTTTGGCCCTTGGTGCTGTTTTAAACAGGTTTCCATTCCCTCTCCTGGTGATGACTGCTCTTTATCCATCGTTTGCCGGACATCGTGGTCCTGGTCTCCCAAGCATTAGCCATGGCTTCCAACTCCTGCAGGCTGCTGCCTCTCAGCATCCAAACAGGCCTCATTCCTTCTGGGGGAGCAGGTGTGGTGGGGCTCAACTGCACTCCAGCCAGGTGTGTGCTGGGGGCTCTGCTGGGAAGTGCTGTCTGCTCTCAGGAGTCCAGCATCTTTCTTTCCTCCCAGGCTGGACACATCTCCTGCCAAGAGGGCCCCAGTGCTCTGGGGGTCAGGGGTGAGTAGGTCCTGAGCCTCCTTGGCCTTTGCCCATGTGGCCCTGTGCAGCGGGTCAGATCCCGCTTGGATCAGCACCCTGGCTCTGCGGTTCCCCTCCAGCTGCTCTCTGTGCCCTGTTCTGGGCCTTCTGCGTTTCTTCTTCTCTTGTCCCTTACTCTGTGGGCAGATCTTCGAGAGTCTGGCGCTCAGCCTGCGTCCTGCCCCTTTCCTACAAGGATTTCTAACTTAAGGGAGCTGTAGCTCTGTGTGCTGCTTCTAAACCATCCCGAGAGCCGCCCAGTATCTCCTTGTGTGAGAGCGAGCTGTGAAGCATCTCCGTGGCTGGGCAGTGTCCCATCCTGTGGTTGTACCATAATCCTCACAGCAACCACCTAGCATTTCTCCACTTGAGCTACTGTGGGTGGCCCAGGTGGCTTCGCAGCATCCATTAATGTCCTTGGAGAAAATCCTGCCTGGGAGTAAGTAACCTGGAGTTGGATGCTGGGATCAAAACAAGAAATCCCAGTGCTTCTTTCTTTAATCAGTCTGGAGAAGGACCCGGAGTGCCCTCTTCCGTGTGTTTAGCTGCCCCCACCTGCACACAGGCGAGCTCTGTGGCAGCTGCTGGCTGGCAGCGCCCCCTAGTGGTTCCCTGTTTCAGGACGGCTCCTCCACTGAGCTGGGCTAGGCATCTTGTCACAGTGGGGCGGAATGCTACAGGAAGTAGAGGGGCAGAGGTGGGGCAGGCCTGTGGTTCCAGGGGTGTAGGAGGCCGGACAGGAGGGTCACAAGTTCAAGGCAGCCTGGGCAACTTAGACCTTAAGCAACTTAGCAAGAGACTGGGGATGTAGTTCAGGGGCAGAGGCCCTGGGTTCAATTCCTGATGCCAAAAGAAATGGTGGAGAGGAGGGTGTTGAAACTTACAGAACTGTAGGCTGTGCTCGCCATCCAGGCGGCATAGCCAGTGCTCCGGGAGCTAGACCCCAAGGACAGACTTCAGGGACCCGCATTGGAGGGTGGAGGAAAAGGTAGGCAGCCCTGAGGGACAGTGGGCAACTGGGCCCCTCTTCCCCTTGCTGTTAGGGCTCCGCCTGCTCTAGGAGCTGCAGAGTCGGCCGTTGACAACGGGGGCTGAGGTGGCCGTGTGTTTGGTGGAGACGGAAAACATCAGGCTCAGGGTTTGAGGCAGGGTCTTGCCAAAGTGATGAAGCTGGCCTTGAACTCACAACCCTCCCACCTCCGTCTCCTGAGTCACTAGGATCGCAGATATGGGCCACTGTGCCTGTCTGTCCTTCCTTCCTTCTTGAGAGTGGAGAGGAGGAGAGGCCTCTGGGGATGAGGGGGCACAGGTGCCATGTGCTCCGTCCCGTGGAGGGCATGGTCCCTCCAGGTAGGGAATGGCTCATGTGGCCGTGTGCTGTGGTTCCCACAGCTCCCTTCCTTTTTGTCCCACCCGCCGTGGCCACCCCCTGGGCCT
Source organism: Callospermophilus lateralis (assembly GCF_048772815.1). Lineage (NCBI taxonomy): Eukaryota > Metazoa > Chordata > Mammalia > Rodentia > Sciuridae > Callospermophilus > Callospermophilus lateralis. The sequence goes on from NC_135307.1 coordinate 196,797,306, forward strand.
CCCTAGCCATCCTTGTGCTGCCCCCAAGTAGCCACCTGGGAATAGGGGCTCTCATGTGACCTCCACGCCCACAAACCGGTGTGGTTCCCCACTGCCCACAGACACCTTCCTACCCAGGCTCCTGTCCCCACTACCTCGTCCTCTCTTCTGGATAGGCACACACCAGGACAGTGAGGCAGCCCAGTGCTGGAGGGTCCCTGGGTGAGGTCCTGGGACTTCTGGGTGTAGGAAGCCTTGGAAGGGGTCTGTGTAGCCGTGAGCCCACCCCAGTGCTCCTCAGAGGCCTCTGGGCACACCACCTGGGCAGGCACAGGCTCGAGAACCTGCTTCTGACCAGTCCCTGCAACACTGATGCTGCTGTGTGGAGCGTGCCTGGGGAGCAGGCCTGGCCTTCCTGACCTTGGCACTGTGCACCCTCGCTGAGAGCCCTGCCCGGCTCTGGGGTGCCCACGCCTGCCTTTCAGTGGCCTTGGTCTCAGCCTGGGTTTCAGGTCCTGAGTCGGTGCACGTCACACACCTACGCTGTGCGAGGCCGACGGGGTTCCCTGCGGGGTGCAGGCCCGTCTGTCCCACCACAGCTCATGTGGCACTCAGGTGGCAGAGACCCGAGGGGTGAGGCTGCGGGTCAGTGGCCACAGGTGCATGTCCTGTTCAGCTCCTGCCCAGGCCATGTGCCTGCACTTCCTCCTGTCCCCAGGGCAGGACCCTGTGTGCTACCTCAGGCAGGGGTCAGTGCCTGGGGCTGGTGGTGTGAGCCTTCCTGTCACATGGGTGGTCCGCCTTTTGGGGTCTGCTGTGCTTTGAGCACCCATCACACCCTGCAGGTGGGGCTCCGAGGCACCCCTGGGGTCCTGCACCCTGTGGTGAACTAGCTGGGCTTGCTGGGCGGATGCCCTGTGGCTGCTTCGAGGAAGCCTTGGTGCCCAGGCCCCGTTCACACCCACGTCTGCTGCAGATGCTGGACGAGAACCACCACCTGATCCAGTGCATCCTGGACTACCAGAGCAAGGGCAAGACGGCGGAGTGCACCCAGTGAGTGGCGGGGGGGGGGGTCAGGGAGCCCGGGCCTACATAGCTGTGGACACCAGGGGCTTCCCTTGCCTTCATGACCTGGCACCTCCCGCCGAGTGTGCCTGTGGGTTACCAGGCTCGGTGGGGGGGCTTGAGTCTCCCAAATGTGATGAGCGTATGGGGATGGGACCCCCGGGTGTGACATGGGAGAGCCTGGGATTCCTGTCACTCCTGTGTCCTCTGGGGTGCTCGGCAGCTGGCTGTGGAGTTAGCCCAACGCTGGGCCACTGCCTGCTCTGTCCCCTGTGGCCTCTGCCTCTTTGAGCCAGTCCCCCACCTATACTCTCTGAAGAGACCCAGCACCTCTTCCTCCTGGGGCGGGAGCCTGCTCAGCGCTGGGCTGGGTCCACTTCCTGCCTGCCCCTGCTGGACCCCCAGCGCTGCCACCTGTCTGTTTTTGACCAGGCTGTGGGGCCTGTGCCTGGTGTCCTCTGGGGCCAGGGTCCTGACAGGGTTTAGCTAGAGGTCCCAGCTCCTGGTTAAACCTGCTTCTGCCTCACTCACGTGTCCCCACCCACAGGTACCAGCAGATCCTGCACCGGAACCTGGTCTACCTGGCCACCATAGCTGACTCCAACCAGAACATGCAGTCGCTGCTGCCCGCCGTGAGTGCCAGGCACGGGGGCCAGGGCTCCCCACTTACTGCCAGGAGCCACACATTGCCTAGGTCCAGGTTCCCAGCGTGTCACCTCCAGTAGGAAGGTGACCTGAGGGACCACATCTTGGGGAGGCAGGCGTTGGGGCCTGGGGCTGTACACTGGTGGTAAACCTGTCGACGGTGGACAGGTCCCTCCCGTTGGGGAGGGTTACTCGACCCCCAGCAGGCAACCTGGGAGTGGTGGGCAGCCGGTGTCTGAGCACTGGCGTGGGGTCCCTCTGGGCCTGCTGGGCCCTTCCTTGTCTTTTGGGGCCAGGGCTCTGACTCGGCCTTGCACAGTGTGACTCCTCTGTCCAGTGTCAGCCATCAGGAGCTGTGCACCTGCCACGCTGTGACCGGAAGCGGAGCTTAATCAGAAGAACCCCCAGTGCCACAAATTCTCTAGATGTCAGTCTCAGTGTTTGGCTTTTTTGAGGGGGTTGTGTTTGTCCAAGGGATAGAACACAGGGGTCCTCTATACTGAGCCACATTTTTATTTTTTATTTTGAGGTAGGGCCTTGCTATATTCCTGAGGCTGGCCTCAAACTTGTGATCCTCCTGCCTCAGCCTCCTGAGTTGCTAGGATTACAGGCATGGGCCACTGTGCCTGGACTGATTTGGTTTTAAAAATGTTTTCCCTAAATTGAATTTTCACTGTGAGGTGCAACCGCTTTGGCCTCTTCCGTGCTGGGAAAGTGCAGCCAGGGAAGTAGCAGCCTCGCGTTGACGGGTGCCATGGCCCCAGAACGGCTCACTTCCCAGTGCCCTGGTTCCCCTGGAAAATGGTGACATCAGAACTGCTAAGGCATGTTTTGTAAGTCCAGAATGTTAAGCGGCCTTGGTCGGCCTATCGGGGTTCCTCTCCCAGTAGGTGCTAGCAGAGCCTGCTGGAGGCTTCCGGTTTTGGCAAGGTGTAGACAGTGTCTGTGCAAACATTTGGGGCCACAGGTTGATCTAGATGTGGGAGTGACGGTCCAGGGGGTCTCCTGTCTCCTGTACATCCCACCTCCCTGCTGCATACTGCGATCAGAGGTGGGCTTGGGGGAATAAAGAATGAGAGAGGAGTGGGCACATGTAGAAGGAGTTCAGGGAACATCAGTGAGCCAGCTTGTGTGAAGGCCCTGGGGCACAAAATGGTGGGGGCTGTGGACACTGAGGTGCTTGTCAGCCGATCCTGAGAAGGATATGGGGGGCCAGCAAAGGGGTTCCCTGTTGTCCCAGCAAGGGGACCAGTTTTTGAACACCCAAGTGTGTGTGGACAGGCTGGGCTCTTGTTTACACTGTGTTGTCTCCACTAGGCCTGAGATGTTGGGGCCTAGTCACCACCACTGTGCTGCAGAGCGTGACAGTGGCTATAGGTCTCGGACATTGAACAGATGGCCATGGATGCAGTGAAAATTCTGTGGGCCACCAAATTCCAGGTGGCTGTTGGTGGCTCTTAGTTAGCCATCCTCCCAACCTTCTGTCACTGCAGCCACCGACCCAGAACATGAACCTGGGCCCCGGAGCACTGAGCCAGAGCGGTTCCAGCCAGGGCCTGCACCCCCAAGGCAGCCTCAGCGACGCCATCAGCACAGGCCTGCCCCCGGCCTCCCTCATGCAGGGCCAGATCGGCAATGGTGAGCAGGTTTGCAGGGGACATTTCCGGTACCACGGTCCCTGAGACAGCCACGGGGGCAGCTGCCACGGTGGGGCCCCCACAGCCTGCAGGGCTGGGCTCGGTGTCCCTGGCTCGTCCTGGAGTCACCGTGCCCAGGGAGCAGAGCTCCAGACCCCACCATGCGCACATGGTCACACGATGCCCACTTCGAATGCAGAGTGCGGTTCCAGTGGGCACCCAGTGGGAGTGGAGCCCGGCTGCCTGGAGAGGGACCCGCTCGTCACGTGCGCACTTGCTTGACCTGGGGCTGACCTGGGTTAGTCGCCTCCCTCCCCAGAGCTGCCCAGAGGAGATGGAGGTGCTCACTGGCCCCGCCCCTGATGCCCGCCCTCCACAGGTCCCAGTCACGTGTCCATGCAGCAGACGGTGCAGAGCACCCTGCCCACAACTTCCATGAGCATGTCTGGCAGTGGCCACGGCTCAGGACCTGGTTACAGCCACTCGGGACCTGCCTCTCAGAGCGTCCCCATGCAGGGCCAGGGCGCCATCAGCAACTACGTGTCTCGGACCAACATCAACATGCAGTCCAACCCAGGTACTCACTGCGGGCCGGCTCCTCACACTGGGAATGTGTGCAGGCCGTGCCTGTGGGTCCCGGGGTCACCCATGTACTGGGCACAGGGAAGGAGAGGATCAGCAGGGCTGGCTGCCTCCCCCAGGCCTCCACAGGGCCAAGCCAGTGGCATGCAGTGATGGTGACTCTGGGCTGCTTCTCGGGAGGCTCTGGGTGGGGGGTGGGCAGCATGGCCTGGGTCTGGGAGCCCCATGGGCTCGGTGGAGTGGCTCCCGTGCAGGATGTTCCCTAAGTTACAAACTCTAGTCTTTAGAGCTTATTACAGAACAGGACGTGAAATGCCTCCCAAGTTTGTTAATCACGTGCAAAAATCTAACTTGGAATTATTGACTCCAACAAAACGCATCAGGACAGACCTCCCCTTTCTTCTCCAACGTGGTTGCTAGAAACCTTAAAACGGTGGCTCCTGCCTGTCTCTCTGGAGCTGCCCCGCACCTCTGAGCAGGACGAGTGTGACAGGCCAACAGGCGGGTCAGTCGGGGTGCTCAGGGGACAGTGTGACTCAGGACCTGCTAGGGTTTGCAGAGAGCTGCGGGGCCATGGTGTGTTGCCGTGGGAGCCTCGCCCAGAGGCACTTGTAGACCAGCACCCAGCCCTGGGCCCTGACCCTGCGCTGGGAGGCATGCCTTGGGGTCCAGGTGACATGGGCGTGGGAGGTCAGGGGCTGGCCTGGGCTTCCCAGGTGACTCGGGGTCTCTGTCACACAGTCTCCATGATGCACCAGCAGGCGGCCACATCCCACTACAGCTCTGCGCAGGGTGGGAGCCAGCACTACCAGGGCCAGTCGTCCATGGCCATGATGGGCCAGGGTGGCCAGGGCAGCAGCATGATGGGGCAGCGGCCCATGGCGCCCTACCGGCCCTCCCAGCAAGGTGAGGCCCTCAGGGGAGCATGCACCCAGGACCCCTGCTCCCGCGTTTCCCCATCTGTGCATGAGCAAGGACCCTGGGCCTGCTGAGGGTCTGCGTGTTCTGGAGGTGACCTGGTGTGGGGCTGTGGTCCTCTGGGCAACCGGGGGAGGGGCAGCTGGTGGTGGTTACAGATGTAAGACCCAAGAGCCTTGCTGGGGCGGGAGGAGGGGAGGCCTGGTGGCTGCGGTACTGGCCCCGGGTGAATTCTTTGTGGTGGGCCCTACTGCCCAACTGGGTCCTGGCTGCAAGGAAAGCTGCCCCACGCTGTGTGGGTCCTGAGCGTGGTGTTGCCTGCAGGCTCTGCGCAGCAGTACCTGGGCCAGGAGGAGTACTACAGCGAGCCGTACGGCCACAGCCAGGCCGCCTCGGAGCCCATGAGCCAGCAGTACTATCCCGAGGGTGAGGCCCAAGCACGCGGGGGCAGGACGCAGGCTCAGCCGTGGAGTCTGAGCTGGGAGGGCCTGTCTGCCATAGATGGACCCTGAGACGGCCTCGGGGGGCTGGCAGGCCTGCACAGCACCCGCCACTTGTCACCTCTGGTTGTCCATTTAGATCATCCCAGGATTTGAGAAGGTAGCATTTAAACTGGTCTTAAAAAATGCATAGGTTTGGGAAGACAAAGACAGGGCTCCCTAGAGGACAGCCGGGTGGGCTGCCCAGTTAGCCTGGGCGTGAGGCAGGTGCCCTCCTGCTGGTAGGTGCTCACCAAGGCCAGCCTGGGGCAGGCTGTGTCCCTGTAGTCATGGTGCCACACAGCACCCTGCCCAGAAGCCCCAAGAGCCAAGCAGGGCCAGAGGAGAGCAGATGGTGCTCCCAGAGCCAGCTGTGACAGACTGGACCTGGCCTCTCAGTAGGCCGGGGTGTGGGAAGTGACCCCGCATTTTGTTTTTGGTACTGGAGCTACGTCCCAGCACGTCTCCCTCTTATCCTGATTGCTGAGGCTGCCCTGAACTTGTCATCCCCGGAGTTGCTGGGGTCAGGGTGTGGCCACCTGGGGAATCAGGCCCTTGACCCGCTCTGCCATGTTCCTGGCCTGGGCCGACCGTCCTTTCCTGGGCTCGCACGTCTCCCCCAGGACCGAGAGGCAGCGTGCGACCTGCCCACAGCTGATGCCCGTCTTTTGCAGGCCACAGTGACTATGCCTACCAGCAGTCGTCCTACTCGGAGCAGAGCTACGAGCGCTCCTTCGAGGACTCCACGCAGCACTACTACGAGGGGGGTAAGCAGCCCTGAGCGGGGACGCCACACGCCCGAGAGCAAGCAGTGCTGCCCAGGGCCACCCTGGACCGACACACGGTGGCACAGAGCTGCGAGAACCTTCTCCTAGAAGATGCGGGTGTTCCGCCAGGTGCTGGGTCCTGCCTGCCTGGTGTGTTGGGATATGGGAGAGCTTCGGCTGGACACCGGGGGTGCTGGGGACAAACCTGCCGTGCAGTGCAGCTGTCCAGTGTGTGGCCTGGGAGCTGCTCTCAGCCTCCTCAATCAGAGCCACCCAGCAGGGACCGAGGCACCTAAAGCCCTCATGAGCCCGGCCGGGAGTGTGTGTGGGGGGGTGGCATGGTCAGGTCTGGCCCAGCATTTCTCCAGAGCCCTGCTGACCGGGCCAGGCACTTGCAGCCCTGCACAGAGCGCCGTGGCCACGCCACCTGTCAGGTGGAGGTGAGGTGGCGGGTGATGGGAGCTTGCTCTCAGGCAGACAGCCCTGACCACCAGTGGCACATCGCTGAAGGGGCCTTGGGGAGAGAGCTGCACGGTCAGATCCCCTGCGGGTGAGCACAGCCCCAGAGTGCCCTCAGCTCACAGGCCTGCGGGGCCTCTGCTGCCGAGTTCCAGGCTTCCTGGTCCAGATGTTGGTGGTGGGAACGGCAGGGCTATGACGGGCCGGGTGAGGGAGAGCAAGAAACAGGTGGCTTGCCTAGGCCACGCTCTGGGTGCATTCCTTACGTGCATTTGTGGTAAATATGCCACAAACGACACTTACCATGCAGCCCTGTTCAGACAGCCTGCCCAGTGGCCTGCGCACATTCATAGTGGCGTGCAGCACCGTGCCACCCACACACACAGGACTTCCCACACCTGACACCAAGACTGTCCCCACTGAACGCTAGCCCTGCCCCCTGACCCCCCTGACCCACCCTTCTGCCTCGGCCTCCGTGGGGTGCACTGCCTGGGGCCTCCTGCGACTAGCTCGCCACACCCCACTGGTGTCCTCGGCTTCCTTGTTGTCACGGGGCCAGGTGGCCCTTTCTGAAGGCCCACGGTGTGCTTCCTCTGCCCTCCTCTGTTCCTGACACTTGGCCTGTGCTTTGGCTGTCATTGATGGTGCTGCGGTGAAGGTGGCAGGCTGCACCTGTGTCCCTGCTCTCCACCCTCGAGAGGGCCTGGAGGTGGGACTGTGGGTCACGTGGCAGTTGTGCCTGGCTTCTCCAGGAACCTGCACGCTGCTTTCCACAAAGCAATTCTGGGTTTTAGTTACACGTGGCAAAATATTTTAGAAGATTTGAAAACAGGGAAAGTCCTCCAGAAGGCTGGTGGCAGGCCACCTGCCAGGACCCAGTGAGCGTCCTGGGCTGCTCCACCTTCTTGCACCGCCAAGCCCACCCTGCTTGTCCTGAGGGGTGGGTCTGGCCCCCAGGCTTTCCGCCTGCAGACCCTGGCCTGCTGGCCCCACCTGGTGCTGAGGCAGGTTCCGAGAACGGGCCGTCCAGGCTGCGGGGTTAGGAAGCTGCAGAGGAACACAGACCCAGAGGGTGGCCTCGATGGTCCTTGCAGCCGCACAAGCAGTTCACGCCAGACTTGGCCCTGCATCAGAACGGGTGGGATTGTCACGCAGCTTGTCATCCATCGGGACATAGGCAGGTTCTGTGCTGCTCCCTAGAGCCCAGTTTGTGCTCACCAGAGTGGACCAGCTGAGATCCAGCCTTGGAGGTGGGAGGGCAGACCCCTGGCTGTGGCCACACGAAGGCAGTCACCGCACATGGCTTCTCACTGCTCAGAATAGACACCAGCAGACATGCCTCACCTCCTGGGAGCTTCTCAGGACTCGTCCTGCATAGGGCCCTGGGCAGAGGGCCGGCTTTGAGCTGCTGGGCAGTTTTCTGTGGGCTGGTGTCTGTGGCCAGCATGAATGGGTCTGAGGGCCTTAGGAGCTGATGGAGTAAAGGCAGGACCGTCAGACGTGGGAGGACCTGGCTCTGTCGGGCAGCACAGTGAATCTGCATGAGGGACATCCCTCCCGGAGGAGCCCCATCTAGAAAGGATGGTGGGCCAGCGCTGGTCTGGGAGAGGCTACATGTGGGTTCTGCAGCCGGGGACCTTCTTCACAGCCCCATCTTTCCATAGAAACAGCTGTCTGGAAGCAGGCAGGCCCACGGGGCTGCGTGCACTTGTTGGGGCTATTTTTCTGAGAATTGGATCTATAGATGTTCTGCTGTCGAGCTAATGAGCTAATAGGTCCCAGCCTGCTGTGAAGAAACCACCCACATGTATACCCACGTGGTACCTCTTGTTGTGCACCATAAAGATACATACTTGGGTGTTTTTTTTGTTTTTGTTTTTGTTTTAGCCGTACTGGGGATTGAACCTAGTGGTGCTCTACCATTGAGCCACTCCCCAGTCTTTTATTTTTTATTTTGAGGCAGTCTTGCTAAATTTCCCAGGCTGGCCTTGAACTTGAGGTACTCTTGCCTCAGCCTCCCAGGTGATTGGGATTACAGGTGTGCCTCACTGTGCCACTGTCTTTTTCTTTTTTTTTTTTTTTTAATTGTATTATTATTATTTTATATTTCCAGTTTTCCTCCCAGCTTTATTAAGGTGTAATTGACAAAAGTGGTATATAATGCCAGCATGGTGGCAGATGGCTTGGCTCTCTCCTGGATTGAGAAGAGCTGTGTTCCGTTCTTCTCATTAGACTGCAGCATGAGGAACATGTGCAAAGGGACTGTGGTCTGTCTCACATTGTGAGGTCCTGGGTGGGGTGAGAAGTGGAGTGCTGTTTTGAGGACTGGGGTATAGGTCTTGCCTCCTTCAGGTGCAGAGCGGCCCCTGGAAGTCAGAGGCCAACATAAAGAACTTCCACAGGAACCTTGTGGGTCATAGACGCTGACCATCAAGGACCAGAGGCAGGAGGGCTGCAGTGAGCTGGATAGGAGCGTGACACTATAGAGTGCTGACCGGAGGGGTTCGGGTACAGTGGGCTTGGCACTGTGGTGAGCTTGCGGCAGCACAGCCCGCACAGAGCGAGTCCCTCCTGAGTGGCCCTGGGCACGACCCTGGAAGGTGCTCCCTATGAACTGCAGAGGTCAGACACAGAGCAGACAAGAGAGAGGACGGGACTGTGCTCAGCCACGCTGCCACAGCACACCCCGGGCAGCCGGGAAAGGATCCGGGACACCAGTGAGAACAGTTAGCGGGGGCAGGCAGCGCGGCAGGAGTGGAGTGCCCTCTGTCCCTCTCCGAGGTGGGCCCCTGTTTGGTTTTACATTCTGAATCATGAGAGTGAATTTGCTTATTTAGAGGTTAGAGTTGGAGTTGTCAAATGTTGGCTGTCAACCAGGACAGGAGGACCCTAGCTGTACGGTCATCCACACTATCTGCGCTTCCTGGAGCCCCAAGAGCCCCTGGTGTGTCTCTTGGGTGTTGCTCAGGAGCCTGCCAAGTGTGACTGACATGTCCCCTAGGAGTGGGGGTTCAGACTGGCAGCATCCCAGCAGCAGCAGAGCGCACCCCATGCTGCATTTCTGCTTCTAGAACTCGTTAATATGTCCCTTGTCCCTTGTTCATGCTGCCACGCCTTGACCGTGTGTTCGTAAGCTGCGCGTGTATACTGGCCAGGGCTGGCCTCTCCTTCCACTGTACGTATCGCTGCCCTTTATCCCTCATGACCACACCACAGGAGGCTGCGGATTCCTAGACAGAGAGCTGGGAGCAGGAGAGGTGGAGCGTGTGTGTGCCTGGTGGCACGGAGGCCGGGCCGGGGCTGTCCAGCTCTGCTGAGGCCCCATCCACACGCCTGCTGTCAGACACCTGACATTTGTGCTTGCTCCTCCCAGATCCCTGGAGGTTTTCCAGGTGCACGAGAGCAGGCACCCCAGGAATAGCTCCTTTACCTGTCATCTCATGAAGAGTAAAAATGGGGCCAAGAAATACAAGAATACTGCAGCTGGCCAAACCCCGAAGCCCCTGAGGAGCCTGCTGAGGCTCTGGTGAGTCCTGAAGTGCTGGACTGAACCGAGTCCTCTGGCTCCCTGGAGTTGCCTCGCCTGCCCTCGGCTTGCTGGAGCCAGCTTGGTGTTGAGGAGGAGCCTGGGTTAAGAGCTCAAGCTGGGCGCTCGGACGGCAGGCGGACCGTGGGTCGGACGCAGATGGCTTTCTAGAAGTCTGTAACTAGGACTCAGTTTCAAAGGACTTAACTTTTGCAGGTCCTAGAAAAGTCGTCACCCACAGCCAGACCGGTCACAGGAACACAGGCTCCTCGGATCTCATCCTCGGCCCCTGGGTGCCGCCCTGTATCTGCAGGGCACATTTTCATAAGAACAGCCATTCCTTTGGGGCATGTTCTGGGTCCCAGAAGTGCACCTGTCTCCCAGTCCCTGCCCCAGCCTCAGTCCCCTCCTGGACCTGGAATTGGGCCACGCAGATGTGGTCCCACACAAATGAACGGTGTGCGCTTTGTCGGGTTTTGCAGACTGCAGCCTGCATGAAAGCGGGAGGCAGGACGTGGTCTAGACACCTCCTGGGGGAGGCGTCCCTGCCTGGAGCCGACTCTGACCTGCTGGCCCTGCAGTGGGCGCTTCAGACCCCCCAGGAAGACGTGGGGAGACTGCAGCTCTGAGCTTGGCGAGGCTGTCTGCACATGTGTGCCACTTCACTACTTGATGTCTCTGAAATGAAAAGGCCTTGGCGTGGGCACAGCCGGGAATCAGATTTTGGAAACAAGCACAAGTGTTTTCTCTGAAGGAAGAGGAAGTGAGAGCCGGAGCCCTCTTGCCTTCTGCCCACCTGCTGGCGACGGCAGCCTATGGGAAGCTTCTGCCCGCATCCACTGGGTGGAAGAAGGAACTTGGTCCCCAGGATCAGCTGTGGCCTCAGCCTGATGTCCCCAAAGCACTGGAGCCCGTTGGGCCCAGTAGGGGTGTGAACTTCAGCTGACTGCATCTTGACCTGAGGGACGTGTCCAGGCGACCCTCCGCCATGAGCCTCCTGGGCATCACACTGCATGTCCCTAGGAGAAGGCAGTGGCCTGGAGACAGGATGCAGGTGTCCCCGCCCCTCCCAGAGGCCCTGCTGTGGCTGGTGGCTCAGGACGAGAGGGCCTGTGGGTCTGAATGCCCGTCTTCCAAGTGAGGCTGCTGCGACCATTTCGCCACCTGAGAGTGGGGACGACGGCAGTGCTCATTGCACAGGGTGGTCCAGGAGACTGCAGGAGCTCTCTTGTGACCCGCTTGACCATCCCTGGCTTGGTAGCCATTGCTCAGTACCTGGGATGCTCCGCTGTCTGAAATGAGGGAAGGTGCATGTCTGCAGGCGCCTGCGTTGGGCTCTGCTGGCCTCCCTGCGCCATTTCCTGGGCCTTCCAGACGTGGTTCTCTGCCCGCTCGCCTCACCAGGGGCCCTCACACCCAGGTGCCTTTGGTCAGTGCTGTGCTGTCCTTCTCGCTTCCAGCTGGTGCTGTGCTCGTGGGCCGTCCAGTCTCCTGGGCATTCAGTGGCAAGGGGCCATCATCCGGCCACCTAAAGCAACAGGAACCCATTGCTCTGGAGGCTTGAAGGCGGAGGCTGGGGGTCAGCAGGGCACGTCCCATGAGAAGCCACTGGCCGCCCCCTCGGTCTTTGGCGTGGAGAAGCGTGGCTCCGTCACGTAGCTTCATCCACACGGCTGTGTCCAGGGCACCTTCCAGTCAGGTCTGCAAGGCCCTGGTTCCTCTCAGGACTCGGCCTGTCTTGTGGGGCCCAGCACAGCCCAGGGCGTTGGCGTTGGCCAGTGGCCGCGCCGGCCGTGTCGCTCTTTGTCAAGAGGAGATGTAGCTTTGAACATGTAGACAGCCCGCCTGGGCCTGCTGCTGGCCACCGGCGGTGAGCGCATGCCCTTCTCTCTGCAGGGAACTCCCAGTACAGCCAGCAGCAGGCTGGGTACCAGCAGGGCACTGCCCAGCCGCAGACCTACTCCCAGCAGCAGTACCCCAACCAGCAGAGCTACCCTGGGCAGCAGCAGGCCTACGGTAAGAGGGCACTCCCCCGAGGGCCCGCCCTGCACCCCAGGTGGGCACGCGCCTGCTTAGGGCCTCGTTCTGGAGCAGTTCCGGGTCTCCAGGACAGTGGTCAGGATGGTGCAGGGCGACCTGCGCCCGGCCAGGGCCTGTGGTGACCTGACGTGGCTGCCACGACTGGGAAACCGGCGCTTGCTCCCAGGTCCAGACTCCTGGTCCCTGGTGTCCTCCCCCGGGGACCAGACCCACCCTGGGGACCAGACTCCTGGTCCCTGGTGTCCTCCCCTGGGGACCAGACCCACCCTGCGTCCAGACTCCTGGTCCCTGGTGTCCTTTCCTGAAGGCCAGACCCACCCTGCGTCCAGACCTCTGGTCCATGGTGTCCTCCCCCGGGGGCCAGACCCACCCTGCATCCAGACTCCTGGTCCCTGGTGTCCTCCCCCGGGGACCAGACCCACCCTGCGTCCAGACTCCTGGTCCCTGGTGTCCTCCCCCGGGGACCAGACCCACCCTGCGACCAGACTCCTGGTCCCTGGTGTCCTTTCCTGAAGGCCAGACCCACCCTGGGGACCAGACTCCTGGTCCCTGGTGTCCTTTCCTGAAGGCCAGACCCACCCTGCGTCCAGACTCCTGGTCCCTGGTGTCCTTTCCTGAAGGCCAGACCCACCCTGCATCCAGACCTCTGGTCCATGGTGTCCTCCCCCGGGGACCAGACCCACCCTGCGACCAGACTCCTGGTCCCTGGTGTCCTTTCCTGAAGGCCAGACCCACCCTGCATCCAGACCTCTGGTCCATGGTGTCCTCCCCCGGGGGCCAGACCCACCCTGCGTCCAGACTCCTGGTCCCTGGTGTCCTTTCCTGAAGGCCAGACCCACCCTGCGTCCAGACTCCTGGTCCCTGGTGTCCTTTCCTGAAGGCCAGACCCACCCTGCGTCCAGACCTCTGGTCCATGGTGTCCTCCCCCGGGGGCCAGACCCACCCTGCATCCAGACTCCTGGTCCCTAGTGTCCATCCTCTGTCCACGGGCTCCTCTGCTCTGGTGTCACAGATGACCTCACCCCTTGACCATCTTGGGCACACTGGCCAGGTGTGTGAACATGCCTCACGGGGATGTGCCATTTTCCCCAGGTGAGACTAGGTCATGGGTTTGGAAAGGAGACTGGTGGGTCCCATCTCACATAGCCAGTCCTCACACAGCTTGCCTGTGGCAATGTGGCCAGTTTGCCTGGCCCTAGTGGTGGTAGCCAGGTGTCTCCCTTGTCCGTTCCTCCCTCCTTCCCTTCCTTCTGGGGAGCAGGTCAGTAAGCTCCGGTCAAGAGGGATCATCTTCACATGTTCTTTGGAATTCTGCGGGGAAATGTCCCTTGTCTGACCACTCACCCCTCCAGGTGTGTTTTAGGTCAGCATGTGCAGGTGCATGTTAACCTCCACATCGGGTCATGGTCTGGTACCATTGTACTTAGTGGTCAAATAGCCCTGGCTGTGGCCCCTATGACCTTTTTTTTTTTGGAGGGGGGAGGGGTACTGGGGATAGAACTCAGGAGCACTTGACCACTGAGCCACACCCTAGCCCTGTGTTTTATTTTATTTAGAGACAGGGTCTCAATGATTTGCTTAGCACCCACTATTGCTGAGGCTGGCTTTGAACTCATGATCCTCCTGCCTCAGCCTCCCGAGCCGCTGGGATTACAGCTGTGTGCCACCGCACCTGGCCACTGTGTCCCTTTAGCATGTTTCACTTTTGGAGGGGTTTTAAGCACCTCTGTGTTTTCTGTGTAGCCCTACGGTCAGCCACTTCTCCAGGGAGACCTGGTCCCTTTCGTTGGAGCATAGTGGTAGACACTGGGCCCCGCTGGGAGGGTGCTTTCTGCACCCACCTTGCTGGGCTTTCCCCTAGCCTGCCTGTAAGGGGGCTAGTTTCGCGGCAGGGCCAGAAGCACTTTTCACTCGAGCTTCTGCTCCCCACGAGAGGATCGCTAACTTGAGACCTAGCCAGGAAGTTCGCCGAGGCTGATTGAGGCCCTTGAACAACCTAACCCTGCTTTCAGGATCCATGGGGTGCACAGGAGTCAGAGGCCAGGGTATTTCTCCCTTCAGCAGGAACAAGCTCAGTCCACCCAGGTCAGGTCTCAGCAGGGCCCTGGCCCCAGTCTGCCCGTGTCAGGACCCTGTCCTGCCTGGCCCCTTGCTTACAGGTTGCACTTGGCCAGAGACCCCAACTGCAGGAAGCTCCCCTTGGAACTCCCCTGACCTGGGGGGCACATGCCCTCTTCACCCTGCAGTCACACAGGGCCACTGGGTGACATCCCTGCAAGCTATCGGCATTTAAGTTACACAGAAAGGCTGCCTGTCCCCAGGTCAGAGCTGGCAGGCAGTGACCTCTGCTGGGGTTGCGGTGGCCATGCCTTTCATCCCAGTGACTCAAGAGGCTAGGCAGGAAGATCACAAGTTCCAGGCCTCCTCCGCAACTTGCTGAGACCCTGTCTCAAAAACAAAAATGGGGAGGAGGCTGGGGCTGGAGCTCAGTGGTAAAGTGGCCCTGGATTCAATCCCTAGTCTCAGGACAGAAAAAAACACTAGTCCTCACAGGCCCCCACCCACCCAAAGAAGGAACCTCTCCACTTATTTATCCTTGAATCTGGGGTGGAATGGGTCTCCCCCTGCTGAGCTCACTCCACTGAGCCTAGGCCCTTGGTAACTGAAACAGAAACAGCCCCCAGGGCCTGTGGTCAGGCAGGATTTTCTTCCTCTGGTGTAGCAGGCAGCCAGCTCCTGAGTCTTGGAGGAAGCTATTCTGGCCAGTGGGTCTCAGCCCCCGCTGCACCTGAGTCGTCTGAGTGCCTTTTGAAAAGGAGCTGGGGCCGCTCAGACCCATTCTCAGGGTGGGCCCCATGGGCAAGGTCTCCACGAAGACCATAGGGTTCTGGGGGAGGAGGGAGCCAGATAGGACCCTTTGCCTTTATGACACAGCCAATTAAATAGCATCTAGGACAAGCCTGGGGAGCTGGGCTCAGCGCAGTGGTGGAGTGCTGGCCTGGCATGCCCAAGTCCCTCGGTCAGTAAAAACATGGCCGGCCTTTATCAATTATTTCCAAAGCCTTCAACTTAGTTTTCACAGAAATGCTGGCCATTTCTCCTCTGCTGCAAGCTTCCCCTGTTTCCTGTGATCTTTAAAGTACAAGTTGACAGTGTCCATCATGTGTGACCTCAGCTGGTCTGGACCAGTGTGTGGGAAGAGGTCTTGTGGCCCATCCCAGGCAAGGGTGCAGGACTGGGTCTGGCCAGTAGTCCCATGGCCCTCTCTCCCCGTATTTGTGTTGAGGAAGAACAGGTCCCTGGTGTTTTGGAGATTCCAAAAGAGGGGTGAGCCAGTGCTGATCCCACAGAGCCTGTGTCTCCTCAGGGCCTGCCCAGAGTGCCCCCTCGCAGTACTCCAGCTACCAGCAAGGACAAGGCCAGCAGTACGGGGGCTACCGAGCCTCGCAGACGGGACCCTCTGCCCAGCAGCAGCGGCCTTATGGCTATGAGCAGGCAAGTTACCTGGGTGCTTCGAGGCCCGCCCCCCCCCCCTCCGCCGGGGCTGTGGAGATGACAGTCATGAAGAATAACGAGGTAGCCTTGATTGGTGCCAGGTTCCTTTAACAATCACCTCTGCCTCCGGCTCTGAGGCACACACCAATAGCTACTTTGGAGGCTGCAGCAGGAGGATTGCAGGTTCAAACCTGCCTGGCAATGTAGTGAGACCCCTGTCTCAAACAGAGCTGGGCTGGGGTTGAGGCTCAGCAATAGAGCGCTTGCCTTGCATGCGTGAGGCCCTGGGTTCAATCCTCAACACCACATAAAAATAAATAAATAAAAATAAAGATATTGTGTCCATCTACAACTAAAAATATTTTTAAAATGAAATAAAAAGGGCTGGGGATATAACTCACTGCTAAAGCACTCCTGCATTCCGTCCCCAGTACCAAAAGTCTCTGCTGGTGTGCTCACCTTGACAGACAGCTGGCCTGTTGCACCCTAGACTGACCGTTAGGTTCTCCTTCGCTCCATCAGTTCTGCAGGTTTTCACTGTGCACCTAGCAGGCTGGGGCCTCTGCTAGGTGGGTGAGGCGGGCAGTGACAGGACCCTGTGCTGTGGGCACAGACAGCTCACTCAGGAGGCAGCACACAGTTGGTAGCACCCACTACTGTCCTAGGAGCAGGTGGAGAAGGGCAGCAGGTGGGTGGACAGGAACCCTGTCTGCCAAGGGGACAGTTGGTCAGGAGCCAAGGAAGACCATTCTTGGTGGGCAAGAATGAGGACTTCTGCAGCAATAAGGCCTGTGTGGCCAGAGCCCGGGCACAGCAAGAGCCTGGGAAGAGGTGGTGGTGAGACTGGGGTAGGGCGCTCACCTGGCACGCGGGAGGCTTGGGGCTCGATCCTCAGCACCACATAGAAGTAAACAAACCAGCAAATAACTAAGTAAAGAGGTGACAGGGACAGGCTGCAGGGCATAGGGCTTCACAGGCCTCACAAGGAGTCGCCCTTTGCAACTGCAAGGACAGGGTCTGTGTGCCCGAAGCACTGAAGGGGCAAGGACCCTCACGGATGAGATGAGCCAGGCTCAGGAAGAGGACGTGCAAAAGTCCTGGGGAATGGCCGGTTTGTTGTTGTAGACATCAGGAAAAGACCGGGTAGCTGCAGTGTGGAACAGTAGAGGGAGATGTGTCTCCGACATTTATTTGGAGCTTCCTTTGAAGAGAATCCTTAGCAAAAGGTGACTTTCCACAGTGACGTGTAGGTAGCAGGCATCAGTGACCTCACACAGCTAGTGAAATTCCAAAGCACCATGTTATGGTTGTCTTCCTTGGATAACTGAGTGGCTAAGAGGGTGTTTTCTTTCTTTCTTTTTTAATATTTACTTTTTAGTCATAGTTGGACACAATACCTTTATTTTATTTATTTTTATGTGGTGCTGAGGGTCGAACTCAGGGCCTTGCACGTGCTAGGTGAATGCTCTGCCACTGAGCCACAGCCCCAGCCCCAGCCCCAAATTCCTTAAGTGCTTCTCATCCTGCTTCTAAAAGGGTGAACCACTTTGAAGTCTGACTGTGAGCACGGTGTAAAGCCAGTCATGTGATCATCAGGGCAGAGTCCCTAAAGGAGCAGACCACTGGACATGGGGGACCGTGGTCCAGAGTGCCCTCTGAGCGCTCTGGGTGCAGCGTGCTGGCCCTGCATGCAGGCAGGCTCTGGGGTTGGCCTCTGGGTGTGCACTGGGAGCCGCCTGTGGAATCCAGGAGGCGACAACCTGCCCCTGATGCAAAACTGGAATTGCTAGGAAATAACAAGTGAATGTTCTCGTGATAGACCCACTGGAAGACTTGTAGTTTTATGCCTGCCTCAGAGAAGAGAGCAATGACATTTTGGGGAAAGTGTCATCTAGCTCCCAGGATCCTGATTTGTGTATCTGGGAGATACACGGCCAGCTGCAGGCTGTAAGGTCCTGCTGCGGGCTGTGGGCTGGAGGGATCTGTGGGGCCATGATGCACTCTGCAGGCCTCTTGCTGGATGCTAGTGCACCCAGAGGCTGCCAGGTGTCGCTGGGGAAAGGGTCAGCTCTACTTGAGAAGCCCTGGGCTAGACTTGGATTGTGCTGAGGCATTCAGGCTGCCCAGCTCTTTGGGTGGCCTGAACGCTGCTGTTCTCTCAGCTGACCAGGCCAGATGGGCTTTCCTGTTTGTCTGAATGTTGGCTGGGGTGGGCCTGGCCTTGCTTTTGAGTTCCGACCCTCCTACTCAGGACCATGTCTTGGGACTGGGGACATAGCTCAGTTGGTAGAGTGCTTGCCTGGCATGCACAGAGCCCTGAGTTCAATCTCTAGCACCACACACACACACAAAAAAAAAACCTCTAAGTCTTGATTTCTTCTAGGGCCAGTACGGAAACTATCAGCAATGAAGGACTCGTGTGTTCTTGTTGGAGCCTGGTGGGAGTGTGACTGGGTGCTGAACAGCTGTGGTGGTTCTGGTGAACTGTGCCGTGTTGCTGGCCCCTCGCCCAGCGCCATGCCTGCATGTGAACGTGCCCACCTTATGCTGGGTACGAAGCCACCTGCACCTCTGGCGCAAGACAGCACTGTGCCAGGACCTGGGATGCCGTGTGTGGTGTAGTATGTCAGTGCGATGGAGCAGTTGTCCCATTTCTGTCCCCCACCCTCTTTTCCGTGTTCCTAGCTAGTTTTGGGGGTCATCTCATCCTCAGTGTTCTGTGCCTGGCGATGGGACATAGCTGAAAGGTGCCACGGTCCTCGTGTTCACGTGAGCAAGCTGGGTCTGCTCCCTCCCGTTGGGTGTGCTGTGGCCGGAGCAGCTCCTGCTCTGGCCACTGCCTGCTACCCTCAGCTCTGTGGCCTGTGGAGCCCGGCAGTGCTGGCCCTGTGTGTGGGCCCGTTGCTGTTTGGTGAGACAAGGATGCACGGCTTCACCTGCAGGAGCCAGACCCTCCACTGCCTCGTCGGTCGCCAGCTCTGTTTTCCAGAAGGATATTGTCCTGTGTTAAAGGTGAAGAGGACAGCGACTGTATTCCAAATAACCGAGCCCGAGGGCAGCATGTGGTCAGCCTGCCCAGGGAGAGTCGTGTCACCCAAGGGCATGGGCAGTCAGAAAGGGCCTGGCTTTGGCCTTTGTTCATCTTATGTCTTTTCTAGGATTCAAATATTTAATATGCCCAGTCCTAAATTTGAGGAATTTAAAGTATTTATACCAAGTCTCCCAGCGCTTGGCAAGTTGTTTATTTTGTGTCATTTCTTCCAGGACCGACCTGTTCTGATCTCCAAGCAGGCGTTTATTTCCTTTTAGGGATATCTAAGATCTGCATCCTGTTTTTGAAAAGAACCCCAGTAACTTCCCTGTGTCCTTCTGAATGAAAAGTAAAGGTTTTATATGATGAAAAGTGAGTGACTCTCACATCACTAGGACATTCAACCCCATTTATCTTCTGTGCAAATATCAAGACAGCACACTTGGAAAATCATGGCCAAAGGAAGAAAACTGCGCTTCCACCTGTAGGAGCACGGACCTTGATCAGCCTTTACCTGGGTAATAACGACCACTGTGTTTACTATGAATCCTTTTTTAAAAAAGAAATCTTTGTATAAATGCTGATGTATTTCCAAAAATGACTCAGAAAATACAAAGATTTTACAGTGCTTGAGATGTTAGGCCTACTAAAGACAACGTTTCCTTTAATCAATTTTATGTTTTAAAAGTTTATCTACTTTTTTCTTTCTTTCCTCCTCCTTCTCTCCTCCTCCTCCTCCTCCTCCTCCCCCCCCCTTTATTTTATTTATTTATTTATTTATTTTGAGATTGGATCTCACTAAATTGCTCAGGCTGGCTTCAAACTTGCCATCCTCCTGCCTCAGCTTCCTGAGTAGCTGGGATTACAGCAAAAGTAATTCTTTGGTCCAGAGTTGAGTACTTCAGAATTTACAGGATACATTTGTTTATTTATTGATTTTTCACTTTCACTATTTTTGCTGCAGTTAATCCTGGCAGTCCTGCTGGGAACTATGGAGGTACTGTTGCCATTTATAGAGAAGAACCAAGGCTCAGATGGAAAGACTTTTCTGTGTTGACTGTCATTCCTGTTCTAGGACATTTTCCACTCTCCTATGAGAACATGGGCATTTCAGTATTTATGTTATAGGCATAGCGTTTTTAAAAAGAAATCCTTGACACTGATAAGGGCTTAAAAATATTATGCCCATATTAAATTACAGAAATGAGAGTTCTTAATTGCTAAATGACAGAGGCACTGGCAATTTCATTTAGGGGTCATCTCTTGATTTTGTTCCTTTCTGGAAATTTTTATAGAAGTAATTTGCAAACTCAGCTGGAAACTGCTTGAAAATATTGGACAGGTAACCGTGAAGATAGTTCCATCCCTGTGTGTGTGCGGTGTGGGTGTTTTTGTTTGTTTGGGTTTTTTTGTAGTTGAAGGTGGACAGCATGTCTTTATTTTATTTCTTTATTTCTATGCGGTGCTGAGGATCCAACCCAGGGCCTCACACATGCTAGGCAAGTGCTCCACCACTGAGCTACAGCCCTAGGGCCCCCCCACCCCCCGTTTTTCTAAGGATTGTGTCAATGTTTTTTGAAAGAGGAGGATACTTTAAAAACTTATTACCCCCAAACTTCAATCTGGAATGTCTTACATTAAGAATTTCTTGAATGTTGTGTATATATTTTAAAAAGCACTTTGTGAAATAGTTTGTACATTTATTTCCTAATTTATACATGATTTTCAGTGTTAATATATTTATTGATTAATAACAGAATGTTTATTTAATGTTTGTCCACTTTTATGTAATATTGTGGGGAAAAGTGTTGCCAACAGTTATTTCATTGGCTGTATTATGTCTTCTCTTCTGTAACGTGAACGTCCGAAAGTTGGGCTAAATGAACTGTCGTGCGGTGCGGATGGCTGTGCCCTGGTTTTTGTCCCCTGCCTAAGGCCAACAGTGCCAGGGAAGCCGCGAGAGCTCCCTGCTCCTCCCGCCCGGCGGGCTGAGCCCAGGTGACGGCTGCTCGGCAGCCTCCGAGGCACCTCGAGGGGCGGAAGCTCCTCCCCTCGGGGTTCGGCGTCCTGGGAGCGGCGTGTCCGGAGGCCCTTCTGGACTGCGCGGGCCCGGAGGGGACTGGACTCCTCGTGCCTCCACGGGCGCCGGGGAACGGGGCCCCCGTGGCCTCCGAGGGGACGGCCAGGGCCGGGCCTGCACCGAGGCCTCCTGTGCCCCCGCGGGCGGAGTCTCCGCAGCTTGACGCTTGCGGGTGTTTTGGCCACTGCCTCGTTCCTGTCACCAAGCAGGTGTCACCGAGGCCGTCTAGGGGCTCCCTTTTGGGAGTCGGGGTATAAACTACGTTTCCAGTGCGACCTAACAACCGCTCTCAGAAGCCCCCGGGAGTCGGCGCGGTGGCCAGCCTGAGACCCCTGCGGACGGGAGGCTGAGGCAGAAGGATCGTGAGTTCAAAGCCAGCCTCAGCAGCAGCGAGGCGCTAAGCAACTCAGTGAGACCCTGTCTCTAAAAGTACAAAAATAGGGCTGGGGACGCAACTCAGGAGTCCAGTGCCCCGCCTTCAGTCTCCGGTGCCCAACCGCGCAGGAGGCCGGGGGCGGGGCCTGGGGCGGGGAGGAGCCGCACGCTGCCGGGGCCTGCGCAGGCGTGGCCGGATCCAGCCCCGGAAGCAGTGGATGCCCCGGAAGTGGTGGCTCCTGGGGCCGGCAGTAGCGCGGCAGACGGCCGGGACTTTTCCTGTGGGGCTCGGCGGCGCGGCGGGCCGGTGGTGGGGTCTGGGGCGTTGGAGGCCTCCCTGGAGCGTGCGGGAGAGCGCCCGGAGGTGGTGGGTGGCGCGGGGTCCCTCATCGCGCCCTAGTTCCCGGCGACGCCCGCGTGCGCGCGGTGCTCTGAGCGCCCCCGCTCCAGCTGGGGCCCCGGAGAGCTAGCGGTGCCGCGGCAAGTGGCTGCCCGGAGTCTCCGCCCTGACCGCCCTGCCAGGCCTCAGGAGGCAGGCGCCACACCGGGGGAGCCGGAGAGTGGCAGTGCCCCTGCCCCTGCCCTGGACTCCGAAGGGGGGGAGCAGGGGGCAGGACCAGCAGAGGCCCGAGGTGACTCCGTGAGTGCCTCCCTGACCTTCAAGCCGGAGCGGACTGGCGGGAAGCCCTCCCGCTTCCTTCCAGGTGGTGGGTCCTGGTGAGGCTGCAGCCTTGTAAGGGCTGAGCCTCAGCCTCTCTGGGAGGTTTTGGCAGTAACCTGTGGACCAGTACAAGCCAAGCCAAGCTTGACCCTAGAACCACAGTGACAGGGTCCACCTAAGTCTGTAAAAGCCCTGTCCTGAGGCTGCCAGGCTTGTCTCTGTCAGACCCCATCCTGGGTTCTCACTGTCTTTATTGTGTGCTCAGCTGGGCCCAGCACAGGGGTACTGTTTCACAGAGCCTGAGGAGAGTTGTGATGATCACAGCTCCCCACACTTGCTGCCCAGTGTGCTGCCCTGGCCACCTGTGGCTGAGTGCCTGTAGGGCTGAGGAACCAAGTTCACATTTCATTCAATTCTAATTAATTGAAACTTAATAGGTCCAAGTGGTTGGAGGGGTTACGATGATGGATAGTATAAGAAAAGCCTCATTAAAAAGGAAATCAGGACCACCAATCAGCACTGCAGAGTGTAGAATCTGTTCCCCTGGCAAATGAGACCTGCATCTTCAGTGGGTTCCCTCAACTCCAGTCAAAAGGGCAGAAAGGAGGTACACCAAATCAAGCAGGATTTGGAGCTCAGATCTCAGGGGGCTTTGCAGTCAACCTGCTTCTTCATCCCTGATCTTCAGGGCTCGGGCTCCAAGACAGATAGCATGAGTTTCTGGCCGAGTTGCTGCAGGCGCACTTGTGTGGGTAAGCTGCAAGTTTCTCTCCCAACCGCCAGTTTTTACACTCCTTCCTGGTCCCCTCTTTTAAGTTACCTCTCTGCCTCCAGTGTATTTATTTTTATGTGGTACTGAGGATCAAACCAAGGGCCTCACACATACTAAGCAAGGTTTATACCATTGAGCTACAATCCCAGCCCTCCCAGTTATTTTGCTACTAATGTATGAGAACACAGTTGATTTCTAAGTGTAACCTTGTACCCTGCAACCTTGTCCAGCTCCTTTTTTTTTGGGGGGGGGGGCCAGGGGGAGGGTAACTGGGGATTGAACTCAGGGGCACTCGACCACTGAACCACATTCCCAGCCCTATTTATTTTATATAGAGACGGTTTCATTAAGATGCTGAGCACCTTGCTGCTGCTAACACTGGCTTTGAACTCTCGATTCTCTTGCTTTCGGCCTCATTTCTTGATTCTGATTGTTGGTTTGTAGATTTCCTGGGGCCTTCTGTGGAATCCCTCGTCTCTTCTGTAAACAGGGAGTTTTACTTCCTCCTCTTTCCGTTCTTTTACTGCAATGTCTGCAAGGACTGTGTGGCATAGAGGTGCTCAGCATGGCTGTCTTGCCTTTTTCTCCACCATGACTGAATGTAGCTGGAAACCCTGGGAGACTTTCTGTCAGTGGGGCAGTGGTTGTAGGGTCTGCCACCATGGTGAGGTACCCTGTGGGTTCTGCCTGTGTGTTCTGGGGGCAGCTCCTCCTGAGTCTTGGTGCTTGTCCCTTTCCATGCTGCTAGGATGGAAAGGGACAAGCACTGTTTTGCCATGGGTCCTTGATGCCTACGCACAAGTGGTATTACTCTCTTCTTTTTTTTTTTTTTTGTAAAGTCAGGTTTGGTACTGGGGCTTTACTGGCCTATAAAATTAGTTATATAGTCACCATTAGCTCCTCTCCTTTCTGAAAAGGTATGTTTAAGACTGGTTATTCTTTGAACGTTTGGAATGATGGAATTTATCAGGAAAACAGCCTGAGTCTGGGATTTTGTTTGGGGAATGTTTTTTTTCTAACCAGTTCAACTTCTTGAGTAACCTCAGACTGCCTGGGAGTGGTGGATGGCAGGGAAGCTGGATGCAGTGCACTGGCAGCACTGAGAAATAGCTCACGAAGAGCGTGCCCTGGACCAGTACTGCTGCTGCTGTCCACACCACCCCAGAACACTCACCCTGTGTGTAGATCTTCATACCAAGCTCTTCTCTAGCTCTTTGGAATGCCAGCTATGTGCCCCATGATTCAAGTCTATTCTGACACTATGCCAGGGAAAGGGGACCTCTTGATACCAGTTGCAAGTAATGGGTCTCCAGGTACCCACACTTCTGTCAGACTTTTCTACAACAAGGAGGGTTCCTCCATCCTCTCTGCAGGGTCACAGGACTCGGGAAAACTTGTAGCATTTACTTGTTTGTTGTAAAGGATCCATTATTTGTAAGGAGACCGCAGAGGATGCAGTGAACAGCCACAGAAAGGCCCCCAGTATGGGAGTTTCTGCTCCTGTGGAATTGGGTGTGGGACCCTCCAGCATATGAAGAGTTTGGCCCGAAAACTCTCCAGACCCCATGGCTTGGGGTGTTGGTGGAGGTTCCTCATGAGGTGTGATCACTTGTTGGCTCAGTCCCAGCCCTTCTCTTTGTTGGAGGACAGGGTGAGGTGAAAGTCCCAAGGTTTGCTCCAGGCCTACTCTTTCTGGTGACCAGCTCTTGTCCTGAAGCTATCCAGGGGTCACTGAGAATACCTCATAAAGCAAGCATCCCCCCCTGCACTCCACAAGTCCCGAGGGGTGCAGTGGCTCTGGTCAGATGCCACTCTTTACTCCTGTTTTTCCCATCACTCAGGGAGAGAGTCACTAGGGTCTGGAATGTGGGGTCAGGCCCAGGGCAGAGACCAAATAGCTGTTGCTCATCACATCACAGTGGGACAGCCAGTGCTGCTCTGTCCTGGTGGGTCAGCTCAGCCTGTCCTCACCAACCCTGTCCATTTTCAGGTGAGGAGACAGGCAGCAGGTGTGTAACCTTCCCTGGGTCGTGCCAAGGGGAGTGGCAAGGCTGGGAGTTTGTTCAGAAGGCATCAGACTGTCATATATGCTGATTTTGTTACTGAAGGGACTGTAGAGCCTCTTGAATGGGGCCTTGTGCCAAGGACTGTGCTGTCACAGAGAGCAGCCCAAGGAAGGCCAGGGTACCTTGGAAGGTGTGGCAGTGCAGGGCTGCTCATGTGTTACTGGCCTGAATAGCCAGCACGTAAGAACGAGCTGGGGATCAGTGGTAGAGTGCTCAGGCTGGGGCTGGGGCTCAGTGGTAGAGCGCTCGCCTCTCACCTGTGAGGCCCTGGGTTCAATCCTCAGCACCACGTAAAAATAAATAAATAAGGGTATTGTGCCCAACTATTATATATATAAAAAAAAAAAAAAAAAAGAATGAAGGGATCTCAACCTAAAATGTCCAGTGTTCTCACATTCCAGTTTAATTATTTGAAGCTGCAGGAGATTAACACACTCAGTTACACTTGGACAAATGGATATTTTTATTTTGAAACAATTTTGAGTTGAGGTTTTGCTTGCCTTGTAACATTTGCATTAAGCAGCTACTCGATATTCCCCAAGGAAGTATTCCCAGTCCTGTGGGAGACCTAACAATTTTGATCTTTGTGTGCATATTCTGCTTACATCACAAATGGGCTGGTGGGCACCACAGGATGCCAGGTGCTTAGCATTGAAACATGGATTATTGGTTGGTCCTGTCTCTCTCAGGCACCCAGGTTCTTTCTCCCATGTACCAGGCACTTTGCTTTAGCTTCAGCTTGACATTCAGGGTTCAACCAAATATCTTATTTTGCCCATTTGGCTCATTTTAGGGGCCATGATCCCTGTGAGGCTGTTCTCAGCAAGCTCTCAGACCCTGTTGGAGGGCCTGGCACAGTGGACCCCGTCTGCACAGGCCAGCCTCAGGCCCTGCCGGCTCCTTCCACAGCAGGCTTCACCCAGGATGCTGTCAGTGGGCTGCATGGACCACGCCAAGCATCAGGAGACCCCTGGAAAGAAGCCACTCTCTGAGAAAAAACTGGTGAGATGTCTCAGCTGGGAGCACCCTGCCATGGGCTCCCCTTTGGAAGATAGCAGGGTGTCATATATGCTGATTTTGTTACTGAGGGGACTGAAGAGCCTCTTGAATGTGGCTCTTCAAGGACTGTGCTGTCACAGAGAGTAGCCCAAGGAGGGCCAGGGTACCTTGGAAGGTGTGGCAGTGCAGGGCTGCTCATGTGTTACTGGCCAGAATAGCCAGCATGTAAGAATGAAGGGATCTTAAACCTAAAATGTCCAGGGAGAAGTGGCCCTTTGGTTTTATAGTTTAAGTCTTACAATTCTTCTTCTGTTTACCAAAACCTATTTAAAACAAGAATGGTCTTTTAACTAAATTTAAGAAAGTACAGCTGGGCATGGTGGCACATG
Organism: Callospermophilus lateralis; assembly: GCF_048772815.1. Classification (NCBI taxonomy): domain Eukaryota; kingdom Metazoa; phylum Chordata; class Mammalia; order Rodentia; family Sciuridae; genus Callospermophilus; species Callospermophilus lateralis. The sequence continues at coordinate 196,823,271 of NC_135307.1, forward strand.
CCTGTGATCCCAGTGGCTTGGGAGGCTGAGGCAGTAAGGTCATGAGTTCAAACCCAACCTCAGCAAGTCCCTGAGCAGCTCATTGAGACTTTTGTCTCTAAATAAAATATAAAAAGGTCTATGGATGTGGCTCAGTGGTTAAGTGCCCCTGGGTTCATTCCCTAGTATCAAAAAAAGAAGAAGAAAAGTACATGTTTGCATCTCACTTAGTCTCCTGCAGTGCTCCAGGTGCATTCTAAGAGCAGGGCCTCCAGAGGAGGAACATCTGGTCAGCTCAGGAGCAAAGCAATGCCTGCCTAGCCACTTGTTTACAAAAGAAGGGAAGAGAGTGGGGAACTTGGGCAGGCAGCAGGCAGATCAAGGATCTGGCATCTGGTGGCCGAGGGGACGCCCCTTCCTGGGTTAGGCCCAAGTCTGCATCTTACCACTTCTGTTTTTCCCCAGTCAGGTGGGTCCTGATTTTGTTGGCACATAGCAAAATGGCACAACGAGTTTTTGAAATGGTAATTCATGGTTCCAAGTGGTGGTACTGGGGAATCATAAGCTCTTTATATAACCCACTGGGTGGGAAATACACATGACCTGAGTCCTGAGGAAGACAGAGGACTGTCAGGGCCCAAGGGTATGTCTGTCCTTGCAGACCTGCAGAAAGCAGGCATCCCATGGATACATTTTGGGCATGGGCACTGTGCCTGGGGCCTGGGGTAACTGGACTTGTAAGATGAGCTAACATGTGTTGACTAAACTAGTTAGTTGTTCTGCTTCTTTAGCTGGTTGTGCCTGCCTTCAGGACCTGTAGAGAGAGCTGCTCTGAAGAAGGGCTCTGTGTACCACCTCTCTGCATGTCACAGAGAAGCCCTAGCAGTTAGGGACAGAGAGTCTCCTCTCTTCACAGCTGAAACTCCAGGAGAGACTCCACCTTAACCTTGCTGCAGCCTACAGAACTAGAACTAGAATGTTAGCGAAGACCGGACTGTTGGTAATGTGTCCCATTGGAGACAGCTGGGTTCTCTTTAGGTTGGAAATGCCGAGTTCCTTTTTGAAGGAACTGAAGCCTAAAAAAATTGTCATGATTTGTGAGAACTGATTTTTATCTTTGGATTTTAGGAGAGATTAGTAATACTATCACCATAAGCTTCTGATTTTATAAAAAGGCATACTTCTCATGAATACTTGGTCTCTTGGAAGGACTGTGGGGTGTAGCTAACGCTGTAGGTGTCTGTGCTTTCTGTAGAAGAGGTATTTTGTGGACCATCGGAGAGTGCTTGTTCGAGGAGGAAATGGAGGCTCTGGCATGAGCTGCTTCCACAGCGAGCCCCGCAAGGAGTTCGGGGGCCCTGATGGTGGAGATGGTGGCAACGGTGGCCATGTCATCCTGAGAGGCAGGTGCCCTGGGAGTATCTGGGGAAGAGCCGGGTCCTCACATCTATCTTCTCATCCTGACATGTCTTACATTAAATACTTGATATGTAGACATTTTTATAAAGCATGTGGGTGTTTATAAATGGTGCACTGAAAGCGAAGCACGGTAGTGCAGCCCCTAATTCCAGCCACTTGAGAGGCTGAGGCAGGAGACTTGCAAGTTTAAGTCCAGGCTCTGCAACTTAGCGAGATGCTGTCTCAAAAATAAGAGAGAGCAGGGGGCTAGGGACAGGGCTTAGTTGGTAGAGTGCTTGCCTCACATGCACAAGGCCCTGGGTTCAATTCCCAGCACCACAAAAAAAAAAAAAAAAAAAAAAGAGAGAGAGAGAAAGAGATATGAGATGTGGCTTATTGGTAGGGTGCTGCCTAGCATGTGCAAGCCCTGGGCTCAGTGTCCAATATTGCCAAACAAAAGAACAGTGCGCTAAAGAAAGAAATCAGCCTCGAGTGCTTTCTTTTTTTGTCTGGGACATAAACGTAGTTTGCCTTTAGGAATCTTAGCATGATAGTAGATATCAGAACCTCAGTCTTAGTCAGCACACATAAGCCCAAGTGCTGAGGAAGCTAGGAGCAGAGCATGTACAGCATAGTAAAATAGAGCTTTTTTTACATTGATGGCATCATGAGTAACTTCAAAATTTTCAGGAATGGAAGTTTCTTTGAAGGAAAGTAAGAGCTTGATTTTTAATTGTGTAGCTCGTGAGTAATGCCTGCCCTAGCTCTATTCCTTATCTCGTGTGCATCTTAAGGCTCCTGGGCAAGACAGACCGTTAGCCGCAGGCACTTGTTCTGTCTCAACCCAAAGGGATGTCTTCGTTCTTGCTCTGCCTCTAGCTGACCAGCAAGTCAAGTCACTGTCGTCGGTCCTATCCCAGTATCAGGGTTTCAGTGGAGAAGATGGTGGCAGAAAGAACTGCTTTGGCCGGAGTGGCGCCATGCTCTTCGTCCGGGTAAGCCCAACTGCTGTATCCACCTCTCCTGTCATTGGCATCAACTGCTCAAGGCACGGCTGACAAGGCAGGGGGAGTACACACCGCTAGTGTGGGCCCTGTGCAGGTGAAGAGGCCTCAAAGGGGGCAACCCACAGAGCACACCTGTGCCCGTCTCTGGCCAAGGCAGTCCTCTCATTTTAGAAACACTTAAAAACACTGCTAAAGCCACTGAGCAGTCTGATTGATGTGAACAGCCCCATGGAACTCTTGTTGGCCAGGCTTGTGCTTGGTGGCTGTGAGAGGAGAGGTTACCCTGCAGCCCCCTCCCTGATTGTGCACCGTAACTCATGAATACCATGCTACTTTCAGGTTCCCATGGGCACCTTGGTGAAGGAGGGCAGTGAGGTCGTGGCCGACTTGTCCCAGCGGGGCCAGGAGTACATCGCTGCACTGGGCGGGGCAGGCGGGAAAGGCAACCGCTTCTTCCTGGCCAATGACAACCGAGCCCCTGTGACTTGCACCCCTGGAGAGCCGGGTCAGGAACGCGTTCTCCACCTGGAGCTCAAGACGGTGGCCCATGCTGGGATGGTGGGTCCCTGGTGACAAGACGAGTTACTGGCTTAGGAGACAGTAACAGCTTCTCAGCTTATTGGTCCCATCTCAGCCAGCTGCCAACTGCAGCATGAAGGGCCTTCCCAGAGTCACAGGCTATCTTCTCTGTCTTCCAGGTCGGCTTTCCCAATGCTGGGAAGTCCTCACTCCTCCGGGCCATTTCAAATGCAAAACCTGCTGTGGCTTCCTACCCATTCACCACCTTGAAGCCCCATGTGGGGATTGTTCACTATGAAGGTCACCAACAGGTAGCAGGTAGAGCATCCAGAATCTGCCCCCAGGGGAGTTGAGGTGATCTGAGCAATTCAGGAAAATAACCAACTCCCAAGCTTAGCTTACTGTTTTTCCCAACTGAAACAATTTTAGTGAATCTGTTCTGTCCTAAAATCAGCACCACCCCCTGGAATCCAAGTTTCAAGTCAGATCTGTGAGTACAAGTTTCCAACCTGAGGAGTTCTGCCACGGCTTCATTCTTCCATTGTGAACTCTGCCCTGATGTAGACGACGTGTGATTTAAAAAGCTTTCCCTATACCATTTTGAGAGAAGAAAACTTTTTCCAGAAGATAATGTACCCATTAAAAATAGCCTGCTGGAAAGGTGGTTTGTATAGCACTTTGTGTTTGCAAAGTGCTCCATAATGGTTTCCCTCAGTAATCAAATTATTAATAGAGTGCAGGAAGCCGTTTTTCCTTTTTGGATCATGTTTGAAGCCAGGAAGGACAGGAACAAGTTAAGCACTCCTCATCAGATCAGCATCATCTTGCATTCTGCAGATCTGAAGGCCGAGGCAACCCCAGGGCCTGGCCCCCCAGCCACCGGGTAAAACGCTGCACCTTCCAGGATCCTTGAAGGAGCCCTGGCTTCAGGCCCTACTCCCATCCCTGAGGTTGAAAGTCAGTCCAGCCTGTGGGGCCCACCATGACCCTATGCTCTTGTTTCCTACAGTGGCAGACATCCCGGGCATCATCCGAGGCGCCCACCAGGACAAGGGTCTGGGACTCAGCTTCCTCAGGCACATTGAGCGCTGCCGCTTCCTCTTGTTCATAGTGGACCTTTCCCTACCAGAGCCATGGACTCAGGTGGAGGATTTAAAGTACGAACTGGAAAAGTACGAAGAAGGCCTGTCTGAAAGGCCCCATGTGGTTGTTGCAAACAAGATTGATCTCCCCCAGGCCAGAGCCCATCTGCCCCAGCTCCAGGACCACCTGGGACAGGTCATCGCCCTGTCGGCAGTGACTGGGGAGAACCTGGAACAGCTGCTGCTGCACCTGCAGGTGCTGCACAGGGCCTACGTGGAGGCTGAGCTAAAGCGAGGAAGCCAGCCTCTCAGGTGGTAGCAGTGCACAGTGGCACCCGTGTCCCAGGGCAGGGTACTACACAGGCAGTGGACACAGGGGCCTCCAGGCCACCACACAAGCAAACCTGATTATAAAATGTGGGTGGTTTTGAACGCATAAGAGAAAGTGCTTGTAAATATTGGAGAGTGTTGGTGCTTCTGTTTTCCCTGCCAACTTAGGGCTCCCCCACTCTCTGGCCTAGTGCTCCCTCAGGGTGGTGGAGCATTCTCTGCCACCTGACACCACCTGCTCCCAAGTGCCTTGCTGACTAATTTGCTAACTTGACTCATTTGTGCTAATTAACACTCCTAATTAGGAGGAGGACCATGCCACTGGCTGATGTTAGCAAACGCTGCTGCTGCTGCTGTGCATGCACGGGCTGCTGGCGGAGCTCAGCAGAAGAGCGCAGCCAGAGCCTGGGGCTCGCGCATGTTAGCACATGTGGCAGAGGAGCCTTTGGTGTCTACTGCCTGTGACCCACAGCCTTGTGGTGCAGCAGGGCCTGGGCACAGTTTCTCAGTGGTGCTGCCTGCTATTCCCAAACACCAAGACGGACCTGGCTTCGCGACTGAGTGCACCCAATATCCGGCACAGGCACGCCCCGCCTCTGGCTCTGCTCAGTGTGCACAGCAGGTTGCTAACTGCAGGCAACAGGAGCCTGAATGGCCAGCATCACTCTCAGCAGGCGGCCAGAGCAGTGCTCTGCTTGCTGGGGTTTGAAGAGAACCCTTGCTTCGGGCCAGGCAGTCACCAAGACTCAGCAGGTCCTGTAGGGACATTGTTGGCCTTCTTCCTAAGGCTGAACTGCCGACAAGAGCTATGCTCTCTCTTCCAGGTGCTGTGCTCTAGAAAGCAGTCTCTTTCCCATGGGGGGCTCGAGTTTGCCCCAGGCACCTCACTGAGTACAAGTGGGGCAGAATGGGGGTGGCCTACCCTTCAGAATGCTGCCCCTAAGACCCCAGTGTCTCTCTGACATGTTCCTGATGACCATCAGAAATGGCTGGGACAACAGAAGACAGAGAAGGGGCCCTCAGCATTTGGGGAGATACCTGTCACGGGGTGAGGTTTGCCACGGGATCTTAGGCCAGCCAGGAATGCTCTGTGCAGAGGTCCTTTCTGTGCATTTGGGTTGAGCTGTCTTGAATAATAGGCCTGTGCCTAGGCTTTCAGGAGCAATTCCGTTTTGATCTAACATCAAATCTGCAACTAGAACATGAGGTCCTTTACCCAAAGCTTTATTTTAATGTCTTGTAATTTCAAAGGTCCTCGTGCTCTAGAAACCAGGGATGGGTCTTGCATCTGTTTGCTTTCTCTTTCAGGCCACCACAAAGGGTTTTGTAGTCAAGCCTGGCCTGAGAGCGTTAATTATCCATAGCTTTCATCTTTGTGCGGCGGGGGGGGGGGGGGGGGGGGGGGGGGGGGGGGGGGCTCCCTTCCCTTCCCTGACCCTGTCACAGCCCCCACCCACCCTCCCTATGGTTCAGAGTCCTTGGTCTTGGCTGGCTCCTCAAGAGTTGAGGACACAACTATCAGTCCTTGGCTGAAACCATTGTCACACCATCACTGGTGTTGCCTGACCTTTCCTGACAACAGAAAGCCCTGTGGCTTCCTAACACTATTCTCCTTTAGGAAGGAAAAGTTGGACTCAGTCTACCTGCCAAGTTCCTGTTTGCTTTTACAGTTTTCTTTTTGCCATTCTGGTTTTTAAATTTTTTTTCTTTAGTTTTCGGTGGACACAATATCTTTATTTGGTGCTGAGGATCGAACCCAGTGCCTCATGCATACTAGGCGAGCATTCTATCACTGAGCCACAACTCCAGTCCCTAATTTTTTTTAAACCTTCATTATTTATTTTTGTGGTGCGGAGGATGAAACCCAGTGCCTCACATATACTAGGCAAGCACTGTGCCACTGAGCCCCAGCCCCTCGACTCACCGTCTTAAAGCCTGCCTCGTGGTGGTTAGTAGACACTCAGGGTTGTGTGCCTGTCACTGCATCCAGAGGTTTCCAGTCCCCAAAGAAACCCTGTCCCTATCAGACATCACCCCTTTTCCCTGGTTCCAGATACTAGTTAAGTGTCCCCGCAACCCACCTCTGACCTTGCCTTCTCCCCTCTTCCTGCAGCTGGAGGCCAGCCTCAGGTGGCAAGTACATTCCCCTGCCTTCCAAGGCAGAAGGGAGCACCAGTCCTCCCACACAGGGCCTTTGGTTCTCATTCTGCCGTAGCAGCCTTAAAGGAGCTGACCCCAAAAATGCTATGGGCAAGTATCTGTGGAATGAGCAAGTGAGTGGGCACCAGTACTGGGTACACTTTCTTAATTCAAACGGGAAGGTGGTGCTAGAAGACTCAGGCAGCCTTGCCCTGTCCCTGTTGTTCATCCCAACTTTCTGCCCCCTCCTCCATCACAACTCCCTGCCCTGCCATCCCAATTCCTTGCCCCCTCCCACTCCATCCCAGCTCCCTTATTCAGTGACCTCACACCAGTCTCCAGTGCTTACTGTACCTAAGGAGCCCTGTACCAGGGCAGGCTGTATATATCTGCTCTGTGTTGTTTTCTGTCTCCCATTATCTGTCCTCACTGACTGGTGAGATTTCTCAGACACTTCAGTAAGCCAGCTTTTTGTTGCTGGAGGTTTCTCTTGGATGTGGGTCAGCCACCTACAAACAGTGGCCAGAGGCCCTCCAAGATGGGTCTGGCCTGCCCTGAGGCAGTCCTCAGTTTGTCTCGCTTGGGAGCCTGCCTCCTGTGGATAGTCACCCCTAATGGTTCTGCATGGGTATCTGCCATGAGCTGCAATCTGGCTACTCCATGATTTTTCTGGAAGCAGGCCTGAAAATGGGGACCCAAGCTTCAGGATGCAAAATATCCCTAAATTCCCCAGCTATGAGTCCTGTACTCCACCCTTAGCCTGGCACCTTTGCTCTAGAGCTTCTATCCACTTGGTCCAGAGACCAAGCCTCCAACTCTAGGAGGGCTTTGGGGGTATGCTCTCAGCCTGTCCTCCCATCTACTGCCCCAGGTCTGCTTCAAGATTTGTGGATGTGTCTAGCCCACACTTCCTTTGTGCACAGAGGTTCCCCCCTGCCACATTGCCTTCCTATCAATGGTGGGAAATAGAAGCCAGCAGGGCACAATGTTTCCAGGGACATAAAAAGCCTGGGAAGGCCAAGGGGGCTGGCCTGCTTTCCGGCAGGGCAGGTTTCCCTTCACCCCAGAAGATGGAAGCCATAGACAGTTGGTTGCTTTAGTGGCAGAGAGAGTGCAAGTGGAGCCCGCCTCACAGCTGCAGCCTAGGTGTCCCAGCCTGCCCTGACCAATGGGGAAGCCCCAGCCAGAACTCCAAGGGCCCTGCCACTCCTACTCTGCCCTGGGTCTATAGTGTGGTCCTGCCTGGCTAGCCTGGCAACCAGAGGCCCAGCTGAGGCAGAGCTACCTGATACTCCCCAGGGAGCCAGGACAAGTCCAGATGTGGAACAACAGAGGCATTCCCTCCCAGTTCTGGAGACCAGAAGCCTAGGATCCAAGTATCAGAATCCCTAGGGAGCATCCTTGTGTCCTCTTTCAGCTCCCAGTGGCTACTGCTGTCCTTAGACCTCTGCTGCCATCTTCATGTGGCGTCTCCCTGTATTCCTTTGTCCTCTTCTTAGGAACCCGTTATTGGACATAAGGTGCTCTCTAAATTCAGGATGCCCTCCTCTGACTACATTGACAGAGCTTCTCTTTCTGACCAAGGTGTATCCTGAAACTCTGGATGGACATGAGTGCTGGCCTATCAGCCCCATGTGACACCCCTCCTTCTCTGATGCCACATGTGCCTTAGGAGGGGTGTCGTGCCGTGGGCTGGGGTGTCTGTGAGTCCCTCCCTTCTCCCTGTCTTCTTCATCCACATCAATGCATCAACCTCAGCTCCTCCCTTGGGATTATCACTGCAACCTTCTAATGCCCCGCCCCCCTGCCCCATGCCTTGTCCATTTGGCAGGTCCAGGACCCTGAGCGTGACAAATTCCTCTGCCCACTCACAGGACAGGGCTCCTACTGCCCTGCCAGCCATTCCCTGGTCATGCTGAGGGCACAACCTAGACTGCAGCCTCCTACTGACCCCTGTGATCAAATGCCCCCCATTCAGGAAGCAAAGACAGCCCACCATCTAGGCCCTCAGCACCTGCTGCCACCCTCACACATTGCCTGAGAAGGTGACATGGTTTTGTGTGCAGTGTCCCCAACACCTGAGACAACACTGGCACCAGGGCCAGATGTGAAGGACAGGCATACTGAATGTACTCGTGTTAGAGTATGTGAAGGTGTTCGCCAGTAGGGGACACAGTTAAAGTACATGGAGTGGGAAGCCGCCTGTCCTGACCAGCTGCCTGGAAGCCAGGCAGGTGCAGAGGCCAGGGAATGGGTACCTGCAGTTGAGGGGACACATAGAGGGGTCCATTGAGGCCTGAACTTCCTTGGCATGAGGCCTCCCAGTGAATGTCCCTCCCTCTTCCTCTATGGGACTCCTGGGGTGTGGCCATCAGCCCCACAAGGGTAAAAGAATCCACACATGGTGGATATGTTCACATTTGTGTCGCCAGCCCCATCCATGGTCAGCATGTGGCCCTTCTGAAACAAGTTAGGCCCTGACTCCCATCCCGACATGCAGAATGGGTGACCTCTCACGCAGGCCAGTGGCCCTCAGCCCATACCCACTGAACCTGGGGGTGGGAGCCAGGGCTACCTGGGACACTGTGGTGGCTACTGGGGACAGGCTGTGTGGCAGACAGCACTGCCTGGTCATTCTTTCTAGCCATAATTTTGTTGCTAAAGAGTTTTCTTAACAAAAGCCAGTGTCTTTCCCCAAATCCAGGAAATCACCCCATAACTCTGCTATGGCCCCTGGGGACAGGACTGGCCTTGGCCCAGAAAATTGCTCTGCTCAGCCACTGGGCTGGGTGGTAGGATATGGTGAGGAGCGAGCTCGGCTAGGACCTGGGGCAGGGTGTCAGCTCCACATGGACCTGTGTACTGAGGCTGGCCTAACTTGTCAAGCACACTCACTTCAGCTATCCTGGATGTGTGGGACCCTGTCCTGGGTCAGGGTCCTCTGGGGTCACTGGGCTACATGGCCAAGGGCAGAGCAAAGCCTCGTGGTTCTTGTAGCTAGTCCCCTCAGGGTTGGTCAGGACTGTGACTCCAGGGGCAGAGGCAGAAGCTTGCCTGCTGGGAACAATCTGGGAGGCTCAGGACAGAGCAAGAGGTCTCCTGCCAGGGTGGCCAGAGCTCTTCCTGGATCCCCTCACAGCCCTGCCTCCATTCTGCCACCTGGCCCCAGCCCTGCCAAGTCAATCTGCCATCCAGCTGTTTTGCCAGGAAGGCACTCTCCTGTGTACCTCTGCCTGGCATGACCCTCAGGCCCCCTTGGGCCCTGGGATAGACTGGCAGCTGGACAGACTGAAGGAAGCCCTGAGGTAGTGGGTGTTGGGAAACTTAGCCAATAGTGCTCTAAGTAACTTCCTGTGCCCGGACCACCCCAGGTAGGCCCCAGCCAGTGCCTTCCAACCAGCTGCCCCTGTGTACGCTGGCACGGCCCCAGCAGTGGTTGCTCTCTCCCTAAGATGGGTCCTATGCCCTGTGTCCACTAGCTGTGTGGCCCACAGGGCCCAAAGGGGCATACTGAAGGGCCCAGTCCTGGCCCCAGGCAGCATCTGGGGGGCCCTACAGGTTTCCGTGGCCCAACAGCCCTCAGAGCCACTGGTCCATTGGGGGCTCAGGCCCAGTGGTCCCTGCCACCCAGATGGACAACCCCTGCCATCCCTGGAGAAGAAGAAGCCTGTTGCAGGGTCTAGCATAAAGCATGCGGTGGGGGGGGGGGCTTGTGGACCCCATCCTTTCCCTGGATGCACCTTTGTGAAATACCTGCATTAGAATTTGACTCACTGGGTTTAACATCAGCCCAGAATGTGAAGCTCCACCTCTCCCTGGGTACTCAGTTCATCATTCTAGCATAAAAAATGGCTTGGAGGGAATGGGACAAGGGACATGTTTTCTGGCTTAGAGCTGATAACGGACCAGGTGAGACCCAGAGCTGATAAAGGAAGCTGTGTGTCCTGAAGGACTAAGCCCACCAGGGAGGCATCACTGAGGAAGTGGCCCACTGGCCACCCACTGTCCTGGCTTGGCAGAGTCTGTGGGTCAGCCATGATGGACCCTCAGATCATGATGGCCAGGAGCCCAGGAGGGAGGGCTGCAGACAGGCTTCCCACTGCAGAGCTGCCCCACTCTGACCCCAGCTTGGAACCGGGTCTGCTGGGGTCTTTAAAGAGACCCAGCATGGACAGCAGAGACCTGTGGAGGCTGTCAAGTGTGTGCTGTCTGAGCATGGCGGAACAGTGGCTCAGAGGGGCAGACTACCCGTCGTCTCACGGTCAGAAGCTGGTTCTTCCCCACCTCCCCCTCTCTTGCTCCTTTGAAGGGCATTTGCATGCCTCTTGGGGTCTGTGTCTGGATTTCCAGCAAGAGACCTCGCAGGAGGGAAGGGACCGGGTGCTCTCTGGGCACCTGCATACTGGTCCGGACACCCTTGTGGCAGCCTGTTGACAGGTAGGATGTCACCTCTCAGCTTCCATAGCCTGCTGTGTTGAAAAATGTTTTCCTGCCAGTTGCACACAGTTAAATTTGAGCCACTGGATACTTAACTCCACATTTTTATTCATCAAAGACACAGATGCATCATGGTCAGGATGCCACCTGGGCTGTATTGCTGAGCAGGATCTTTCTCATCATGATGGCTTTAGGAAGGAAAGCGTGTGGATGATTTGTGAAACCTGAAGCACTAGGCCTCACTTCAGGCAAAGCTGCATCCAGGTGCTCAGACGATGGCCTCAGGAGGCTCTCCTTCCACCTCTCAGCTTGGCTTGTCTCCGCACTGGCTACCCTGCTCAGGTGACCTCAGCCTTGGAGGCTGCCAGGCCAGCAACAGCATTTGGAGAAGTCCCATCCTTCCAAGGCTCCAGCCAAAGTACCAGCATTGCTTCTGGCTTACCAGGCTGTGACTGTGGGCCACCTTGAGGCCATCCTGGTGATTCTGGCTGGCCATGCCTGGGACCCCCACTCATCCTAAGCCCAGGGTTGGGTGGCCCTGCTGGAGTGAGGAAGGCATGGTTCCCCAAAGAAAAGTGCTTCTCCCAGGAAGGTGCCCAGCGTCCTGTTCCTGGAAGAGGACAAGAAGGTTGCCCAGAGAGCTAAGGGTTCCAGAAGAAAAGTAGCCCTAGATCAGCCTCTCTCATTAGCTCTGTGATAGGAGCAGGTCACTAACCCTTTCTGTGCCTCAGTTTCCTCATCTATAAATTTGACATGCTCAAGGGCTAGATGAGTTGGAGGAAAGGGCTCAGAACAGTGCCTGGGACGCAATGTTACAGCACAGCACTGCCCTTGATGTTATTATAGTGAACACTCCTGCCAGGCCCTTCCCAGGTGGGCCCCAGTGAGCGAGTCCCCAGCCTCAACTCTGCCCCTTCCCTGCTCTCTGTCTGTCCTCTAAAAGAAACTTAGGAACCTCTGGAGCTTGGCCCTGACCCTTGACCCTGACTTCTCCTCTAAGATCCCCAACCTTTGGATGTTCCCACCTCAGCACTAGGCACTGGATAAGCCATAAGGCCTGGACATTCATAGCAAGAAGACGTCCCCCTGCCCTCACCAGGTCTCAGGGAGGGAAGGGCTATCTGGTCCCTGGGGACTGAAGAACCTGACCAAACTTCCCGTCCAGCCAACTCCAGATGCCATGTCCACTCGCACGTTGGGGAAGGAAGAGAGAAGCATGTGGGGAAGGTGACCCCTCCAGGTCCAGGGCAGCAGAGGCTATCTTCAGCCCCCAGCCCTTTGTAATCCACATGCTGGCAGGTGGGACCCAGGCACCTACGACAAGTTAGCACAGCACTCTCCCCTGTCCCTGGAGGCAGTTTCATTAATGAGCTGCTGCCTGCACGCAGGACAAGGGGTCTGCTGAGCCACTCCAGACAAGAGAGTCGTGCCAGGCACCTGGCTGCCGTCTTGGGCATGGCTGAGCCCTTCAAAGGAGGAAGAAGCTGAGGAAGGAAGGAAGGAAAAAACTTTGAAAGAAGCAGCAGCAGCAGCATCTGTTCCAGCAACCCCTGCCCCTACCTGGTCTTGGAACCCTGTGGGGATGAGGTGTGAAAGGGCTGGTGTCCCCTTCGGCCTGCATTTCACTTCTGACCTCTAGGCAGACCTGGGGCTGGGCTGGGATGAGGCCTTAGTTTCCCTTCAAAGCACACACCTCTTGCAACCTGGGCAATTATATGTTGGGATCTGAAGTTCTATAGCCACTCTACTGCCCCTCTTTTGTCCTCCCCCATAGTCCTGGCCCAAGAGGGGCTGATGGAGGTCAGCTGCTTTCTCAGCTCCTCCCTGTGCACAATGGAGACATACAGTGAGCACCCAATGTTTCATGTTAGGAGCAACAGAGCTAGGGCTCAATTCTAAGGTTTAGAATTCTCCCTGGGTGCCCCATCCTGTCCCCTCCTGGGGACACCACTGCTTGCCACCATGCATGCAGGGAATAGAGGCCTAGATCCTGTCTCTCAGGAGGATGTGGCCCTACGGGGATTATTTCATACTCCACTCTCCTGCAGTGCCCTGCACACAGCAGGTTCTTAGAGAGAATATGGGGAAATGGAAAATGTGTGGGCTTTAGTGTCAGGCTTGGCTCCAGATGCCACCTCCCTGCCGACGTGGGCCAAGTCCCCTGTGCCCGTTGGCTTTCTCCTAGGAAGAGTGGAGAACACATTGCCCCCTGGGCTGCAGAGATGCACCAATAATTATTGGTGGAAGGTTCCTCACATGAGTGCTGGGGTGCACTGGGGTGCAGAGAGGTGATAACCAGTAGCCTTATGACTCTTTGGCATCTCAGGGCTCTGGAAGCCTTGCCAGGGAGACCCAGCCATCCCTCCTGGCCCTGCAGTACCTTGGCCTTTTGCATAAGGAGGACAGTGGACTGCCTGGTGAGCACCTTGAGAGCTCAGGGTCTTCATGCCAGGCAGAGAAGGACCCCCACACAGCATGTGCCCGGAACCTGTCCCCAGGGGGCATCTTCAGAGCCAGTGCAGGGCAGGAACCGTGGCAACGCCTACCTGGCTGGTCCCTGATGTCCCTAAGCTTTCTTTTGGGGGGCTTACCCAGCCAGGCTGTGATCCTGCCTCCTGCTCTAGGTGGCTCCTAGTGGCTACTGGTGGGCAACCAAGCCAACCTCATGTGCCCATGGCAGCTATCAGTCTTGTGGCACACCTTGCCCCTTAAGTCATCTGTCATCTCCCCACAGCTCAGGGAATACATCTGTGTTGCTCCCACTCTATGCCTGGTACACAGTAGGTGCTCAGTAAACAACAGCTGTGCTGCTGGGCCCTGGGCCCAGGGCTTTGTTTCCTCCGGGGCTCAGATTGCAGAAGAAGGCCCCGGGCGTGTTTGTTTCTGCAGAGGGCCCAATAGGCTCAGTGCCTTTCTTCTTTCCTCCTCCGTCCCTGCACAGGAGCTCCAGGAGCGGCAGTTTCCAGAGATTGAAGGCAAAATTGCTTGAAAGCCTGTGCTTTTATCCTCCAATTTGTAGCCATTTAGCAGGGCCGGGCGGAGGGGCGGCCAGGCTCTGGCTGTGCTGTCGCAAGGAAGCACCCACAGCAGCAGAGCACAGTCCTTTGTCCTTTCTCAGACAGCTTTAGGCCTCTGGACAGACACCCGCTGGGGGGCAGGCCAGGTGGTGCAGGGGTTTGGAGGCCAATGGCTAGCCTGCTAGGGAGGTGCAAGGCCTCCAGGAGGCGGGCAGGCTGTCTGACGCTGAAGGTGGCCTCAGTGCTCAGTGCTCTTGGCTCTCAGAACAGCACCCAGCCAGGAGGCGTGGGGCAGGAGGTGCAGGCCTAGACAAGCACAGTGAATGAAGGCCAGCGCCCAAGAGGAGGGTCCTGCCTGAATCAGAGATTGGCAGGATTAAAATTCTGAAGCAGGAAAAGGGTGTTGGAGAGGGCAGGTCCCAGGCTTAGAAAGGGGCATGGCAGGAGGTTTCTAGAGAGTTTGGAAAACAAAGTGTGGGTGTAGAAAGTGGGTAGGGGGTGTCTGGGGAGGGAGCTGCTGGAGGCTGGGTCCCTTCTGCAGTGCTGAGACTGAGCTGCTGTGGAGCCCGGCACTGCATAGAGTACACTCACACATCTGGACTGCATGGTGCCTGGTCCAGAGGCAGCTTCTGTGAGATGCTGGGTTCACTCCTGCCCAGGGAAGGAGAGATGAACCCTGCAGAGCAAGGCAGCAGGACAGGTGAGAGCCAGGGCCCCAGCTCTCCTGCTTTCCAAGTGGCCTCTGGGTTCCTAGGGGAGGGCAGCCCTTTAGGCCATTTGCTCACCAAGGAGGAGACCACCCTTGCTCCACCCACACACCTCACTACCCCCCCACCTCCAGGCCTTTGCCCAGGACAGTGCCTCTACCAAAGAAGCTTCTTATCCCCTCCCCTGGCTCATCCCCTCAGGGCAGCCCCAGCAACTCAGCTCTAGCCCCCATGTCTCCATGTCCCCAGGAGCCTTTCATGGCCACTGTGCCCATCCCTTTACCCCAACCCAGCACAAGGGCATGCCCAGGGCCCTCCCCGACCCTAACTCAGTGCATAGGCAATGCCCTGTGTCCTGGGTCTCGCTGCCCTGCTCCCTAAGGGAAGGTCATGGCTGTGAGGACACACAGCTGCAAAGAAGGCCAGGCACCCCTGTCCTGGGGGCAGGCTGCTCTGTCAGGGTGGGGGCACAGGTCTGCATCCTCGAGACTGGTGTGACTCCCTCCCAGCCACCCTCCCACACACATGCATGGCTGGGCCTCTTCTTCCACAGGGGCATTAAACTGGAAGTGGCAGACCTATTTCCTCCTACCAAGTCCTTCATCCAGAATGCCAAGGTCTGTGTCTATGTCCTTTGGGGCGGGGGGTGTGTCTTCCTGGAGCCTCTGATTGGAGTTCACGGACTCTGACCACTCCACAAAGTCCTCAGGAATCAGCACCAATAAAAAAATACGCTTTATTGTGACTTCACGGTGGCAGGGGCAGTGCAGCGGGCACACAGAGAGTGAGCGGAGCATGCAGAGCACCTAAAGCAGGTGCGCAGGATGTGGCAAGGCGGCCCCTCCCTGGGCATCCTGGCCCTGGTCTTCTCTGACTACTCCTGCCAGCCTTGGGACCCCCTACCCAACAGTCCCTAGGACATTCTGGTTGAGTAGATGGGGTGGCGGGGCAGGCTCTGGCCCACCCAGCAGGCACTAGAACTCTGACCACTCTCAGAGCCAGCGGTCCAACCAGCTCCCGAGCCCAGGGACGGGGTGGGCAGAAGCAGCTGGCGCAGCTCAGCCGGAAGCCGCAGCAGAGGGAGGAGGGCGTGGGAGCCCACACCTGCCAATCCAGCCCTGAGCTCCTCGGCAATTTTGTCTCTCTTGATTAAACATCCAAGGAACATCAAGTTCACAGACGTGTTTTCTTCATCTTCCTGAAAACACCCAGAAAGGAAAAGTAGAGAACGACTTCGAGGTTCCTGGGGCACCTGACACGTGGTGGGCAGGGAGCTGGGAGGAAAGGCTAAAGGGGCCAGGCTCTGGGCTTGAGTGAGACAGACAGCGGCCAAGGCAGGCCCAGCTTGCCTGGGAGGAGTGCAGGTGTGCAGGTGTGTGCAGGTGTGTGCAGGCGTATGCACGTGCAGGGGCACACTGCTGGCAGGGGGCTGGAGCACACACCCAGTAACTACCAAGTGTGCAAATGGTGGACACCACAGGCACTGCACTGTCGGTGGGGTTGAACAGCAAGTCTGGAACCTTCCTGGAGTGAAGCAAAAGGAGGTGGCAGTTCAGCCCTTGAGGGCCCCTGACCAGCCCACCAGCTTTCCCCCAGGGCAGACGGTCTAAAAGAGGTTGCCATGGTGTTTCGGGTGGGCCGCAGGCCGTGGCTCATCCTTGGGAGTGAGTCAGGCAGGTATGTGTGGCCCAGCTGCCCAGGAGACAGGGTCTGCGAGGGGAGCAGCTGGGGGCCCGGGTGGGCTGGCTCACTTCCAGCACTGCTCCAGGGAGCCGTGAGGCTGCACCTTGAGCTTCTGGGGGCAGAGCAGCTTGGTGAAGGCTCGGCGGAAGCTGTAGTGGCACAGCGGGTACAGCACAGGGTTCACAGCCGAGTTGGCCCACAGGAGCCAGAAGGAAGTCTCGTACCAGTAGTCGGGGATGCAGTGGCCATGGCAGGCGGCTCGGATGATCATCAGAAGTGTGTATGGGGCCCAGCAGAGCCCGAAGATGCTCACGATGATGGCCAAGGATTTGGCTACCTTCTTGTCCCGTGACAGCCGGAAGCGCTGGGTGATGCTCTGGGACACCATCTTCATGCGCTTCTCCAGAGATGCTGAGGATGCAGAGGGCTTAGAGCCCCTCTTGAGTGAGCGTGGTCTCTCATTGCCCCTCGAGGAGCTGCCAGAGCTGGAGGTGGGGGAGGCTGCAGCACCACCACTGCCTCCTCCAAGGGTGGCCTCCCCAGCCTCTCCACCAGGGCCAGCCTCGCCCACCCCATACCTGTGCAGGGGCACAGCCTCCCCATGCCCCTTGGGCCAGCAGCCCCAGCAGCCAGGCGGTGGGGGAGGTGGCGAGGACTGAGCCTCAGGCGGGGGCTCGGGGCCTGCTTCGCGGGCACCATCCAGCCGGAGGCGGGTGCGCCTCTGGATGTTCAGGTAGATGCTGAGGTTGAAGAAAGTGACACTGAGGAAGGGCGTAAAGAACTCGAGCGTGGAGGCTGTGATGAGGAAGTACCAGTTGTAGAAGAACTCAGCATAGCAGTGGCCCTCAGGGATGGAGCTGCCACCAGATAGGTACTCCCAGCTCAAGATGGCTGGCCCATACAGCAGAAAGGCCAGCACCCACACCAGTGCCATCTTCCGCACTGCCCGCCGGGTGTCGCCCTGCTGGGCCCGGTATGAGACCTGCAGAGGGGCACGTGGTCAGGAGAGACTAAATCCAGGCCAGCTTTGGCCTCTGCACATTCCCTTGCTAGCAGCAATGTTCCCCTTCTCCTCCCTTCCCTCCACCCCCACGCCCACCAACACCCCTGGCTGGCTGATGCCCTGTCTCAGTGTCTCCTGCAGTCCACAGAGTCCTGCTCCTTTACTGTCCCCCTGCATCAGTCGTGTACCCCTCTGGTGTCCTGTCATTGGCCCAGTGTTTCAGTGTATCCCCAGCAGCAGACTTAGCATAGGCCAGCACCTGGGGCCACCCTGTTTCTGATGTGAAACATCTTAAGGAGGCCTGAACCATCTTCAGAGGCTTACTGTGCCAAAGGGGGTGGTCCCAGCCCGGCCCCTGCTCAGGTGCTTACCCCCTGGGAGCTGGAGATACAGGAATGAAGCCACATGCTAGCCCATTGCTGGAAGACATCAAACCTCCCTGATCCCCATTCCAGGACTCCCTGGAAGGAGGAGTAGAGAGGGCGGAGCCAGCAAGTCCTCCCCAAGACTCCTAGTGCAGAAAGCAGCTAGCCAGCAGGGGGAAGGGTGACAGGAGGGCCAAGGGTCCTGCTGAAGGGCCCTAAGGCACAGCCCAAGGGGAAGTGACCTGACAGCCCCCTCCCCCGACCCCGCAACAGCACGGTGGCTTTTATCCTGGTGGGAACAGGAGGGTGAGCAGAGCTCATGCTACACCCAGGTCTGCGGCACACGGGGCAACTACCATGCAGGCTCTGGATGTCACTCCACTTAACTCCTGCTGCCCCACTTCCTTGGTGACTGGAGAGAAGGACCACAAGTGGTGGTCAAGAGGACCCAGGCTTGGGGCTGGGGATGTGGCTCAAGCGGTAGCACGCTCGCCTGGCATGCGTGCGGCCCGGGTTCGATCCTCAGCACCACATACAAACAAGATGTTGTGTCCGCCGATAACTAAAAAATAAATATTAAAATTCTCTCTCTCCCTCTCTCACTCTCTCTTAAAAAAAAAAAAAAAAAAAAAAAAAAAGAGGACCCAGGCTTGTACTCTTTGCATTTGTCCCTCAGCTTTTTAGACTTGAAAGAATTTAGTCCTCCAGCAAGGGGTACCTGCTAAGACCTGGGGGGCAGTGAGCCATCAAGAAGATGAGGAGATAAAAGAGACTGCCAGGGCCCCACCCTGCCTTGGCGCTTGTGTGGCCCCACTGACACCAGGGGTCTTGTGCGTATGGAGGTATGGAGCCGCAGGCTGACTTCCTGGGGCCATGTGAGTACACACTCACGTGTGCCCACATGTGAGAGGGAACAGATCTCCCTCACCTCCAGACACTCTGGACCTGCCCTGGGGCAGAGGCTGGGCAGTGACACCTCTTCCTGCAGGAATATATGATTCCAGATCAGACTCCCTGCTTCCTGCCTGTGCCAGGACCAGTCCTACTGGCAGCAAATGGCGACGGAATGGGCACCTGGCCAAAGAGTGCCCACGAGTTCAGTGGGGGGCCTGCCCACCAGGCACCGCACACCCACCTCCACGTGCCCACCTGCTCAGGACTCCCTGAGGCCATCACTTGCTGTCCCCCCATGTCACAGGACTCACAGCTCTGGTGACTGACAGGAAGCGGTCATAGCTGATGAGCACGATGTTGAAGACTGAGGAGGTGCACAGCAGGTAATCTACCACCAGCCACAGCTTGCAAAGGCCTCGGCCGAAGCTCCAGCGGCCAGTCAGCACATAGGGCACATACAGCGGGATGCAGAAGGCACCTGTGGGAGAATGGAGTGTGGTGGACAGGGCCTTGGGTCAGACCCACCAGAGTGACACAGGGCCCTGGCGGGAGGGGGGAGACAATGACAGGGCAGCTGCTTGTCTGGGAACAGCTATTCTTATGTTGCCATCCCCCCACTGGGCACCATCTCAGTGTGGCAGCTAGCTTTCAGTCCCCACAGAGCCCCTAGCCCCACTGTTGTCCCCTGGACTTGTGGGCAGGAGGGAGGATCCAGGCATGGCACCTCTGAACCCAGAGTCGGGCTTCTGCTTGGCTCTCTCAGCCTCCAAAGAGAAGAAGGAAGAGCATTTCTTCCCCACCCTCCACCAGGCTGGACCCCAGCCCTGGCCTTGGCTGTTAGTCAGCCTCCCTCCTCAGCTTAAAAGCCCAGAAATCCTTTCTCCTAGCTTAAAGAGCGCTTGGCTGCGTCCCCGCCAGTCGCTGCCACCGCCAAACCCGGCTCCCAGCGTCTGGGAGACGCATCTCAGCCCCAACAGGTGTCTGGCGCTCCGGCCCCCTCCGCGCGCCCCGCCCCCCAGCCGGCAGCAGAGCATGGACACGTGAGAGCGCTCCTGCGAGCATCTTCTCCACCCAACCCCCGCCTTTCCCACGGCCCCCTTCCCCAACACAGCTCTAAAAATCCCCCTTCCATGTCCCCTCCCCCAGCCTCCCTCCAGCGCCCTCCGTGCGTCCTGAGTCCGCCGCAGCCTTTGTTTGGCAACGGCGCAGGAGACAGCGCTGCACCCACGGCTGCTGCGCCTGGCGCCTTGCAGAGCGCCCTCCGGCTCGGGGGTCCTTTCCCCGGTGACGTCCCTCCCCAACTGCGTCCCACGGCCCAGGAGACCAGGAACTTCGCCCCTCCCACCACCCCACAGATTCTGGACGCCCCTTCCCCAGACCAGGCTCCCGGGAGGAGCGTGCGCCTGCAGGAGCCACCCCAGGTCTGCTCCCCTAGCCCCGCTGGCCCAGCAGAGCTAGGCGCTTCTGGACTCCTGCAACCGGCGGGGTCTGGGGGCTTTACCCACGAGGAAGTCGGAGATGGCGAGGTTGAGCAGAAAGAAGTTGTTCTGGGTGCGGAGGCTTGAGTCGGCCACGAAGGCAAGCATAACCAGCGCGTTGCCCAGCACCGTGGCCACAATAAGCAGCGCCATGAGCGCGGCGAGCACCGCGGTCCAGGCGGCAGAGAAGCCGCGCGCCCCGCCCGCTGCTGCCGCCTCGCCCGCCAGCGCCCCCGACGCGTTCAGCAGCCCGTCGGGCGGCGAGCGCTCCATGACCCCGCAGGCTCACGCGGCGCGGGGACGCGGGGTAGTGCACCGGCTGAGAGTAGGGCAGCAGGGTGGGGCCCCCGCCCGGGGTCTTCGTCTTTGCGGGCTCTCTGCCCAGGTGGATTCCCCGGGGAGTGCCCGGGGCATGTTCTGCGGGGCCGGGGCCCAGGCCGGGGCAAGCAGCGCCGAAGTGGATGGGGCCGAAATCGGAGCCAAGCAGAGAGGGCGGCGAGGGAGGCAGCTGCAGCGGGAGCGGAGCTGGAACCCCAGCAGCCGCCGGAGCGTCGGTGCACCCCGAGCGCAGCGCGCAGCAGAGTGCGCCCGGCGCCCAGCCCGCCGCCCCCCGCGCCCCGCGCAGAGCCCCCGCCATTGGCTGGCGCCCTCGCCCCGCCCCCGCCCCGCCCCCGCCCCGCCCGGCGCGGGCAGCACCACGGACAGCGCCGCGTGCCCGCCCGGTCGGCTGTAGCCCCAGCCTGGGTGCGCACGGTGGCTGGCAGGCAGCCCGGCCCGGGGGGGCTGGGGGCCAGCATGCGGTCACATTTGGGGGTCGATATCTGGGCTCCTAGGCCCTCCAGATGCTCTCGGCACTGGTGACCCTTGCCCAGATCTTCTTGGGAGCCGGGGCTCCTGCGGGGACCTGCGGTGGGGGTGGAGAAAGGCCTACGCCCCTCTCTGAGGAACTTGCCCCTCAGGGCCCCTCCTCCTCGTTTCATGTTTTGGGCAAGTGGGTTTCTGGGGGATGAAACTCCGGAGGAGAAGGGGTGGGTGAGGTAGGGGGTCTTCCAGACCAGTGTCCTGACCAGGATTTTGTTTCACCACCCCCTATATGCACCGGACCCTGGTGTCAGTCTCCCTGTGACAGGGCGCAGAGCAGGGTCCAGGGTGACCTGCAAGGCGCGCACAGATGTGGAGTTACATAAGGGAAAGGGAAGATGAGCCCGAATGGCCCCAGCCGGGAGAGAAGCATGCCCACCCAGAGCTCAGGAGTTCCCTCAGGAGAGGGAGGGGACAGCGGCAAGCCACTCGGAGCTGGACCACTGATGCCCCGGCAGACATCGCGGTGGGCCGGTTACTGCTGCAGCGGACAGGCGAGGTCACTGCGCTCCCAGCGCAGCCAGGGCAGCGGAGGCTGCCTGCGTTAGCGCCCGCGGGAGGGGTGGAGGAGGAGAGCCGGCGAGAGAGGCAGCGCCCCCTCCCTTCACACACGTGCTCAGATCCTCAGGGTCAAGGGCAGTCAGCGGGAGAGGCTTACCGCAGACAGACAGACACGCCCACGCTCAGACACACAGACACCCACAATCAGGGAAACAGTCACCCAGCATCAGGCAGGGACCCGCCAACAGTCAGACATCAGACAGCAGACAGGGAACAGTGCCCGAGGGAGAGGGAAGCATAGACTGTGCTCTGTCACCAGCAGCTCACATCAGTGGATGCCTCAAAGACGACAGAAATGCAGTGGTGGGGGGTGGTGGGGGTGGGCGAGACTGCTGGGGGCAGGGGCTGCAGAAGGACCCCAGGCGCTGCATCTGAGCACCCCAATGCTCACAATAGCTTCTTGGCCATGTGGAGATCTGCCCTCTCTTCCAGCCCCAAGTGGTGATTCTGAAACTTTGGGTAGTGGGGGCAGGGATTCTCTCTGCTCCCCCTTGGCTGGTCGCAGAGGGGACCCCCAGGTCCATGGCCCCAGCATGCCCACTGCTTCGTGGCTCCCAGGAGCCTGCTTGGGGTGGGATTCCAGCTCACCCCTTCCTGGTGTCTCACCGACCTGCTCCTCTGCAGGTTCTCAGTGTTCCCTTGCCCCACCCCCACTGGCTTGTGGGCAGGAGGTGTGCCTGAACCTTTCAGTCAAGGTGGAGAATTCCCTGGAGCTGGACAGGGGGTGCTGCTGGACCCCATCAGACTCACTGTTGAAGCCTTCTGTGGGTGGGGTGCTGGCAGGCTCCCTGTCTCACCCCAGCCACGCTCCCCCAGGTCCAGCTCCTCCCACCACTCAGGAAGGAGGCTGACTTTAGCCGAGGTGCCGTGTGGGGCCCCTGAGACCACAGGAGATGGAGGTGGGTGGGGTTTAGGAGGGGTCCCTTACAGGCTGGAGCCTCAGTGTCCCTTGTCAAGATGGGGAATATAAATGACTGACTGCCCAGGACTGAGGGGCAGAGTCAACAGGAGTCCGTAAATTCCTTGTAAAGCCTCCATCCAGCTGTATCTGTCCCGGGGATTGCCATTATTGTGGAGGCTCAAAGGAGGCTGACCAAGCCTATGACAAGTGGAGGCTGGGACCCAAAGCAGAACAAGAACAGGGCACTGAAGTCCTACCTGCCATCCCCCTCCTCCACCTTTTGTCCACAACTTCCCTGCCTTCTGTCCATCCCAAGAGCCAACTGGGCCAGACCCCTGGGGCAGAGGGCACTTCCCTAGTGGCCTCTATGTCAGCAGCTGGGCAAGAACAATTCGGCTCTACCACCCCATGGTAGTTCTGGGGAAGGCCCTTTCCACACTGAGAGTAGACAGGGTGCCCACATCCTGCAGGTCATGTTCACAGGAAGTCTGAGAAGGAGGCTGAGCTCAGGGACCAAGGCCCTCTCCAAAGGGCCCACTGCTAGGGTGGACTTGTCTCAGATGCTGGTGCTGAGGACCCAGCTGTGTGACCTCGGGGTGCGTTACCAAATTTCTGTGAGCTGGACATCTTCCTCTAAATGGAGTTCAACAGGAGCAGGGAAGGCTGAGGCTGGCTAGGGGTTTGGTAATGGTAGTGGCTGGCAGTGCTGAGCGCCCCTGTCAGCCAGGCTCTTTGTCAGCACCCATGTGCATGACCTTATGAGGCCCAGAAGCCCTAATGGTGCGCAGGGCCCTTTGCCCCTATGACAGGCCTGCAGGCCGTCTGCCTGGGAGCACACAGACCTGGAGCCCACTCTTGGCAGACTCGGAAGATGAGCCCGAGTGGCCCCAGCCGGGAGAGAAGCATGCCCAACAGACACACTCCAACAGACATCCTCCTGGCCCAGCCATGTGGTGGAGCCCCGAGGCCAACAAATGCACCAGAGAGGCTGCAGCCAGAGTGCAGCTCCCATGTGGCATCCTGCTCTGAAGGACGCTCCCAGGGAGAGGCTGGCCCAGCCTTGCACTTGGTGAAGAGAAAAAAATGGCCCCCTGCAACTGGGAATTTAGGGCCAGTGGCCAGTGTCCTGGCAGGAGGGTCAGAGGCCTGGGAGGAAAAGTCCTGGATACAGAGACTGAGAGCTCTGGGTCAGAGCCATGGGGCTGGCATATGGGTGTGGGCACAAGCATATGATTCTGTGTCATGTGCAAACACCCATCAGAATGCACTAAGGGGTGCCATCAGCCAGTCCAGAAAACACGATGGCCTGGCTGTAGTGCCACCCCAAAGGCTTTAGGGGACCAGGAGTTCAGACTCCCACCAGCTGAGTCCCACTACTTCTGCTGCCCCTGAGTGTCTGACCATCAGTCTGACCATCACCCTGAGCTTCCGAAGGGCACCTCCTCCAGGAGAACACCTGACACAGCCTGTCTACGTGGCTGCGCTGGCCTGATTCTCACAAGGCTAGTGCTGGCTCCAGGTGTGGGTCTGCCCTGTGCCACGGCGCCTGCCCCACGATGCTGAGGCATATAGAGCTCTGGTCCAGAGGCCAGAGATTCCACACAGAACAGCACCCAGCCAGGGGCCCACTTCCTAGTGAAAGAAGGGCAGGAGCCAGGTGCTGGGTGCACACTCTTAATCCCAGCAGCTCAGGAGGCTGAGGCAGGAGGATTGTGAGTTCAAAGCCAGCCTCAGCAACAGTGAGGCGCTAAGCAACTCAGTGAGGCCCTGTCTGTAAATAAAGTACAAAATAGGGCTGGGGATGGGGCTCAGTGGTCACGTGCCTCCCCCCACAAAGAAAAGAGGGGCAGGAATGTGCTATGCCACTGGCCCCAGCACCTTGAGCAGTTGGCCTCATAGGATGCAGGGAGTGCCCCCCACAGACAACACCTGCGAGGGTGGGCACTGCCTGAGAGGACACGGACCATGAATCCCAGAGCTTTCTTTTCCTGTCTGGTCCTGGGGACTGGGCCTGGGGGCTCTGTCACTGAGCTACTTTTCATGTTTTATCTTGAGGCAAGGTCCTTCAGTTGCCCGGCTGGCCTGGAACTTTGATCCTCCTGCCTCTGCCCCTCACTGCTGGGATGACAGGCGTGGCCACCAGGCCATCAGAGACCTTTCTCTGACAGGAGCTTTGGCGTAAGTGCCTGGGATCCAGGAGCCATGGCAGGAGAGCCCCCGCAGGTTCCCTCTCATGACCTACTGGGGAATTTGTTCTGAAGCTATGGCTCTGCAGGGTTAGAGGTCCTTGTCCCCCGAGGGACCATACACTCAGGGGTGGGGGTGGGGAGACATGAGTCCACTTTGCAAGCAGGTTGAGTTCTTTGGGCCCAGGGACCAGCAGACAAGAAGAAGGGGGGTAAGTGGCCATGACCAGCACGAGGAGAAGGGCTGCTGCCTCCCAGTGGGCATGGCAGGGTAAGAGTGGGATCCAGGGGCCCACTTGGGCCCCAGGTACTCTCCTGCCTGGCCGTTTCTGAGAATGGACGGTAGAGCCTGCAGAGGCACAGGGCCAGGGGTTAGACCCTCAGCTAGGAGCATCACCCCACCTGCAGGGTGGCAGCAGGGAGGGGCAGGGGAGGCCTGGGGTCGCTGCCCTGCTCCCTGCCCCGTCCCTTCCCAGGCCTCCTCAGCAAGCTCTGCGCTTCCAGGCCCATCTTGCACCTGCCTCTGGGAGACCCACATTGACCTGGGTCCGGTTCTGATAGTTAAGGGGTCAGGGAGCCTCCACTGAGAAAGAGACCCCTGGGCAGAGAGCTGGACAGGGAGGGAGAGAGGGGGCAGCAGGTGGGAGGGACACAGGTCGGAGGGTGTCTGGCTCTTCTACACACAGGGAGGCCAGCGTGAGTGGAGCAGAGAGCAGGGGGCGAGGGGCAGCTCATGCCATGGTGAGGCTCTCCCTGGGGTGGGGTGGGGACTCCAGGAAGGTTTGGGAGGCTTTTCACAGAACCCCTGGCTGCTGTGGGACAGAGGGCCAGAACCAGGCGGAGGAGTGGGCAGTGCAGCTGAGGACCTGCCGCACCTGGCACGTGACCTGCAGGAGCTGAGAGAAGACGGGTCCCCACTCCATGGCTTTAGGCTGAAACCTTACAAAGATGGTTGGGGTGAATGACCCGGAGCATGTGGGCAACAGGACGCTCTGCTTCGAGTGTGTGGAGACTGAACTGGAGCTGCACATGAGGGGAGAGGCTGCAAGGGCCGCGGTGGAGCCCAGCTGGGTGGACCCAGGCCCTGGTGCCCTCCCAGGGTGAGGCTCTGCCCCCAGCTTCTCTGGAGACGTCAGCAAAGACCTTGCTGCCTTCAGGGAGGGCCAGTTAGTGCCCTGGCCCCACAGAGCTCTGCCCCTGCTGTGGAGGACATGGCTCACTAATGGGAAATAATGAGGGAGCAGGGCCCGCCGAGAGCCAGCGGCCTGCCAGGGAGGGCCAGGCCAGCGTCAGGTCTGGGTCCAGTGCCTGCCACCGCTGCAGAGGGACTGCTGTCTGCTCCCTCTCCTGCAGAAGCTCATTTGAATATGGGAATGCAGATTTTTTCTTTTTTTGTTCCTTGTCTTCTCCCCACCCCACCCCCCGCCCCGTGACATTCTGAGCCAGCTCTGGGTGCATCCTGATGAGCTCAGGGCCCAGTGTGATAAAAATGGTGTCTGAGGCCACTGATTTGGAATGAAACTGGGTCTGACTCTCCTTGCCTTTGAGGACCATGTACATCAGGCCCAAGACCCAGGTGTTGGGAAGGAGCAGGGACTGACGGTCCAGGGTGGAGTCGCTGTTGTTTGTTTTTGTAGGTGACAGAAACCAACTCAAGAAAGCCTTGAGGAAAAGAAGATTTTTCTTTCTTTTTTTCTTTCCTTTTTTTTTTTTTTTTTTGGTACCAGGGATTGAACTCAGGGGCACTCAACCACTGAGCCACATCCCAAGCCCATTTTTGTATTTTATTTAGAGACAGAGTCTCACTGAGTTGCTTAGCACCTTGCTAAGTTGCTGGGGCTGGCTTTGAACTCACGATCCTCCTGTCTCAGCCTCCCAAGCTGCTAGGATTACCTCACCTGGTTAAAAGAAGCTTTTACTGTGGCCCAGGACTGAGAAGCCTCGGGGAGATGAGCTTCAGACACAGTTGTATCCAGGTGCTCACAGATGAGTTCCCCCCAGGCCATCTTTCTCCGTGTTTGCTTCCTTCTCAGGCAGGGAACTTGTCCCTGAGATCTCTTCCTGAAGCTCCAGGCTGCTCCCTGTCCCTTTCTCCATACCCAGCAGGGAGAGGAAGCTGTCAAGAGGACGTGAGCCCTTGCACTGGCCTGGCTGTGGTGGTCTTGACGGCTGGACTTGCAGCAGTGTGGGAGGGCGTCCTGGAATCCCATGCCCACTGCGGGGTTGGAGGAGTGGTGGGAGGGGTGGTCCAGGGGCAGCCATGGCCCTCCAAACACTAGCAGGTTCCTGTCCCCCAGGGCCTTTCACTGGTGACCCCTGAGGAGCTGTGTCCTGGCCTGCAGGACGTGGTCTGCGCACCTCTTCACCTGACTGCCGTGCGCACCGCACAGAGGAGGAGACCTGGGGGTCAAGGAAGACGAGAGCGAGGGGAGGAGCAGCTTGCTCACCCCAGAGCCGCTGAGCCTGGCCCCAGAGGCCCTGGCCACTCCAGGAAGCAAGCTCACAGTCTCCTCTGGGTCTGCTCCCTGCTCCCAAAGTGGCCAGCCTAAGAGGCAGGATCACCCCAGCCCACAGGCTGCGTCAGTGGTCCTCAGAAAATGGGGCCCAGGTCATGCTTGGCTTCTCCACCTGGCCCTGGGGGATGGGTCTCCACTCAGGGGAGCAGAGGCGGAGGGTCGGGGACCACACTGCCCACTGTCTGGAGAGCTTGGAGCACCTAGAGAAGTGGACTGACAGGCCTGAAGCCTCCCATGGCCAGTACACAGGAGGTGGTGCCAGGAGGGCTCCCCGGAGGGCTTGAGGACCCAGGTCTGTCCAGGGGGTGGGTGGACAGCCCCCGAGAGGCTGCTGGAAGAGCCAGAGGGACGACACCTGCCTCCCTGATGTCCTCTGGCCTGGGGCACGCACCTCCAGGGATGGCCAGTGGGTATTTGCTGGAGGAATGAGTGGAAAGCCTCGTTCAGGCTCGCTCTGGAGAAACAGGAAAGGGATGGTGGCTCCTGCCCTGCCCACGCCGCTCTGGACCGGGCAGCTGGGTGGGGGGCTGTTGCCTGTGGGCTGACTGGGCCTGGAGGGGCTCCCATCCCCATTGTTGGGGCTCCGGCCTCAGCCCAGGAGCCCATCGCTCTGGGCGTTGGCGGGGGCTCCTACCGAGATGCAGGCCTGCTCTGCCGGGGACCCTCTCTGGGGTCTTTGGACTAGGACTTGCCCCTGCTGGGCCCTGGTGGCAGATGTCAAACCTCTGGGGGGCAGTAGGCCCGGCCGGAGGTGGGGACATTCTACTCTGATCAAAGGCCTAGCCCTGCGGAGGGGGAGTTACGGTCTCAGTGCTGGGTGCCCAGCTCTGTCCACCCCCATACCCTGGCATCTGTGAGGAGTCCCTCCCTGCCCTGGGCCTGGGCCCTGGCAGGTGGGGCCTGGGTCACTCCTTAGTCTGGACTCCTGGCTGGGGGATGGCTCCGGAGGTTCCAGCTCTCCAGAG
The DNA here is from genome assembly GCF_048772815.1 of Callospermophilus lateralis. Taxonomy (NCBI): domain Eukaryota; kingdom Metazoa; phylum Chordata; class Mammalia; order Rodentia; family Sciuridae; genus Callospermophilus; species Callospermophilus lateralis. The sequence goes on from NC_135307.1 coordinate 196,851,299, forward strand.
GGTGTCCCTCTCTGCACCATCCTCCACCAGAGCCACTTCACAGTGCACCAGCCTGACCACACCCCAGCCTGGCCTTCCCCAGCCCCTCCCGGCCTCCTTTCTCCCCTCCTGGTGCTGGGGATGGAACCCAGGCCCCTGTTACCAAGCTGTGTCCTCAGTCCTCTTTATGTTTATTTTGAGACAGGGTCTGGCTGAGTTGCCCAGGCTGGCCTCGAGCTTGCGTCCTCCAGCCTCAGCCGCCCGAGCGGGATCACAGGTGTGACCACTGCACCAGGTTTCACCTGGCCTCCTTCTGTTTTCCTGTGTTCTGTCCCCTGCTGCCTGCTTGGTCTTCCTGTAGTGACCAGCTGGGCCAGCACAGATGACAATGCATGACGTGGACAGGGCTTGTCAGCCTTGGTCCGTTCTGCTGACCCCGGCCAGGGGTGCAAGGCTGGGCAGGCTGGGCAGCTTGGGCAGGTTGGGCAGCTGGGCAGGCTGGGCAGGGGCAATGTGTGCCAGGCTGCTCCACTCATGGGCAGGCGAGGCTCTCTCAGGCAGCTGAGGTTCTGGGGAGGGCAGCCACACCCTGCTGACCCTCTTCCCCAGAGGGTGGTCTGTTTAGGTCAGGGCCCTGTGTGACTCTCTGGGGCCACCCTAGGGGACTGTGACTGCTGTGTTGCTGGCTCCCTTGTCTGGCTGCTGCCTCTGGTGGCTGTGGGGTGAACCTGGGGCCAACAGCCCCTGCCTGGGCCTGGCACCTGAGGGCTGGTGGGCCCACCTCCTTCCTCGCACCCTGTGCCCTCACACCCTATCCCAGACACACGCTCCCCAGGTCAGCACCACCCAGCACCTGCCTCCCAGCCCCTCCCTGAAGCTTGGGGTTCCTCCAGTCTGTCTATCCCACCTGGGCAAACATGGGGCACCAGCCTTCAGTGGTGTGCGGGGGCTGCAGCAGGGTGAGCCCAGTCAAGCAGGCTCAGAGCCACCTCTGGCGAGGGGCAGCTGGGTCCCTCATGGGCAGTGGCCCTCTGTTTACACCCAGCATTGCCTGTGTCCGGGGAGGCTCCTTGGGGAATGGGTGAGTGAGCCCACCTGCGCTCAGTTCTGGGTCTGTTGGACCCGGCTAATGAGACTGAGGCCCCTGGGTCCTCGGAGGAAGGGCCTGGGCAGCTCACAGGGGCGGGCAAGGTGTGCACGTCGTGCACAGGTCTGGCGTCGCTGGGTTTTGTCTGCGTGTCTCTGGGCGTGTCTATGTATCGTGCCTGTGAGTGTGCTCACATGAGTGTGTCTGTGAGTGTCCGATGACACCAGGATGGGAGGACACGAGGAGGAAGTTCACGGTCCTGTGACCCTGCAGGGACAGGTCCCGCTCTCTAGATTCAGGAGACTGCCAAAGCCGAGCCTGGGTCCGGGCAGGAGTCTGGTCCCTGCTGGACATACACGTACGCCACTCACACAGCACTCACCCGAACACACAGCTGGACAGCAGGGATCCAGGCCGCAGGTCTCTTCCAGGGCTGCCCTGGGGTGCGGGTAGCAGGATTGAAAGGGCAGCGGGGAGCAGCGCCCCTGGCCCCACATGGCCCAGGGTCTTTAGGTTTGTGCTGCCCACTTCCAGTGGGACTCTCTGGCCACAGTGGTCTCCAGCACAAACCAGCAGTGCTGGGTCTTGACTGAGGATGAGGGAGCCCAGGCTCCTGCCCAGGCCAAGCCCACCTTCTTCAGGGGCACCATCCCCATGTCCCCAGGGAGGGCATCTGTGCCACCAGAGTGCTTCCTGCCACAGTGTGTCCCCTGCCCACCTTGCCACAGCCTGCCCCTCCAGCCCCCGACCTCCCCTCACACTCCTTCCCAAGCGCCGCCTGGGCCCACCTCTCCGGCATGTCCCGACTATCCCTTCCTGGGTGTGCCCAGCTGGACAGCAGAGCTGGGGGGCCACAGTGAGAATGTGCTTCCCTGGGAGGCGGCTGCTCCCAGGCTCCATTTCCACCTGTACAATGGTGACCCTGGATGAGCCAGGGACGAAATCTTGAGTGACTCGCCGGGTGAGCCCGGCCTGGGTGCCCTGTGGGGGCCTGATGGCTGGCCAGCCTCCCCGCGTATGGACGCCTTGGTGTGCATCTGCCAGGCCACTGGCCGAGGCTTCCCCTCCAGGCAGGCTGGTCCAGGAGCCCACCGCTGGCCTCAGAGCCTGTGTCGCCCTGTCTGGGGTAGAGGGGGTCACCTGCATGTGGGGAGGACTCAGGTGGCTCCTGGAGTATGGGGTGGGTGCTGGGCCCAGCACCAGGTGCTCGTGGCAGGGGCACGTGGTGCTCTGAGGCTTCGACTCCTCTCAAAGCCCAAGGAAACGGAGGCACAGGAGCTGGGGGCCTGCCCAGCCCTCCACGAGCAACCGGCAGGGCCTTGACCCACAGGGGCTCCATGCATGACCCCCAGCCTTTGCCAACTGGCTTGCACACCCTCCTGCAGACACCAGGCATACTTACTGAGCACCTACTATGTGCAACTCAGGTGGGTGCTCAGAAGCCCTCACAGCTCTCTCCTCAGGCTAGTGAGCAGGGGAGGCCCTGGCTAGCTTTGTGTCCCAGAGTGCCTTAGAAGAGCTGGCCCTGAAGGCTCTGCAGCGCTGGTCCTGGGACTCCTGGCTGGCTGTCTTCCCCGGCTTGGGCAGTGCCAGCCACGTGCCCAACACAAAGACCTTTATCAAGCCTTCCTCTCTTACTCAGAGCAGACCCAGCCGGCTGGCCTGGGCTGTCATCACCCCTGGAGGGGATGGAGTCACCTGGTCGGCTGCACATGACTCTGGACAGGCAGCGACCGTGGGCCTGCTTCCCACACCACATCCTCCTTCCTCTGGACACCCATGGACTCTGCTGGGCCCACTGGGGAAGGAGAGTGTGGTCTCTTGTCCCAAATGGTGAGGCATATCCAGATGGCAACAGCAGAGCAGTCAACTGAGCTTGGGCCTCACAAGGTGGTGAGGTCCTGTGCCCATGGGAGGCTCCCGTCAGGGACAGTACCCCAGGGTCACCCCGCCCTCTTCTCTGTGAGCCATAGGGCAGGGTGGGGCTCCCTGCCCTGTGCTGTGAGTGGCCTGGCATACTGTCCCCTGCTGTTTTCACTCCCCTCCCCTGGCCTCCTCCCGGGGGTGGGCTCCCAGAAGGTCCCCCAGTATCTGGCTGTGTCATACCTGGGCCTCAGCTCTACCTGTTGTGCTGGGGCCAGGAACAGAAGTCGGGTGGCCGTGACAAACCAGCCCTCTCTGCTGGCCCAGGCTGCTCCCGGGAAGAGGAAAAAGTGCTGCTCTTTGTCCCAGACACCACCTCGCTCCCCATCTGGGCTCCCCAGGCTTGTTTAAACCTTTCCCTCCTACCCCATGCCGCAGCTTCCCTGGCACCGAGGTCTAGCCAGTGGCTCTGGCCAACGCACTTGGCTCTCAGCAAGCTAAATGTAACCCAGCCCAGCTGTCTCTCCTCCCGCTACCAGTCCCCCGCACATGGATGTGTGCACACCCTTCCTGCCCCACGTGGGCCCCAGGAAGGGAGCAGAGAGGGGGACCAGAGCGGCCACTGTCCTCTGGGGCCCATGCTGTGCTCATGGTGGTACACAGAGCCCACTACAGGGCCAGCATGTGGCTGGTGCTCAATAGGTACCGAGAGAAGAAGCAGGGAACACTTTCCTTCAGTTAGGGGGGCCAGAAAGAGAGGAAAGTCTGCTGGCCTAGCAGCCCACTGGGGCTCAGGGCACAGACCAAGATGGACAACAGTACCAGGGACGTTGCATCCAGCATGGCCTGACAGTGTGGTCACTCACCCCAGAGGAGTCCTCGTTTCCGGGTCTGAGGAATGCCGGGAGCTGTCCACAGGCCTGGCCGCTGGGCCCTGGTGGTGCCAGCAGTCTGTCTTGGGTGAGGCCAGCAGGCAGGCCCTGTGACCAGTAGCCATCTGTAATCTCCTCTGAGCTTGTTTCAGACAGGGCACAACACATGCAGCTAAAACGTGGCTGTCCTGCCCAGAGTGGCGTGGGACTAGGCTGTGGCCTGCGACACGCGAGGAGAAGTGCCTGGTGCACCTTTGGGGACGGGTCCTCAGAGGAAGCTGACTCATCCGGCGAGTGTGCTCGGCCCCAAAGCTTTTCCTTCCTCCTCTGGCCAGATGGCAGGAGGTGACACCCAAGATGAAAGGAAGCCCTGGGAGAGAGCTGCCAGGTGGGACCTGGCCTCTGAGGACTCACGCACCTGCTGGCCGGGTCGCCTCGGGCCCTGGTCACAGGAGAGAGCTCATTTCTATCTCACGGGAGCCTGTTATTCTGGGCTTTCTCAGAAACGGAGCTCTAACCCTGAAGGGCGAGGAGACATTTGGCCCCAAACTTCCATCCAGAAAGCCAGAGGCCACTCCCTCCATCTCTTGCAAGAGACTCCTGGGAAAGGCTCCCAGTTCCAAGGTCCTGGGTCTGCACCGGGCTCCCAGGCATCCCACTTGCCAGGGCGGGAAGGGGCGTGGGAGCCCTGTTTCCAGTTTTCCGCCCCCTTGACCGTGGAGCCCTTTCCTCTAGAAACCTGAAAAGCGGCCAGCGAGCCCCCGGGACTGCGAAGGGCTTCCTCATCATGGGCAACAGGGCCTTCAAAGCTACTCCGCCCAGGGCTGGCACAGAGTCAGCCCCAAATAAATGCAAGGGCCACCATGGAGCTCAGAAGTGATGGCCCACGTCCACCTTTGAAAGTGTAATTTGGGGCCTTGCTGCTCGCTTCCCCTCACTCTCTGTGGGGATGGCTGGCATCATGGAGCAGACTGACCTCAACGTCACCTGCAGAGAGGGGAGCAGGGTGGGAGTGACCCCAGAAAGAGTTGGCTCTCAAAGCCGAAGCAGGGAGGAAGCTGTGGGGTAAAAAGTTTGTAAGAGGAACACCATTTTTTTTTCTTTTGGCAGAGTTTAATGGGTGCAGATTGTTCAGGTCCCAAATACATGGGGGGAAAAAGAACAAGAAAAAGCCCTTTGCTGCTGCTATTGATAACTTGTCTCTTCACGAGGCGGGTTCAAGCCTAAAAATACCCTCCTCCCGACAACAGGGGAGCTGAGCTGTCACGCCGCAGACTTGAGAGCTGGGTGGGAAGGATCTGCCCCAGCCACGTGAGGCTGAGGCCAGGCCCCCGCGGCCAGGCCTCCTCTGGCTGTGTCCATAGAGAATATTCTAGGGCATGCCCCAGAAGGGCGTGGCGAAGAGTGCTCTGCCAAGATCTGAGCCAGAGCTGGGACCAGGCTGCAGAGCTGGTTGGGTGGGGCTGCAACGGGGGCAGCACCTTCCTGGTCACTAAGACCCAGTGGGTCTAATGGGGCTGCTCTGGGGCCAGGCCCAAACAAGGTGACGAATTCAGGCCAGAGGCCTGAGAGGAGGAAAGAGAATGTGGGGCAGAGGGCAGCAGGTTATGGGTAGGACTGCTCTGCTGCCCGATGGCAGCCTGACTCTGGAAAGCTGCTTCTGCCCTCAGAGGCTCAGTCTGCCCATCCAGAATCGGGGCACAGGAGAGGGCAGGAGGCAGGGTGACACAGGCTTGTGTGCCTAAGAGGCTATGGCTGCCCACAGGGAGAGTGGGCACACAAGGGCAGGCCAGGAGCAGGCCCTGGGTAAAGCATGGTATCCACTGACTATAGGGAAAAGGGACAGGTCCCCCCTCCTTAGCTAAGAGGACAGAGGGAGGATCCTGGGCATTTGGTTAGAGAGCCCCACACTCCATGTGAAGCACTCAGGCCTGGCTTGGCTCCTGGTGTCCTCTCAAGACCGCAGAGGTCTGCTCATATGGTAACCGGCAAATTCAGAAGTTGGGACACTGATGTTGACTGGATGATCATCCATGCTATGTGGGGGTGGGGCATGGGGCTCTGAGACACGGCTTAGTCTCAGAGCATTTCAGGTGGGAGCACACCCCGAAAACAGACCACTACATGCACAGAGGCTCCAAATGACCCCCCGACCAGCAATTCCCAGGCCCTTCCAGTGGCGGCCATTAGGCCTGCTGTGGGCCAGGCAGCCCCAGCCCAGCGGGAACGCCTGGACATCTCCTTCAAGTGCAGGCTCTGGTGTGTGGTCTGGGCAGGGTTCTGGCTCTCCAGAAGCCTGGGGATGGGAACTGGCCCACAGGAGGTGCTATGCCTGGGGACTGCAGGGCATTTCCTCATTGTGGGTCCAGGGGGTCCCAGTGACAATGCAGTGCCCACTAGACTGGCTGCCACGAGGGGAAACCAGATGAAGCACATAAATCACGGGGCATTCAGCTGTCATTGTCCTCTGTTACCTTCACCCTTGCTTGGCATTATCCCCAGCCATCTCTGTCCTTTCCACTCCCTCCATCTATTCCTAGAAAATTTTGTTTCTGGAATTGGCCTTTGAACTAGACCCTAAAATACCCTCCAAAGTTGGTTCCCAGCACCCCCATCACAGACTGAGGGTGTTCACCTGGGCTGCCCCCGCCCAAACCTGGCTACACAGCAGCCAGTCCTTGGGGTCCAGCTATGGATCTGTTAAAGTGGGGGAAACCCATCCCTGCACCAAGTCATCTGAGGTTGGAGCCCACCCTTCCCCACAGCTGGGGTGAAATGATCAGGCTCAGCTGCGTAGACATTTGTCTGAAGCAACTAGAACTCCTGGTGGAGAGGTGGGCAGGCAGGTGAGCCCTTTAGGAGCATGTCCTTATGCAAGGGACAGTCTTAGAGATTTAGGGGAAGGGGCTTGGAGGCTGGTGGGGAAGCTGGAGCCTGGTCAGCCTGGCCATCTCCTTGGCAACCAGCCTGTCCTTGTCCTGGCTTGGGGGCTGTGCCTGCACCCTTCCCTCTGCAGGCTCAGTCTCTCTCTCTCTCTCTCTGTCTCTCTTTCTTTCTCTCTTCAGGGGTAACCATGGCAACGCCTTTGTTTCGGAGGCCCTCCCATCTCTCTTTTCATAAGGGACGCAGGGGGCTCCTTCCTAGTCCCTAGCAGCCCGGCTGACAATGGACCCACCAGTGCACTGGGACAGCCCCTGGGATGTAGAGCCAGAGAGGCAGCCTGGGCCCTGCCGCCCATCAAGGCCCCAGTATTTACAAGGGTGTGTGTCTGCCACAGGGCCACAGTCCCCAAGATCTGCCCTGCTTTGAGCTCCTCAGTCCTGCTAGGGGAGACCTGTGTGAGAACCCCCCTTGCCAGAGGCAGTGGAAGAGGCAGCACTGAGCAGGGCCTTCAAAATGAGCTGTGGGATCATGGTTGACTCATCCAGGGTCTTGTGGTTGCAGGGGCCCAGTACCCTTTTGGCTCCACCTCAAAGTGGCTGTAGCAGAAAATCACATGCAGTTTTTCAGGTCACTGAATGGTACAGACTCCTGTGCTGCTCCAGGCACTGGGTGCTATTGGCCCATGCATCTCAAGTGCCACGCTCCTCCGGCACACACCTCCATCAGTCGCCCCAGATGCAAATCTTTCTTTCACATAACTGGGTTCTGCAGAGGTCTGTAGGCAGATGAGAGCCACTTGGCTTCAGTCCCCCTCTGGTCTGAATTCTCTGCCCCTGAGCCTCCTGGGCCAGAACAAGGCCACATGCCCACCCCTAAGCAGTTCATAGCCAGCCTAGTCAACCTCACTCTACTCATCTCAAACCAGACCCATGACTCAAGTACAGGGACCCTGTTTGCCAAGGAAACTGGGTGCTCAGAGGCTCTGGAAAGACTACAAGCTCCAGGTGTGTATCCAGAGCGTCTGGGCGAAACTAAGGACCGCAGGCCAGTGGGCGCCTGGAGGCTTTTTAAGGGGAGTGATATGGCTAGGGTGGCAGATGGAGAGGTAAACGTGCGACGAATTTTATTGAGCGAGGAGCGTCACGCAAAGGCAGGAGGACGATATTCAGCACTCTCTGGGTGCCTAGCATCTCTGGGAAATATCCCCTGAGTCTGTACCGGGGTGGGGCCTCGCACTTTCCGGTCGCCCCAGAGCCCATGCCAAGACCACCCTACTCACTGTTTGCAAACCCGCCTCTCCCGAGGCCACGCCCATCCCTCCTTCTCCCCCGCCCTTATCGGGGCTATATTTGCATAACCCCGCCCATCCCATGCGCTGATTGGATGCTCATGCCGTCAATCTTCCTGGGGGCGGGACTTCGCGGGGCGGAGGGAGAGGCCGCCCCGGCGACGTGATCAGTGCGGTTCGGCCCCGGCGCGGCCTTCGGGCCGGGCGCTGATTGGGCCGGCGGCGGCCGACGCGGCGGCGCGGGGCGCGGTGAGTGGCGGCTCGGGCTGCCTGTCGCGGGGCGGCGGGCCGCACTTCCGCCTCGGTGTCAGCGGCCGCAGGCGGGGGCGGGGCGGCGGCGCGGCTCGGCGGCGGGCGGGCACGGCGCCGGGGTGAGTGCGGCGGGCCGGGCCGGGCCGGGCGGGGGCCGGGGTGAGTGCGGTCGCCGTGGACCCAGGCTGGGCCGCGGGCGCCGAGACGCGCGAGTTGGGCGGCGGCCTCGAACGGTGCTGCGGCCTCCGCCTCCTGCGGGCGCCGGGCCGCATCCGCCGGGCCCGCCCGCCGCAGCCAGGGGGGCCGGGGGTCCGGCCGGGCCCGGTGGAGCGGCTGGGCGGCCCCGCGGTCCCGGCCCGGCCTCCCGAGGCGCCGCCGGGCCGCCGCTTTGTTTCCGCCGGGCGGGGGCCGAGCTGGCCGCGCGGGCCGCTGAGAACTTTGTGCCGCGCGGGCCTCGGCAGTCTGGTTTCTAAGGTCCTTCCCTCCGCAGAGGAGTTTGGGACGCAGGGACGCGTCCTGAGACTGAGTGAGTTCTGAGTGTAGACCAAGACTGGCAGGTGGTCCCAGGTGAGCCGGACCAAGACCTACGGGTACTCCTGAAGTCAGCCTTGCTGAGTGTACCTGGCCGGCAGGCGCGTGGTGGTGGTGCACAGGGGATGTCACCCCCTTCAGGGTTTTGTTATGCCGGAGAGAGGACAGGCACTGGGCTGGGGACCAGCAGCTGTTAGGTTACACTCTTTTCAGGGACCTCCTTTGCACACTGGAGATGTGGTCTTCTTGAGTGGGGTTTGGCAGATACTTATTAAAGGCCAATTGCAGACCTGGGTGGGTGCTGTGTGTGGCCTGGCATCCTGTTGAGGGGTCAGCTCAAAAGTGCAGATGCCCTGTGCAGTACCATATGTTAAGGGTCAAGGGTTCTCATGGCCCTTGATGCCTGGACAGAGGAGAGGCCTTCCTAACTGCAAGGGGGCATCTCCCTCTGGGCCTCAGTTCCCTCTGAGGCAGGTGACATTTGCTTTGCTGGCTGCTTCAGCCTCAGGCACATAAGTGCTTCAAGGTGTCAGTTTCCTTTCCCTTGCTGGGACAGGAACCTAGAGAACCTGAAGGTGGTACTTCCTCCCTTGCAGCACAGTGCCTGCCATGGTGTTGTCACTTAGAACATGACTAGACAAGGTGGCCGGATCTGCTCAGAATTCACCTTGTTTGCCTTGCAGGTTCTTCTGTTAGGAATGGCTCTTATCTGGGAGGATGATGGTATTTAACAACGATTGCCTCAGATCATTGTGAGGCTCTGTGTCTCACAGCGATCTGCTAGACAGGCACTGACATCATCCTTAGTCCATTGGTGAGGAAGCTGAGGAACATAGCTTACTCTAGCCCACACAGCAGTAAAGTATAGAGCAGGGGTTTGAGCCCAGGCAGTGTGGCTCTGGGGTTCATTTTTCCCCCTTGTGGTACTGGAATCAAGCCCTGGCCTTGTGCATATTAGGCAACTGCTCTGCCACTGAGCTACATCTCTAGCCCTGAGTTCCCATTCTCACACAGAGCCCGTGCTGCTGTTTCAGACTGATCTGTTTGACAGACTCACTGAAGATATTCCAGTCATACTGTTACTATGTCAGACTTTGTCTCCTATAGCACATGTAACAGGTTTTCATTTTTTGTGAGCCTGAGTGTTTATAAAATCATTTTGTTTCTTGTTAAATAAAGTCATTCTACATTTGGCCATCCAGGATCTTGCTGCAATGCCCACCTGCTGCACAGTGCCTTTGTTACTAGTGAAGTTGTCTATGTTAGTCCTGGAAGTGGGGGGCAGGTGTGGATGCAGTTTGAAGAGTGAGGGTTTGCTTTCAGGTAGGTCTGCATGAGCTTCAGGCAGTCAGTGTTACATTTTCTTCCCTCCTTCCAAGTGCATGCAGATCCGTCAGACACTTGGGTTTTCCATCTTAACAAGCAATGTTCTTTAATGTTTAGAGAGTGCCACTTGACTCTCAGCTTGTCTTCTCCAAAATTCTGGCAGTGCTAGCAAATGAGTCTTAGATAGTCCTTAAAACTTCCCAGTGGCTCAGGAGGCTGAGGCAGGAGGATCACTGGTTCAAAGCCAGCCTTAGCAACTTAGCAAGGCCCTGTCTCAAAATAAAAAGGATTGGGGATGTGGCTCAGTGGTAAAGTGCCCTTGGGTTCAATCCTGGGTACCAAAAAACAAAACAAAACAAAACAACTTGATTGACTTTCAAGTCTCCTTGCATATGGCTAATTGAAATTATGGTGTTCTTTATTTTGATGAGGATTTTTTTTTTTTTTTTTTTTTTCGATGAGGATGTTTTTGTGCTCTCTGTAAAGAGGGAGAGAAGCTGGTGTCAGTCATCTTGCTGTGGCAGTGGAAGGGTGCCTGGGGTAGATGCATTGGTGACTTTGCTAGGATGGAGCTGACATTGTGTTCGTGAGTTGCAGCATCTTAGAGTTGTGGGGGGACCTGGGGAAGCTCACACTGGGCCCCTGGGCCACCATTTGCTCTGGCCTTTAGTCTTTGCTTGTGAAATAGGTTATTGTGTTCTGTTTGAAACAAGTTACCATGGCATCAGGAACCATCAAGTGAGGTCCGATGTAGGAAAAGATCCCTGAATACCGAGGCTGTCCCAGTCATTACTGTACTTCTGTTTGGTGGGTGCAGACTCCTTTTTTTTTTTTTTTTTTTTTAAAGAGAGAGAGAGAGAATTTTTTAAATATTTATTTTTCAGTTTTCGGTAGACACAATATTTTTTATGTGGTGCTGAGGATCGAACCCAGCGCCCCATGCATGCCAGGGGAGCACGTTACTACTTGAGCCACATCCCCAGCCCTGAGACTTCTGATTTAGTTTGCAGCACTGTGAAGGGTAAAGTTTAGTTCCAAAACTTAGTGTATTTTATGGCTGATTTATAACCTTATCAAGACTGAAAGTATTTGAATGTGACTACTAAAAATACTTAAATCCTAAGAGTATTTTAGGTTCTAATTTGACATAAATGCAGTTTCCTACAGTAAGTAATTTGTTGCTGAGATTTTTTTGCTAGGAAGTTTCATCTCTGGTGTCACTGCTGGTTGGGCTCAAGTCCCAATGTGGGAGTGAGTCTCCCATAGGCCCCTACTTCGATCTTATTAACAAACGTGATTAAATGGTTCATTGTGCTTCCGTGAACTTTACGACACTTCCCTTTCCTTCAGAAAAGAACATGGGATAACTTGATAGAATTTCAAAGCATGCAGGTCAGAGCGTCTGGTAGCACAAACACTACTATCTCTGAGTTGGGCTCAGTAGTGGAGATGACCTCCAGAAGGGACCAGATTCAAGAATGCATGTGTATGGACTGTGCTCGGTGTGTGTGTGTGTGTGTGTGTGTGTGTGTGTGTGGTATAGGATTGAACCCAGGGGTACTCTACCACTGAGCCACACCCCCAGTCCTTTTTATTATTTATTTTGGGACAGGGTCTTGCCCAAGCTGGCCTGGAACTTGCATCCTCCTGCACAGTCTCCTGGGTTGCCTGGTGTTTTGTGCGTCTCTTTCTCTTTGCTTACCTTCTCTCTTATTCTTTTTCTTTTCTTTTCTTTTTTTAAATTAACCTGTTTGGTTAATTTTGAGAAACATACTCTGGGCTTTGTAGCCCAAGCCTGAGAAATTCTGGTATAGCTGGGAAGGGTGCCCACCTGTTGTGGACTGACAATGCCTGGCCCCGGCCTGGGCCTGCTGGCCTGGTACTGGGGTCTGGGGCTCTGTCCCTGATGCTGAGGCATGTCTGGGAGGGTCCCAGGGGCTCTTGGTTGGTCTCTGGACACAGGCCCTGAGCTCAGACCTCCCCATGGGTGGTGCTCAGACAGCAGTTGTTCTAGGTGGCATGGGGTGCTCTTGGGGAACGTGACAGAGAGGAGGAGGGTCTTGGGGAGGCTGTTCCGTAATATGCAGAGGCAGCTGTGGGAGGAATGGCAGTGCTGGCGTGCAGGTACACAGCTGGCTGGGTTCAATGAATCAAGGAAAGCCGGGTCAAGGGCTGCTCGTGCGACAGGGCCAGCTGGTGCCACTGTGCTCGACCAGAAATGATGTCTATTGCTGTTTAAAACTGAAGTGAATGTCTGATCTGGTGGCCAGGCCAGAACACCCTGGAGAAGCATTGACGGCAGCAGGTGTCAGATGTGAGCTGGGGGATGGAGTCATCCCAGAAACGGTGGGTGTCCTCACTCCTGAGTGTACGCTGGCACAGCAGCCTTTGCCAGTGACCTGTGCAGAACCAGTAGGGTTAATAGTTACTGTCACCCTGAGAGGTGTCAGGCAGGTCCGGGAGACGGGAAGAAGGGAGAGGGGCCCTGGGGCTTTGGCACTGGCTCCAGCTCTGCAGCAGGCTGGCTGGGCCTTGGTGGACAGCTCCTGAGTCAGTGTGGGAGGCTGTCATCTGGCTTCTCATCAGGAATCCGAGGAACTGTGTAGCAAGTGTAGGTGCCCAGCCAGGCGGCCTGCAAGCCCAGGCTTCCTGTGGTTATGTGGCTGTGGCTTGTCTGCAGAGAGTCCCAGGCAGTCCTGGGACCTCTGGTTGCACAGTCCTGGGACCTCTGGTTGGGTCAGAACCCTTTTTGGATCAAGGCCCCTTTGATAAATTGATGAATGGTCTGAGTCATCTTTCGGGGGAATAAAAAAATCACCAACAGAATTTAGCAGTTTTTTCTTTTTTCTTGATTGGAGGCGTGCGGTGGTGGGGAGATTTGTGGGTTTCCCTGACCTTGGTCTGAACACCACCCCTGAAGTGCTCAGGAAGTACAGCTGGGCGAGACTTGGGCAGGGCTGATGGTAGGATGATAAGTTTCTAAACACAGTAGAACCGGTCAGGGGACCAGCAGTGTGGAGTTGGGCAAGATAACAAGAAGGGCCTGGATGGAGGCCATAGAGAGAGAAGCTGACGAAAGGGCAAGGGTGTCCAGGAGCCTTGCAGGACACAGCCTTTCACCTGGTCACCGGCTTGGAGGTGTGCAGTGGCTGCTGGGGCAGAGCTGCACACGAGCAGTCCTGCGAGGGGCAGACTGAGCGAGTCTGCCTGCTGCGCCTCAGTGAGGGAGGGCTGCGGGTGCCGTCCAGAACCATGCAACCACTCCCTTGGGCATGTTTGGATGGCTTTTCCTGTTGCATGATGATGAGGTTGACTAAAGCAGACACGTGTGGATGAAGAGCTGTGCTCACCTGTGTGTGGACGACCTGTGCTGGATCGGAAGCAGGGACACACTCTGGCACCTGCTCTTCAGTACTGAGGAGTTTGATCAAGTTGGGGACAGCAATCGAGGGACTCTGGCCTGGACAGTGGTCTTGAGACTCCCCTCAGGGCCAGCTGCTGCCTGGGAACCCTGCTGGGCTGGCCCTTTGCCTGCCTCGGCAAGGCCACACTGCAAATGTGGAGCACGGTGGGCTGCGGGCGAGTGGTGCAGTGTTTCTCTTCCTGTTTCTTGTGAGAATCTAAGTCCCTGTTGGTGGCTGATCAACTTGCCTGGCTGGTGCCTTCAGTTAGCAGGCAGCCACTTTTGTGTCCGCACCTGTTTCTTAGTGTGGAGAGCTGACGTCTGGCCTGCAGTCAGGCAGCCCACTCTGTGAGGAGCCAATACAGCTCCTGACTGGGAAGACTACCCTAGACATGGCTGGGCAGAGCCAGAGAGCCTGGCTTGTGTTTGTTCTGCCCCGAGGAAAGAGCAGTATCATGGCACTTCTCACGCATTTGGACTTAACTATGTTTAGCCTATGGATAAGGGAAAGGTGTTCAGAAAAGTTCACTTAGTTCTTCACCCCGCTCACCCGCCTGACTCCAGGACTCAGTGTGCTCGGGCAGAGTGGTGCCACGTGCGGTCTCAGCAGTGGTGATCTGTTGCCAACCACACACACGCCCTTTGAAAAAAGATTGTGTTGTGACCGAGCAGGGATTGTTTATGGGATCCTCAATTTATACAATTTCTGTAAAAATCATCACTAAGCTTTCCCAGCAATGGGCTTCCCAGGCCCCTGAGGGCATGCTACAGTGAGCCGAGGGGCGGGAGCCTGGGCAGGTTTGGAGTGAGGATGAAGGCCACTGGCCTGACTGTCCTCTGTTACATCCTGTCACAAGCACTGGTCTTGAGGCCGTCAGTGTGGGTGGCATGTTGAGCAGCCCTGCTGCCACCTCCTGGCACAGGCCTGTATGTAAGTGGGTCTGGGAAGTCCCCTGCTCCAATTGCTGCCTGACTTTTTTCCTCCTGCCTTTTGGGGCCACTGAGCCATCTGTGACTGACCTCAGCACTCAGGAGGAGACACTGTGGTGGCGAGCTGTGCTGCGGCAAGGCTGTTGGCATCCTGATGCAGGATGGTGCCTGAGGCGAGCACAGGTGTGGATGTGTCTGCACAGAGTGTCTTGTTGTACTGCTCCTGTACTTTAAAGTTATGGAATAGAATGTGTGCTATTTGGAATAATTTAAATTTAGAACTAATATTTAGCCTCAAACGTGACTTTCGCACATTTACATTGTTTGTATTCTTGTCTGGCATGAGAATTCTTCCAGGTTGCCTCACTTGCCTGCTTTTGATAGAGTAGAATCCTCACAGGATTGGGCTTCTTAGTGATTGACAATGGTGGTCACTGGTCCCTGGCTCTTTTTTATTTTCGTACTGGGGATTGAAACCAGGGGTTTAACCACTGAGCCATACCCCCAGTCCTTTTTATTTTTTATTTTGAGACTGGGTCTCACTGAGTTGCTGAGGCTGGCTTTGAACTTGCAATTCTCCTGCCTCAGCCTCCTGGGTCACTGGGATTACAGGCATGGCCACAATGCCTGGCTGGCCCCTGGCTCTTGCTCACTCACTGCCCAACTGCTGGATCTGCTTCTGTAAGGACAGTGTGAGGATGCCTCTCTCAGGCTGCAGTATGAGCATTCATAAGGTGCTGGGACATTTGGGGCTTGGTTGGGCCACATAGTGGTGGGAGAGGGACAGCAGAGCGGGCACCTTCAAGAGGGTACAGTGGTGGCAATTTGCAAGGGGGTGGGCATTTTGTGGGAGAGAGTGGAAACAGTGGTGGTGTGGCTGCAGTGAGGGTGGGCTTGGGGACCATGTGGAAGGAAGAAGCCCCCTTCCCTGGCTAGAGTGGCCCCTGGGGAGGGACAAGGATAGGAGGACACCCTTGCAAGTTTCCTGTTTTTTTCTGTGGACCTAGAAAAGGATAATGCTGACTAGAAAGAGCTGACTAAAGAAAAACAAAACCCTGCAGCCCTTTCCCGAGGCACTGTCCTGCGGGTTGTTTCTGAAAGGGAGCTAGAGCTCATGGCGCACTCCAGAGCCGCTGGCTGGCTTCCCAGCTGCTCACCCCACATCCTCAGCTTTGCAGAGGGGGAGCCCTGGGGCCAGTCTTTCCTTCCCCAGCTGCAGAGCCTCGACTCTGGGTGCTGAACCATTGAGCCACAGCCCCCAGCCACCTGTGGTGCTCTGGCCAGACTCAGGGGGTCAGGAATCAGAGATACCCCAGAGCTGTGAGCTTCTGGGCAGCTGAGGCCTGTGTGCCGAACCAGGCCTCCGAGAAGTCCAGGGGTGGGTAGCTGTGAAGCAGGACTGAGGACCAGCCAGGGTGGGTAGTCTACTTGGCTGGCCTAGGGCCTCTATGGACTCTCCGTCGTTTCTCAGGACCCAACCAGTAGAGGCTTCCCAGGAGTGTGCCATGCTCCTGCCCAGGGCCCATGGGCTTCCATCTCCTGAGGGTGAGGAAGCTACAGCTGCCTGGCCTGTGGCAGTTGGTGATCTACGCCCCTCATGGGGCCTGGTGACGTGAAGAAGGCATGGAACACCTGCTGGTAGGTGCATCCTTTGCTGGCAGCCACAGGCAGAGATAGGAAGCATCTGGGCTGCCTGGGAAGCCTGTAGGGGAAGGCCTCCGAGGCCCATGGTCACTGCTGAACCCTGTGGTCCACGTGCCGCAATAATACCAGTGTCGCCATAGTATGGGTAGCAGAGTAGCATCTCATACCTTCATTCAAAACTTTCCATAAGTTTTGATTGATTTACCTCTAACATTAGGACTTTTTTGGTGCTGGGGTTTGATCCCTAGGCCTCACCCAGGCTAAGCAGATGTTTTACCACTGAGTTACATCCTAGTTTCTTTTTTTTTTTTTTCTTTCAGTTTTTCACATAGGATCTCACTAAGTTGCCCAGGCTGGTCTGGAACTTGCTATCCTCCTGCCTTAGCCTCCTGAGACCCTGGGATGACAGGTGTGGCTGCCGCCCCTGACAATGTGCTTTTCCTTGTTTGAATCCTGATGTTTGTTGATGTCTTTTTTAGGTAGCTTTTTGAAGGTGTAGTTGCATGTAAACAAACTGCACGTTTGAGGCACATAGTCAGACGTCATGCACCCCATGATGTGTGTAACGGCTTCACATGCGCGTGGTCCTGTGTGCAAGCTGGAGAAGCCAGGCTCAGCCAGGACAGTGGCGCTCTCCCTAGTGTTCTGCGCTCTTTCCTTCACGGCTTGTTTGCTGGAAGACTCGCTCTGTGCTCTAAGGCTGAGGAGTGGGTGCTGCCGATTGTGTTTCCTGGTGTGCTTGACAGGATCCTGTTCTCACTTCCATGTGTTGGTAGGCAAAGGGGCCAAACCCAGGGCTGGCACTCTTGGTAGGGTGGCAGGGAACCCCCAGGTTTGAGGGCAAGGTGGCGGGCCCTGTGCGCCTGGGGCCTTCCCAACCGGCATTGTCTGAGCGTCCTCATTGACTCACTGATGTCCTTCTAAAGAGCAAAGTCCCCAAAGCTATTACTGGGTTATTTTGACACAGTTTTCCATTTATTTATAGCCACTTGGTTTTAGCTTCTGACGACTTTGAGCAGAACTTCCTGAGATGTGCTGGAGCCTGATGGCCTCACGTAGCTCGTCCTCTCGAGCTCTCTGCGTCTTCCCAGAGCAGTGTTTTATGTTTGCCTGTACACGTGGACGACGATTTTCAAACGTACCCCATAAAGTAGCAGTCACCTATTAACCTGTCACCTTCCGTCTTCTGGCAGGGAGTGCTTCCTCTCCCTGATACTGTTGGAAGTCTTGTGGGATCGCATGCTTTGTGTCTTTCCTCACATGTGGTTGAGATTGATTTCTAGAGTGCTGAATAGCTATTTAAATTTGTTTTGAAACTACATCCTTCTAGAAGCTAAGTATGCCAAGATGTTTCTCCCCTCAGATCTCCTGTGTCTGCTGGGTTTTTACCAAGAAGTCTGTAGCGCAGAGTTGCTGGTGCTGTGCATGTAGCTCAGCTGAGATGATCCAGTAGGAAGACCCCACCCCAGCAGTGACGGAGCCTGGCCACTGAAGGATGAACGGGGAGGAAGAGTTCTTTGATGCCGTCACAGGTGAGTTGAAAGAAAAAATGGCTCAGAAACCACACGGTGTGCGGGCATCTGTGGGATCCAGAGGGTGGGTCTGGCCTTTGGGAGGTGGTCTGGCATGTTCCGGAGGCCGGAGACCCGCTCTTAGGAAACACGTGGTATTCTGTCTCAGATGTGGGAAACTTGGACCTTGAGTCTTGGGAGACAGCTTGGCAGCGCAGTGGGGTGTGAAGTCTTTGGAAGAGCTTCCTGGTGATAGTGGTTTTCTTTGGAACTAGAATGAGGCGGTCAGTCTTTTAATGTTATTTATACTTAATGATCAAAAACTGCTGGCGTCATGAGCACGTCTGGCTTTGAGCTGCTAGGAGTGTGCCACAGAGCAGCCCCCTACTCTCCAGAGGCTCTTCTGGCCTCTCAGGTCAGCTGTGCATGGAGTGACAGCCTTATGTTCATCCCCTTCCTCTGTCCCTTGGGTCAGCGGGAATATCACCCCATCCTTTCTGTGAAGGTCTACTGCCAATGGGGAGGGACAGCTAAGAACACAAACACAATGGTGGGAGGACTGAGCAGGCCAGGTTGTGGCTGCAGTCCCTAGAAGCTCTGTGAGGCTACCACCTACAGGGGTCACCCTGGTGGAAGCAGCTACCCCAGCCTGGCTGAGGCCGCTGCTGTGCCTCGTCCTTGTGCACCCTGGGCTCTGTGGAGGTGGCAGCCAACCATGCTGTGCTCCTGCATCTGGCAGCCAGTTGTTTAGGGCCTCACTGAGCCTATGCTGAGGCTGGCCTTGAATTTGCAATCCTCCTGCCTCAGCCTTCCAAGTCTCTGGGATTACAGGTGTGTGCCACCAAGCTTGGCTTGACTTGCTCTCATCTAAAACCTTTGGAAAAAGGGACACTGAGCTTCTTAACATCTTCCAAGGTGAAATTGTGGTCATTTTTCTTAATTTTGTGGCTGAAATTGCCTGTTGCGTATGCTCCTGGAGATGTGCTCCCGACCCTTCGGCCTGCACTCCCTTCCGCTGTCCTCCGGGGCAAAGTCCCTCTCTGCAGAGGGGTCACTGGGCTGTCACACCCGCTCGCTACCTGGCCCTCCCCTGGGAAGCTGTGCTTGTCACAGAGAGGCTGACTTGGTGTCCCTCCTCACCCAGGAGTCTCTTGGGAAGTCCCCACACCTTAGGACACATTTGGCAAAATCCTCTGAATGCTTCTGAGCTCTTCTATAGTCTGTCTCATTTCCCCAGAAGCAGCATCAGTCCAATGTGAAGCTGAATGGTTCCTCCCTCCCTGTGGCACAGCAGCTCAGAGGCTGCTCCACAGCAGTATTTCTCTGTGTGTCCCCACGTTGAGTGGCCTATGACCTTGATTGCTTGAGAGGCAGACTTAATTATTCCAAATGTGTCACTTAAAAGCTGTATAAGAGGAGCTGGGCGTGGTGAGCTAGGCATGGTGGCTCACACCTCATCCCAGCAACTCAGGAGGCTGAGGCAGGAGGGTCCCATGTTTGAGGCCAGCCTCAGCAACTTCTGTCTCAAAAGAAAAAGTAAAAAGGGCTGTAATGTGGCTCATGGTAGAGCCCTTGGGTTCAATCTCCAGTACCAAAGAAAAAAGGAAGACCCATAAAAGCCCCTCTGGGTGGCTGGGTTACAGCTCAGTGGTAGAGCACTTGTGTAGCAGGTGCAAGGCCCTGGGTTAATCCCCAGCTCTGGGAAAACAAAACACAAAACCTGTTAAGCCGCTGGTGGTGTGCTAGTGGGGGCAGGATCTGGGGCGTGGCTTTCCCATCCTCCACATCCATATCCATCCAAATGACCCTTCTGCTTGTCTTGCACAGGCTTCGATTCTGATAACTCTTCTGGGGAATTTTCAGAGGCAAATCAGAAGGTCACTGGGAGGATCAACTTGGACTCTAGCAACAGCTCAAGGACTGGGAAAAGTGGGGAGAGGCCCCCTCGAGAGAATGGGGTTCAGAAGCACAGGTATGTGGTCTCCGTGCACTGTTGCAGAGTTGTCCACAGCGTGTCTGTCGTCCTTCCCAGAACGCGCCACAGTGCCCCCATGGGTCTCATGGGGGTCCAGCTAGAGGGGCAGCCCACCTGCAGGCTCTAGGCCTTCCTCCAATAGCCGCTACTGTCTGGCCAGCCTGTGCCACAGAGGCATGACACCTCTCTGCTTGGTCCTGGAGACCAGAGGACAACAGTGTTTGACCAGGGTCCCTTCCAGTGGAGTCCTTGCCCAGGATCCACGTGGCCTGGCGTGACTTGGGCCTTGCTGACTTCCTCTTGTCTGTGTCCCACTGAGCTACATTGGCTGGTATCCTCATGGGGACAGCAGGGGCTTGGTCAGCTAGCTGTGACAGGACCATATTTCACCCTCCTGCCAACATGTTCATGTTTGCATAGTGGTTCTGGGGCCAGCGGCCCTCACCAGCAGGCTTCAGTGCCTCAGGAGAGGCGAGACCCTGGGTAGATAGCAGCCCTCAGGTGGCAGTGGGTCCTGAGGCATGCTGACTACAGGGCCTCCAGCCTTACCCTGGCCTCTTTTCTGAGCGTGCCCCAGGTGCCTCCCTCTCTTCACCCTTCATTTGTGTGCTCAGCTGTCAGTAGGGCGCCTCTGCTGCGCTGGGTGTCAGAGCAGCCATACCCTCTGGACCCCGCCCTTCCCTCTGCACCGCGCCCTGTGGCCATTCTCCAGCAGTTAGCCCGATCTCTTGCTCCCTGCCTCAGACACCCTGTGCTGATACTTTGGCCTCTTTAGATGCATCCTGGCCCCTCAGTTCGCCTGCCTCTGCTGTGCCAGTCCACTTGGTGCACCTCTTACACCTCTCATCTCTTCCTGCCATGTGCAGTGGCACTTCTCAAAGTCAGACCCAAAGGCACCACCTCCGCCTTCTGCCTTCCTTCAGCTCACGCCACATGGTCCTGAGTGGCTCAGAACAGCAGCCCTTTGCCTGTGGACTGTCTTCTCTGGATACTGGTGCTCTCAGCATGAGGGCCAGCATCCTCCCACCTCCTGTCCTCAGGCTGGCTGTACGCTGCTCCAGCTCTGCTCCTCGGGCCCCACACACAGGGTCCTTTTTTGTGGTCTGGGGGTCCATCTAGCCCTGCCCTTGCCCGACGGGTGTCCACTATGTTCCTGGCTTGAGGCCCTCCCCTCCCCTGCATGTCTCAGTTCCCGTTCTTCGTCTCCATCTCACAAGGGCTCCTGTTCCTGGGCATGCTCTGACCCGTGCAGCATGTGCCCCTCCTGTGGGGCCCTCACTGTGTGCCGTGCCGTGCCGTGCCGAGGCTGCTGGTAATGAGCTCAGAGGGGTGATGAGGGGCCAGCTTCCAGCAGCCTGGCCACCGTGCCCAGTCGGCCTTGGTTTCCATTTCCTTTTTGCCTCACAGTTGCTCCCCCTTCTTCCTCTTTTTTTTTTTTTAATATTTATTTTTTAGATATAGTTGGACACGATACCTTTATTTATTTGTTTGTTTGTTTATTTACTTATTTACGTAAAAAAATTTTTTTAGATGTCCATGAGCCTTTATTTATATGTGGTGCTGGGAATCCAACCCAGGGCCTCACACTGCTAGGCAAGTGCTCTACCTCTGAGCCACTACCCCAACCCATTCCCTTCTTCCTCTTGCCACTTGAAATAAGCAATGTGCCCTAAAAGAGCTGCCCAATGTGCCTTCCCCGGGCCACCGTGGGCGAGGACTGGGTCCTGGAGACCAGAGGACAACAGTGTTTGACCAGTGGTCCCTTCCAGTGGAGTCCTTGCCTGAGGGCTGGGGCCCCTATTGGGATTCCTCTGCTCCTTCAGAGCAGCCACCATGAAATGGGAACTTCACTGAAGAATGCTAGGGTGGCCTCTTGGGGCTGAGGGTGGTGGCAGGGTCCCCAGGCGTGCTCCCTGGCACCTCTTTGTGCCCGTACTCTGCAGCACCCTGCCTGAGGCATGCGGCTACCCAACATTCAAAGGCAGTTCCCACAGGTGGAGACAGGTGCATGCAGCTCGCATCCTGAGAGGGCCACTCATGAGCAAGAGCTGAGTTAAAGATGGGGGTGCAGGTGTGACAGCTGGCCCATCTGGCTGGGGGACATTGGGAGGCAGGGACCTTGGCGGTTGCTGAAGCCGGGGACGCGGCTGGCTTCTGGAGAGGTTTCCTTGATGCCTTCCACGCCCAATGGCCTCACTTCTGTTCCTATCCTGCAGCCACCTCTTGAGGATGGGCTGGAGACCCTGAGTGGGCAGCAGAGCGGCCGACGGGGTCCCTAGTTGTCACTCGCCCCCTGCCTTGAGAAGGAAGCCATAGCCTGCCACTGCAGGGTCAGGGTCAGGACTCCAAAGGTGACATAGCCACCCTCAGGAGGCCTCCAGCATAGCAAGGCAGGAACCTCCCTGAGGCTGGGGCAGCAGCCAGGCTCCTCCCCTGGGTCTGCCAGAACGCGAGGCTCACATCAGGTCTGAAGGTGCAGGGGTGGTCGTGGAGCAGCCGTCCTGGGAAAGGGCCCTCCCACGAATAACAAGTGCCATCCGTCATTTGCTTCTCACAGGACAGCACTGCCTGCCCCCATGTTCACCAGAAGTGACTTCAGCGTGTGGAGCATCCTGAAGAAGTGCATCGGCCTGGTGAGCCTGGGTTGGAGCAGGAAGCCTGGGCATGCGGGGTCCTCGTGGTCGGCCGCCTCTGTGGGCGGGGCAGGGCTGCGGTGGGCTCTTCCCATCACAGAGGAGGTTCTTCCAGGTTGCAGGCAGCCTTTGTCAGGGTCTCAGGATTTGTAACAGGAAACTGAAAACTGGTGGGACGGTCAGAGCGTCCGTATGCTGTGGACTTTGCTGTGACCTTGGCTGCCTGTCGGAGTCTGGCGTGTCCTGAGGCTCTGGCCTGCCCTGCATTGGCAGCACCCGCGATGGGAGCCTGGGGCTGAGGCTTCCCGTGCGCCCGGTTCCTGAGACACGTCAGTTTCTTTCACTGTTGTCCATTTTAGTCCTTTTTCCTCCAGAGGAAGCTTCATCTTTGTGCTCAGTTTTTTACTTGGAAGTGATGTGAGGCTCATCACATCACTTACAGGATGGTGCAGGGCACCCTCCCATCCCTGGCAGCCCCTGGCGCTGGCTCGGAGCGCAGCTGCCACGCGGTGATGAGAACGAGGGCCCTGTGGTGGTGAAGCTCTGCCAGACTGCCTGCTCCGCGGCTTCCTGCTTTTTATGAGGTCCCACTTCTGGACCCTCTCTGGGATCCCTGGTAGCATTTGGCCCTCACATCTCCTTTGTGCCCTTCACTACAGAATGAATGACTTTGACGCCTTGCAGGCTACTGGCCCACTGTTTGGCAGAGTGTTCCTCAATTTAAGTTTGGCATTTTCCTGTGATGAGACTGAGGTTCTGCACTTTCTGCAGGAACACACAGAGGCCAGGGGCCCTCAGTCCCTTTTCTGAGGCTGTGCGTTGTCCACTCCTCTTCCTGGGGATGTTAACCTTGAACACTTGATCCTAGTGTCTACTGCACAATTGCTGCAAGGGTATCAGGTTCTCCTCTGGGTGATCATGCCCTGAGGGAATCAGATAGGTTCATTTGTTTCATTTTAATGTTTAGAGATTGCTTTTATGCATTTAATTTAGTTTTAAAATATGGGTCCAAAGTCAGATTTACTTAATGAGGTATTCAAAGTAGTCTGTTTTATGTTGTCAGTAACATAATATCACAGACTAGAAAAGTTATAAAGAAAAGAGGTTTATTTTTGCTCAAACTTCTGAAGTTTCAAGATTGAGGGCGTCTGGTGATGGGAGTCCCAAGAACGTGCAGGCATCACATGGTGGGAGACAGAGAGTGTGCACACACACACACAGGTGTGTATATGTGAATGAGCGTTTGTACCGCTTTTGGTCTCTCTTCCTGGGTTTGGCTTGGTTTTTTTTTTTTTTGGTTCTGTGGGTGGAACCCAGCGGAGGGCAGCAGTCTGGGAGCAGCTCTGCCATCACCACTGTGGTGTGGGTTGGGAGCGGGTCTGTGGGCCTGGGGAGTGGAGGGGATTCAGGGCCACTGCATAGGAAGACCTCCAAGTGTTGCAACAGGTTCCATGTGGGGTCTGATGGAAGTCAAGGCTCACAGCACAGGTGGCAGGTCATGCAGGAAGCTAACCGTGCAGTCTTCCCTAACCCTTGCAGGAGCTGTCCAAGATCACAATGCCAATAGCCTTCAACGAGCCCCTGAGTTTCCTCCAGCGGATCACGGAGTACATGGAGCACGTGTACCTTATTCACAAGGCCTCCTGCCAGCCCCAGCCGCTGGAGAGGATGCAGGTGGGCAGTGTGTATGGTGGGCACCACAGCAGTCTTGGTGCACATGACACCGTGGAGTCAGAGTCCTGGGCGTCCACGGGTGGGAGGTCCAAGGGGGCCACGGCATTTGTTCTATAGCGTGTTTCCAGTGGCCCTTTGGCCCTGAGAGCTTCCTGGTGCCACCTTCTGGTGGAGGTGATGCTCATGGGTCCTTATAGTACCACTGCCCTACGTGTGCACGTGCATGCGACTGTGTGGACGTGTGTGTCTGTGCACGTGTGTTTTATGTGTGT
Source organism: Callospermophilus lateralis (assembly GCF_048772815.1). Taxonomy (NCBI): domain Eukaryota; kingdom Metazoa; phylum Chordata; class Mammalia; order Rodentia; family Sciuridae; genus Callospermophilus; species Callospermophilus lateralis. The sequence continues at coordinate 196,875,422 of NC_135307.1, forward strand.
GTGTGTGGGCACAGGTGTGTGTGCTTGAGCGCTTGCAGGTACATCATGTGAGAGGCAGACTGTGCCAGTGTCTGCAGGGAGCCCAGCTGTGGGGGTGGAGAGCAGCACGGTCCTTGATATGACTTTGAGGAAGTGAGGGGTGACAATGGCACTTCCCTGGAAGTTTTGTAACCGTGAAGAGTGTTTCTAGCAGAAGGTGAGCAGCCACGGGCTGAGAGAGTGCTGCCCTGCAGCTGAAGTTGTTCTGACCTGCCGTGTGTTGTCCGCAGTGTGTGGCTGCCTTTGCCGTCTCGGCCGTGGCTTCCCAGTGGGAGAGGACCGGCAAGCCATTCAACCCGCTCCTGGGAGAGACGTATGAATTGATCAGGTAAGAGGGGGCTGTAGAGGCTGGGGTCATGGCTCAGTGGTAGAGCGCTCGCCCAGCGTATGTGAGGCACTGGGTTCATTTCTCAGCACCACATATAAGTAAATTAAATAAAGGTCCAATGACAACTGAAAAAATATATTTAAAAAAGTGGGGGACTGTCATGAATACTCTAGTTGGGCTCTTGGGTGACAGGTGAGCCTGGTTCTCTCTAGCATTGGTGTCTCGGCTCATGAGGAGCTGTTGGAGGGTTTGGGATGCTATGGGCAAGCTGTTTCACACCCAGAGTGCTATGGTGGCAGGGCAAGGCCCTGCCCTAGTGAGGCAAGACCAGGGCGAACCAGAGGGTCGTGTGCGGCGGGTTGTAGAAGAACCTGTGCTGCCTGGTCCTGATATGCGTGCTTGTGGAGAAGTGTGGGTGAGTGCTAGCTTTCAACCTTGGCAAAACCAAGTACTAATGAGCAAACCAGGCCATTTTAAATAGCACTTTGGGGACACCGTTAGAAGAGAGAAAAATCCAAGCCAGACACAGTGACACACACATGTAATTCGGTGACTCCGGAGGCTGAGGCAGGAGGACCACAAGTTCGAAGCCAGCCTGGACCACGTAGTAAGATACTGTCTCAAAACAAAAGGAAAGGGCTGGGGTGTAGTTTGTGGGTACTGCACCCCGGTTCAATCCCACGTCTCAGGGGAAAAAGAGAGAGGTGAATCCAAAAAGAAGGGTAACTGCAGAGGCGCTGTTCACGATGCAGCCCCCACTGACCACCACCGGCCACACGGGCCCTGGAGTGGCTGGGCATCCTGGCCAGGAGGGGTGCAGATAAGGCCTTGTCTGCGTGGGCTGACTCCTGCCTGGGGAGCTCCTTCTAGGCAGAGTCCCTGCCCTCCTGGTGCCCTCCAGGTCGTGCTCCCTTTCACTCTTGCCCTGTGCCTAGTGCAGACCAAGACTGGACACAGGTCCTGGACTCCAGCCCAGAGGCTGGCTGGCCGGAAAGCTCTCCACACTGTGCAGCCTCGGGCTATGAGAAACCGTCCTGTGCCCTGTGAGAATGCCCACTCTAGGGCACTACCCAGGTGCGAGGCCGTGCCAGAGCACTGTGCCCTCAGCCCAGCCGAGACGTGGGGCTGTTTGTGTGTCCAGGGACCTTCTTAGTCTGCTGCCCTCAGGCACTGTGGGTGAGCGGGTGAGTGCCTGCCGGATGCTGAGGGGGAGGCTGAAAGAGGGAAGGGAAACTGACCTCTTTTCTGAGTTTGGCGCTTAGCAAGTGAGACTGCCCGGTGGAGGAGGACATGGAGGATGAGGTGTCAGGCAGTCAGGCCGTTCCTGCCAAGAGCATTGTAGCTGTTGGCCGCAGGGTGCCAGGCTGCGTGCAGGTGGTGCTGCCCAGAGCCCAGTGCTAGTGGGGGCCCTGTGTCCTGCTTTAGTTCTCTTTCCCATGGAAAGCAGAACCTGCTAAAGCAGTTAGCCTCCTATTTGGGGTGAGAGTTAATTGATGACCCTTTGGGATATTTTATTAAGTCTGTTTTTTAACTATAAGAGCATACTCTTCCTAGAAAATGTGCAACTTTGAAAAAAAGTAGAAAATGTGAGTCAGATATAACTCCGTGAAAAATCATTGCTGAAACCATTTTGGTAGGTTTCCTTTTGTTTGTGAAGAGCTTTGCTCAGGCTGGGGCAGTTGCCTATCTGTGCCAGCACTGGCCTCGACCATCTGGGGGGCCGGCCGACTGTCAACCCAGGTCCTCCTGAGTGTCTGCTGAGATGCAGCAGCTATAGTTGGGAAAGCGTGTCGGAGCCAGTGGTTGAGGCTCCGCTCTGCTCCCAACCCATTCAGGAGGGTTCAGCTTCGGCCTTCCCCTTGCTCTGCTGCTGTGGGGACTGTCGGAAGTTTGTGGGGTTTTTTTGGTTTGTTTGTTTGTTTGTTTTTAATACTCTTTTAGTTGTAGATGGACGCAATATCTTTATTTAGGTATGTATTTTTATGTGGTGCTGAGGATGACACCCAGCGTCTCACATGTGCCAGGCGAGCACTCCACACTGAGCCCCAGCCCAGCCCCCGCCCCAGGAGCTTGTGGCTTGATTGGCTGTTGGCTATTACTGAGTGCTGGAGCTGCTGCTGGTCAGAGAGCATGGTGATGCAGAGGCCCGCAGGGAGAGGCAGGACCGTCCTCCAGAGGCTGTCCAGTTCCTAGCAAGAGGGCTGCAGGGAGGAGGGAAGGGCCACCCGCCAGGTGCACGTACGGCATCTTTCCGTCTTGAAGTCATGGAGAGCAGCTCCCTTTCTAGATCCTCCTGAGCAGCCACGGCTAGTCGCTGGGCCTGCAAGCCCCCAGTCACGTGCTCAGGGCTGTGCTCCAGATGCTGGTGGTGTGGTCGCTGGAGTCATTAAAATGCCTCGGGCAGGGGAGCCAGAGTAGGGAAGAGGTTGTGGACATGGAAAGAAGCTCTGGGTGAGAAGAACAGGGACAGGCGAGACACAGCACACGGGGTCCAGCCTTCTGGGTGCCGTCTGGGTGGAGCTGGAGTTTCACAGCCTGAAAGCACCAGCTCTTCCAGGTCCCAGCACGTGCCCCACTGGGCAGCATCTCCCCCACACCTCTGCTGGATGAGCGGGCCGAGCAGCCCCGCTCAGCAGCAGTGCAGACCCCGTCCTGCACCCGTGCTCACATCCCGCAGATCCCTCAGTGAGGCTAAAAATACACCTTCTTTTCTTAGACAAGTATTCATCTTGTAAATTACAGACTTTGGTAGGCAACCTTTTAAAACCTAATTTTTCACCTTTCCTTCCTCTGTAATGATTGGGAATTCTGATTCCAGATAACTTAGTAATTATGTGGTTTAGCTTTTATAATTTTTAATGACTACAACTGTAGGTGTATCCACAGTTCCGGAACAATTAAACACTGACATTTTTATTGAATAAGAGAGTCTGCTCAAAGCCCTGCTTCCTGGCCAAGAACATTTTGGGGTGCAAGACATTCCATCACTGAAGTTCCAGGAACTTCATAACAAGACCGGGCAGGACGCCCCTCCGGGGGCCACAGTCAGCCCTGGCTTTGCTGCAGTGGGGTCTGCAGGGCTGAAGCGAGTATTCTGGACCATGCTGGCCTGCAGTGGGAGCAGCTGTGAGGCGCAGGCGTCCCCCGGGGACGAGCAGCAGGCGGGTGGCAGGCCTCCAACCAGCGCTTGCTCTGCAAGCTGGCCAGGTGTGCTCAGGAGTGACACTCCGTGGCTGTCAGGCAAACTGTGCCTTCTGAGAAACACCTGTTTTGTGTTTCTGCTGCCTGTCACACACAGCCTGGGGGCTCCTAGTGCCCAGCACCTCTGCCAGACCAGACTGGAGGTAGCAGGGCTGGATCTGCTGGGCAGTGGGATTGCAGGGCCCTGAGCCCGACAGTTGAGCTGTCCTTCTGTTGGGTTTGTTGTCACTAATGTGACTCTTTCCCTGTCTCTTCCTTTCCTTCCTCTCCTTATTTCTGAACCCAGGGAAGATTTAGGGTTCAGATTTATATCTGAACAAGTCAGTCACCACCCTCCCATCAGCGCTTTCTATTCAGAAGGCCTCAGCCAGGACTTCGTGTTCCATGGCTCCATCTACCCGAAGCTGAAGTTCTGGGGCAAGAGTGTGGAGGCGGAGCCCCGGGGGACCATCACCCTGGAGCTTCTCAAGTGAGTAACAGGAGCAGACGGCTGCTTCCCACTGGGACTTCCTTCCAGGGAGGTCCTTTCCCAGGATGGGCAGCCTGCCCACGGGAGATGCTTCAGCAGTGTTTGTCGGGACTGTGCTGCGTCCCAGGACGATGGAGTCCACTGTCCTTTTCCACACCAGTGTGCTTTTCTCACTCCTTGTCTTGGTCCTCTCGTCCAGCCTGGCAGCCTGGACCGCACAGCTCCTTACCTCACCTGTAGCACCCACCAGGCTGCACCTGAGCCAGCCTGGCCAGCGCCTGCTCCCAAGTTGGCAGGGACTTCGTTCCTGGTCAGGAACTCCTCCCAGGGCTGCCTGGGCATGGCGCTGGCCTCTATCAGGGGGTCCTGGGGAGACAGCAGCCATGAAAGGCCCCTGTAGCCCCAGCCGCTGTGTGCCCTGCGTCTCCACATAGACTGCGCAGCCACTGCCTGTGCGCACAGGGGCGAGAGTGGCAGTGAGGACTGCTGGAGCGCCTCTGAGAGGTCTCCTGCCTCCATCTGGAGAGGACCCGGGAGAGGCCCTCCCTGGAAGGAAGTCACAGCAGCCACCCTCCTCTAGTCCAGCGCCCACCGAAGGTGCCAGAGGGCAGCAAACCTCCAGCTCACCCTGGAGCTCGAGGCCCACTGCAGACAGGCCCTCCTTGGCGGCCAGTCCTCTGAGATGGTCTTGCTGACGGCAGCTGCTCCAAGCACGCGCCCAGTGCAGTTCCTGCCATTGGCCCACCTAGCTGCTTTCCATACAGTGCACTGAGGACCTGGAGGGGACTGACCCCCACTGCCGCCCCCAGAATGTGACCACCAGACCCTGCAGGCAGTCCCTGTTGTAAATTTCGGCTGCCAGAGCTGCTTCATGTGTTTTCTTTTGGGGGTGGGGTGCACGGAATTGAAAAGTGGCAGGCCCTTTGGGTCAGTGCGTTCAGGTCCCCTAGGAAATTCCAGGGGCTCTGTGCAGGTGTGGTGCACTGTCCTGCCCTGAGCTGGTCTTGCCCCGTCGGCTCTTTGTTGCCGCTCTGTGCTGCAGCCGTCAACGTGGGAGTCTCTCCTGGGAAGGGCTGCTTGGGAGGAGGAAGAGTCCATGGGAAGGAGTGGAGCGCGTGGACAGCATGCCTGCTCCCTGTGTCCCTGCCTGGCTGGGTGCACCCCCCACAGGCCGGGGGCTCCTCAGGACTGCATTACCATGGTGTGTCTGTGAAATGGTTTTCTGTTGACAACTTCACAGGAAAGCCATTTCTCTTGTCTCAGTCTTCTTTTATTGCTTATTAACTTGTCTTGACATTTAAGTAGAAAGCTTTGTTGATGCTACAAAGGAAAGAAGAAATAAATTCCACCAGCACTCTGAGCTTATGGGCCGCACTGCAGAGACTTCAAAGCCCTGGGCGACTCTTGGCAGGCTTGGCATCACGCTCTGGATGTCTGGTCTGGCGTTCGGGTCACACAGGCCTGTGCATCGCTGCGCCTGACGTTCTCTTCTGTGTTCCAGACATGGCGAAGCCTATACCTGGACCAATCCCACCTGCTGTGTGCACAATGTCATCATTGGGAAGCTGTGGATAGAGCAGTACGGGACAGTGGAGATCCTGAACCACAGGTGACGCCCAGGCCCTGCCCAGCCACCTTCCCGTCACTCATCTTAAGGGGCCCCTGCCCTGGCTGGCTAGGTTGGTCCCGGCCAGTGCTGAGGTCAGGGCGAGTGTGCCACATTGGTTGAGTGGTTAATTTATTTGAAATTTTAAACTGAAGAGTGGAGTCATTATTGGGAAAAACCAGTGACCACCTGGCATCACCTAGTATCCAGGCTGTAATACCTTATGCTGGGAACTCATGACTTACTGTTTTTTTAAGTATGAGATATAATTTCTAATCATAAAATTTACTGAGTTGAAATGAGCACTTAAGTGACATTTTAGTAGATTTACCGGATCACATAGTCCTCACCCCAAAGTTGTGGTATCTCTTTCTGTGCCTGGGCCTCCTGAGGCACTGATCGTCCTCGAGGCCCGGCCTCCGGCCCTGCTGTGTCGCAGGCTGGCCTTTCAGGACTTCCCACGTCGTGAACGCCTGCCCGTGCTTGTTTCCCACAGGACCGGCGACAAGTGTGTGCTGAACTTCAGGCCATGCGGGCTGTTTGGGAAGGAGCTTCACAGAGTGGAAGGGCACATTCAAGACAAAAAGTAGGTCTGGGGGCTGGGACGCAGCTCGTTGGTGGAGCGCTTGCCTCGCACGCACAGGCCCTGGGCTCAGTCCAGCTCCTCAGAAAAAACAGCCTGGGAGGCTGGTGCTGTGACGTGAGTGGGCGCCAGTGGCCGCACATGCCCCACCCAGGCGCCTGTCACAGCAGACGCTTTGTTCAGGAAGAGAAAATAAAGACAGTCTTTTTTTTAGTTGTCCATGGACCTTTATTTCATTTATTTATTCATATGCGATGCTAAAACTCAAACCCAGTGCCTCCCGCGTGCCAGGCAGGTGCTCCACCACTGAGCCCCACCCAGCCCATATCAAGACCATTTGGGAGCAGCTTCTGGTGACTGGAGAGTGGAGCCCATTCCCTTCCAGAAGGAAAAATATCCAGTTGGCCTGAGAAATGAGAGCTTTTTCTCAGGAGAGAAGTGCAGTTTTACAAGCAGAGCTGAGGTTCAGACTTTGACCCAGTGTCCCTTCCCTGCTGCAGCTGTGCCAGGCCCCAGGCGGATGGGTGGTAGCCTGTGTGGTGCTGTTGGCAAGGCCTGGTTCATTCCACTCTACACCAGGGACTTCAACAAATTTTTGCAAGCAGACAAATGGTTGGTGGTGTTATGACAGATTTTTCATGATTTTTTAACCCACTCTGTGTTAATTTCTTTATGTATTAGATTTCAAATTTATCAGTTTTTTTTAGCAAGGAATTAGGGCCATATAAGAGATTACTTCTAGCTCCCAAACTCTAGTTTCCAACTTAAAACAGTAGTTTTGCTCCACCTTCTCCCGAGTACCAGATTTTACCTGTTTAACCTGCCTGTAAAATGCCGTCACACTTGAGACGGACAGTGTTTCCCCTGGTGCATGGCAGGACCCAGCATGTGGACTTTAGAGGACAGCGGCCCCGTGGGTGGGATCTCAGTGGCCAGCACTGCGGCCAGTCTCCTGTGGAGTTGCTGAGGCTGCTGTGTCTGTGGGGCCGTGGGCTGCCGGGCTGGGGCTGGCACCTGTGGCGCAGAGCGTGTACAGTGGGCCTGGCCCCAGGCTTTCCATCTGTGGGCTGGCTTCCTGTCGCTATGATGAAATACTTGAGGAAACCACTTGAACAGGAGATGATTTGGCTACTGATTTCAGGTTTTAGTCCATGGTTGCTTGACCCAGTTGCTTCTGGGCCTGTGGGGGCAGCACATTGTGGTGGGAGGGCCCAGCAGAGAAAAGCTGCTTAGCTCCTGGTGGCCAGGAGGTGGGAGAGGGGAGAGGGGACAGACACACCCTTCAAGGACATGCCCCCGGTGACCTGCTTCCTCACCTCTGACAGTCTCCACACTGGCCAGCAGCCCATGAAACCATGAAGTCATTGGTGGGTTGATCCCTTGATGGGGTGGGCGCCCTCATGATCCAGTGACCTCCTAAAGGCCCCACCTCTGCTCTGGGGACCAAGCCTTTGACACATGAGCTTTTTGGAGACCTTTAGGATCCAAATCAGAAAGCCATCCTAAACCTGAGGACAGTTCCTCTAGAGATGGGCAGCTGTCTGAGGCTGGCTCTGCAGGGTGCCCGAGACAGGCCTGCTCTACTAGGGCATAGACTCAGCACAGCCACCACATGCTCTTCCTAGGCCGAGGAAAACGGGAAGGGACCAGCATCAGAGAGCCCCAGGGTTGTCATGAGGTGAAACTGACAGGCAGTGGCCACGGAGGAAGCAAGTGTTGTTGGTGTGGTCAATGGAAGGTCTACAAGCATGCGAACGTCCAGTGTGTTTGGAAAATGACTCTAGGGCTCGGGAATGTGACTCAGCGGTAGGGCACTTATCTGACGTGTGTGAGGTCCTAGGTTCCATCCCCAAGCAAAAAGAAAGAGACGGGTACCTACAGCTCTGCCCTTGGAGAAGTGTGCGTCTGCCGCCTCCTACAGCCTGAGGCCCCTTTTAGCCTTCTGTGGCTTCCCCTCTTTTCTGCTTTGGTGCATCAGGGTTAGGAGGAGTCCTTCTCGAGTGACATGAGCGGTGTCCTAAAAGTCCGTCTTCGTCTTTGCATTTATACCCAGTGGTGTCCCCCAGTTTAGAGCACATGCCAGAAGGGGACGTTCCCCGCCGGCAAAGGCAGGGAGCTGTGTTCGCAGAGTGGCTGCTGGCTGCCCTGACCGAGCTCCCAACCCTTTGCTACAGCAAAAAGAAGCTCTTCATGATCTACGGCAAGTGGACTGAGTGCTTGTGGGGCATCGACCCCAGTTCCTATGAGTCCTTCAAGAAGCAGGAGAGGAGAGGGGACCACCAGAGGAAGGCCAGGCTGGTGAGTGGCTCTCTGGGCAGACTCTGGGCGGTGGAGCCTGTGGCAAGGGCCGTGCTGTTCCCTGGAGCTCTGGGTCAGCCTCGCCCTCCGCTTGCCTGCGGGGGGTGTGGTGCCTTCCTGGCCGCAGCCAAGAGAGACGAGTGTGTGGAATCTGTTGAGATGCTTGTCTGTCTGGGCTCTGGGCAGTGGGTCTCCTGTGTCCTGTGGTGTCGCGGCTGCTCTCCTAAACCATGGCTTGCAGTTGCCTCCCTGGCTGGAGCAGCCGCTGGAGCCTCATGCAAGCCCATGTCTTTGGGAGCTCTGGGTTTAGGGTCCTGCTCAAGTACATCCCCTAGGCGTGTGTGAAAAGCCAAATGAGCCACGCGTCTGCTTCTCCCATCCTGGGAACCAGGTGATCTGTCCAGCAGTCAGAGTATTGCCAAGGATTTCCCAGAGCTTGGGAATTCAGTGATCTTAAGACACGTTACTCCTGAGCTTCAAACCAGACCTGAGGGGCTGGGGCTGGGGCTCAGTGGTAGAGCACTCACCTAGCACGGGCGAGGCGCTGGGTTTATCTCTGCAGGGCCAGCCACACTGAGCTCAGCACCACATAGAAATAAATAAATAAAATAAAGGTGTTGTGTCCAGCTGTAACAACCACAAAAAATAAATGCTAAAAAAACAAAAAACAGACATGATAATACAGAAGGGATGGTATGTTTCCTAGATGTGAACCCATGTGCCCAACTCAAGATCTTCAGTATTTATTTCACAAAAATGTTGAACCTCCTCAGCCCCTTCCAGGAGTCTGAGTGTTTTCATGTTATGATATTCATGCATGGTGCTACACATCTTTCCTAATAACTCTCTTTCTTTTTTTTTTTTTTAGTATCTCCCAAATTCTTTTTTTAATATTTATTTTTTAGTAATAGGTGCACACAATATCTTTATTTTATATTTATGTGGTGCTGAGGATCGAACCCAGTGCTTCACGCATATTAGGCAAGCACTCTACCTCTGAGCCACAATCCCAGCTCCCCTAATAACTCTCTTTCGTTAAAAAAAAAAAAAAGAAAAGAAAATTTCACATAGGTTTGGGCTGAGCACGGTGGTGCACATCTGTAATCCTAGCAACTTGTGAAGCTAAAACAGGATTGCAAGTTCCAGGCCAGCCTCAGCAACTGAGACCCAGTCTCCGAAAAAGGGCTGGGACGTATGGATGTAGCTTGGTGTAGAGCACCCTGGTTCAGCCGGCTGTGTAGACTTGGAGTGGGAAGTCTTCTTGGTGGGGTCACGGGGTGCTTTCACCAGCTTTGCACTTGCTCTGGGTGACCTGGAATGGGAGTCTCCCTAGTGCTGACCACTGGGTGTAAGTGGGTCCACAGCTGCATCCAGTGACCACTGTCCTCTCCACCTAGGACCCATGGGCTCTGAAGACAGCGTAGCAGTGTCTCTCCCAAGGAGGGGTGGGCCCTGGGGCTCAACCTCGAGCTGCCCAGCCACCATGAGCTCAGCCCTGGGGAAGCTTCCTGCCTGAGGGCAGCAGCAGCATCCAGGGAAGCCCCTGGCACTGGTGTGGCAAGTCCCCTGCTAGGCAGGTGGCCCCCACAGGGTCTAGCCACACGCAGAGGAGGGCACAGCACACCTGCTGCCACCCTGCCTGTCTTCTCTGCAGGAGGAGGGAAAGCCCAGTGTGCTGGCCCTGCAGAGAGCAGGAGCCCGAGTTCTGTTCATAAGCTGGAGGGTGGGTGGTATCACCAACTAGGGAGACAGTTTGACTTAAAAAAAATAGGGGCTGGGGTGGCTCAGCCGTAGAGCACTTGCCTCGCACATGTGAGGCATTGGGTTTGATCCTCAGCACCACATAAAAATAAGTATACAAAATAAAGGTATTGTGTCCATTTACAACTAAAAAAAAATTTAAATCATTTATATATATGTGTGTGTATATATATATTTTTAAACTGGAAATTGAATCCAGGGGTGCTCTATCATTGAGCTACACCTCCAACCCTGTTTTCATTTTATTTTGAAATAGATCTTGCTGAGTTGCTGGGGATGGCCTCAAACTTATGATCCTCCTGCCTTAGCCTCCTTAGTAGTTGGGATTATAGACATGCATCATAATGCCCAGTTTGATTTTCTTCTTAGTTAAAAAAAAAAAAAAGAAAAAACTTGACCCTTGTTTTTCCTGGGGGCTTGGGAACAGGTCTCAAGTGTCTGGGAGGCTCTTCTGAGGGGTCCTGTGTTGCAGGACGTCGGACCTGAGATCGCCAGCGAGGTGGCTGGGGACACAGCTGATGACGTGCCCATGGCCCAGGAGACCGTGCCAGTCATTCCCGGCAGCAGGCTGCTCTGGAGGGTCAACAGCCGGCCCCCCAACTCAGCCCAGGTCTGTGCCTTGTGCCTTGCAGCCTCCTCTAGCTCCACCCTGCCCACTGCCTAGTCAGCTGCTGCCTCATCCTCCCCTGACCAGCGTCCGTGCCTTCCTGCCTGTAGCTTCAGCTGGCTGTCCCTGGGTCAGGGAGCCCCATCACACCACTGCACCATTTCCACAGCTGGCCTTCCCAGCGGCCACCCTAGCAGGTGCCCGTGATGCAGCCACAGGGCCTCCCCACTGCAGAGCTCCCGAGAGACCTCGTATCTGGCGGCCTGGCAGCGCTGCGTCTTCCCAACAGATCACAGTGCGGCGGCTCTGGCTGCCCTGGCCAGTTCCTCCACCAAGCAGATGCCCCACCTGCCCTCTGAGGTCCGCAGTGACTGCCTTTCATCAAAAAGGGGCTCCAGGGCTGGGGCTGGGGCTCAGTGGTACAGAGCTTGCCGAGCAAGTGTGAGGCCCTGGGTCCCATCCTCAGCACCACATAAAAGTAAACGAATAAAACAAAGGTATTGTGTCCACCTACAGCTAAGAGAAAAAGGGGGGCTCCCGGGCTGGGGATAGAGCTCAGTTGGTAGACTGCTGGCCTCACATGCACAAAGCCCTGGGTTCTGTCCCTAGCACCCCCCCCACACACACACGGAGGGCAGGGATCCAAGCTTCTCTGTAGAGTCTGTTTTGCTGACTCGTCTTTGAGACAGAGTCTCGCTGTGTTGCTTAGGCTGGCCTTGAATCCCTGGGTGCAGGGACCTCTGCCCCAGCTCCTGGCAGCTGCAGTGCCGTGTGCACCACCATGTGCAGTCCCTCACCTGTGCAGATACTCAGGGCACTGTGGCGTTCACCCTTGAAAACCTCACTTAGGATCTATTCCGTAATAAACCATACTGCTCCATATAACAAGCCAAAAAAGACATTACACACTATGTCACTTCATATCTATCATAAATTATATAGGCATGAAGTCTGTGTGCTATTTAGCGACTTCTGTGGTGGTATTGTGGCCTGCACACATAACAGGGTGTGTAAAATAAGAAAAGGGAGACCGGGGCCATAGCCTGGTGGCAGGGTGCTGGCAGAGCAGCACAGGTCCCCAGAGCAATCTCCAGCTCTGTAGAGAGGACGGGGAGCACAGCCCCTCTCCACAGCCACCGCTGCTGGGCTGGGAGGGATGGCCAGCTCAGCAGCACTGTTTTCAGTTATGTTTTAGAGAAATAGTTTCAGAGGGAAATTCTTTAAGAATAATAATTGGTGCACCTGTAATCTCAGCAACTTGGGAGGCTGAGGCAGGAGGATCACAAGTTCCAGTCCAGCCTCTTTTTTTTGTTTGTTTGGTATTGTGGATCGAACCAGGGCCTCGTGCATGCAAAGCAGGCACTCTACCACTGAGCTATATTCCCAGCCCCAAGAGCAACACTCGCTCCCTCATCCTTTGTTCAGTGGTGCTGTTGAGTGCCTCCTGCCTGCCAGTGGGCTCAGGGTTCTGGGAGCAGACTCAAGAAGAACAGGAGAGTCCCTTGGCACCAGCCAGTCTGGTGGCAGGCAGTGGGCACTTGGCTGGGAACCACGTGGCCCATTAGAAGTACCAGGGAAACACAGGGCGCAGCAGAGAGGCTGCAGTGGAGGGGTCCAGGAGGGAGGCAGAGGGGATGGCCAGGAGCAGAGTGTGCAAGAGGGCCACAGGCCCGGGGCCCGTGTGGGCAGGATGCAGGGGATTCTGACCACCCTAGCTTTTGCAGAGTGACGTGGGCACCCTGGGAATTGTTTGAGAGGGGATTTGCATTCCTGTGGCCCTCGAGCCATTTGCTGGATGTGACAGGAAGAGAAGAGGAGGCCAGGTGGGAGCCAGGAGCCAACCTGGAGGGGCGAGTGCAGGGGTGCAGTGTGTGCAGTGGATGGCAGTCTGGCCTCTGCTGAGCAGAGCTTGCGGTTGTCGACACACCATTGTCCATGCTGGGAGTCAGCCTGCGGCCCTGGGCATGGGTGGTCACAGGGTGGCGGGCCTAGGGGTGCGGGCTGACAGGGCATTTTGGAGAGTGGGTGCTGTGTGGCTGCTGGCAGCAGGTCCAGAGTGCCTGTGGCTCTGACTGACTGTGGCGCTGACCACGTGCTGTCGCGCTCCCCACAGATGTACAACTTCACCAGCTTCACTGTGAGCCTCAACGAGCTGGAGTCCGGCATGGAGAAGACCCTGCCACCCACAGATTGCCGCCTGCGCCCCGACATCCGCGGCATGGAGAATGGCAACATGGGTACGTGCTGGGCTGGGCTCACAGTGCCGGTGTGGGTGGATGCGGAGTGGTCTGAGTTCATTCCAAGTCCACGCAGGCCGCCTGCATGGTTCGTCTGTGCTCTTCCCTCAGCTGAGCCTTGATAGGGAGCCCCCGAGCAGCCCCTGCCACCCCCTCGCTGTGCTGGGCAGGCCTCAGGTTTCCACCTGACCCCACACTTGCTCCCTGCCCCCCAGTGCAGGCCGGGTGACAGCAGGACTCCCAGGGTGACACCTGTCCAGCGGGCTCCCGGGCTTTGCTGTAATCCTGGTGCTTCAGCAGAGAACCCACCCCATGAGGGTGCTGCGGGGGCCACTTCCATCCCTGTCTAGAGCAGGCAGGCATGCCCTGGGCTCAGGATGTGCACGCTTTGGGGGACTGATGGCCGCCAGCACCTGCTCTCCTGCTTGGGCTTCGGGTGGCTCTGTATTTGGTTCCCCACACACTGTAACAGGCGGGCGCAGGCAGCCACCTGGGAGGGGTCCTCCCAAGGCAGGCAGAAGGTTCTGGCTTCTTCAGGAAGGTTTGAACCAGCCTAACCCTTAGCCAGATCTGTTTGCTTGGACTAGATCTGGCCAGCCAGGAGAAGGAGCGGCTGGAAGAGAAGCAGAGGGAGGCCCGCAGGGAGCGTGCCAAAGAAGAGGCCCAGTGGCGGACCAGGTGAGGGGGCCGGAGGAGGGCCTGCACACTCCTGGGGCTTCAGCCCTGTACGCCTGGTGGTGAGCTGTAGTGATTCCATGGCGCATAAAGGCAGTGACCCCACCCCCTGACTGTGCTGGTCTCGACACGTAGGTGAGGGCCTGAGCCCCTGGGTGGCGCACCAACCTGTAGTCACCCACTGGAGCAGGCTGTGCACGAAGGCCAGGTCACCTCAGACCTGGGCCTGGCTGACCTGCTTCATAGCCTCACACAGCACTCTTGTCAAATGTGGCCAATTTAAGGATAAAATGTAGCTCAAACTTGGCTACTCACTGAAGCAAAAGGGTCCATGAGGGTTGGTGACGCTCTACATTGGCACCCATGGCAAGACTGGCAGAGGCCACGCCCCACTGTGGCCTGCAGCTCAGCTCCAGACCAAAGCCCAGGTCCTTCGGAGAGCTGTGGACAAGAGGCACGCAGCCTGCCGTGGCCCCTCTGCTGTGCTGACTGGGTGGAGCCCAGGGGTACGGAGAGCTGTCACCTTGCTTCCTCCTGTGGTGGTCCTGGCATGAATGGGGCCTGTCCCCTGAGGACTCAGGTGCATGGTGACTGAGCACAGGGAGATTAAGCACAGTGTGTGTGGAAGTCTCAGTCCTTGCAGACACCCCTGGACCTGGGAGCAGGTCATTCTCACCAGGCTTCTTGTTTTCTGGGACAGGGGCTCCCTGGGTGGCCAGCCTCCACCTCCCCAGGACCTTGGCCACAGGCGCCACCACTGGGTGCCGTTCTTTTTTCCTTTCTTTTCAGTATGGGGGCCTGGGAGTTCTACTACTGAGCTATATCCCTAGACCTTAATTTTTTTTTTTTTTTTTAAAGAGAGAGAGAGAGAGAGAGAGAGAGAGAGAATTTTTTAATATTTATTTTTTAGTTCTCAGCAGACACAACATCTCTGTTTGTATGTGGTGCTGAGGATCGAACCCGGGCCGCACGCACACCAGGCGAGCGCGCTACCACTTGAGCCACATCCCAGGCCCCTAGACCTTAATTTTTAAAATTTTAAGACAGGGTTTCCCTAAGTTGCTGAGCCTGGCCTGGAGCTTGCATCTTCCTGCCTCAGGCCTCTGGTGGCAGGGATGGCAGGTGTGGCCACTGAGCCCACACGCTTCATTCTTTGTGTCTTTGTTTTCAAGGCCCCTTAACAATGAGGTTGGGGGTTTTGAAGCCCATTCTTGATGCTGAGGCATCCAGTGTAGTTTACTGTCTTTATTTTTGAATTCGCCTTGCTCCAGGAAAGAACAGTTGAACTCCTTTCTTGTTTTTAAGAATATAAAAACCTTTGTTGTGAGAATAACGGTGACTTTGTCCTCGGAACACAACACCCTGTATTCCCTGCCCCGCATGGCAGACATGCTAGCCCAAGGCCAGGGCGCTGTGACTGTGGAGCACCACCTCTCTGCTCCAGGGCCACTCTCTGAGGATGGCCTGCTGGGGAGGGCTTTAAGTGAGGCAGATCCTGGTGGTTTTGTTGGGGAACGAGGGTGACATGGGGAACTCAGTGGCAGGTGCTTCCCTGAGCCGTGTTTCTCAAGTCCCCTGGGCTGCTGTCAGGGGCAGAGGTGGCGGCCGGGCCCTGCGACCACCTCGCTGTGCTCCACAGGTGGTTCCACCCAGGCGACAACCCCCACACGGGCACTCCCGACTGGCTCTACGCAGGGGACTACTTCGAGCGGAACTTCTCGGACTGCCCCAACATCTACTGAGGGCCTGGAGGCCCAGCCCAGAGGCCTGCAAGCCGGACCCCGAGTGGCGCTCTGAGTATTGCCACGGCAGAGCCCAGCTTCTCTGGCCAAGGTGGTGGAGGTGACCTCATCCCTGACCAAGGATCTGACCCACTTCGCTGTGGCAGTCCCTCACAGAGCGCCACCCGAGGCCTCAGAAGGAAACCCTGCCTTCCCATCGGGGGCCGAGTGAGGCTGGCTGGGCTTGCCGCGCTCGCTCGGTCACCACATCGGTAGCTAAGGGGGGGGGGGGGTGTGTGCTCCTCTGAAAAGAGGGGCAGGTGGATCTTGAAAGCAACCAGGAGGCCAGGGACTGCCATCAGGATCACAGCAAGGGGGAGTGGAGGCTCCCCGAGTGGCCAGGCCAGTGACATGAAAGCTGTCAGAGTCTGTATTTTTTACCAATCTTGAGAAACGTAAAGATTAATTTTAAAATATTTAAGTTAAAGCTACTTGAATGGTGTTTTGCTGTAAAGCAGAAATGCGCTCCTCTCCCCGTTTGGACCGTCCCAACGAGCCTCTGAGCCGAGGCGGCCAGGGGTGCTGCTGTGAGGGTGAGCTCCTCTGGCCACAGTGCTCCCGAGGCCCGGCGGGCACGGTGCCCTCACCCACACCTCTGAGGGCTCATTCTTCACCACCTCCCTGTGCCCACAGCAGTCTCGTGTCCCCGTGTTCCCAGCATGCATGTTGCAGTGTAAGTGAGTCGCATTGGGTTGTGCCTGAGGGTTAGAGGCAGGACCTGCTTTCCTGAGTCATTAAAGTCCTTTAACCACAGCAGTGTGTCCATCTCCACATCCCTCTGTCAGGGACAGTTCCCTCATGTGGAAGTGTCGGCACCATGGGTCACAGGGAGCTCTTTTCTGTGTGTGCACAAGCCCCTGCACGGTACACACCTGGCCATGCATGAGTGCGGGTCACGGAGTCAGGCCCTCTGAGCAGAGGTGGCGCACCCGTGTGCCCAGGCTTCAGAGACACCTTTGCTATTAAAACTCTTTTAAAAGCCAACGCGGGTTTGGAAGCTTGGTTTGTAGCTCTAGAAACTGGGAGTGAGGGTGTTTCCACTCCGAGTCCCTTTGAGCATGTGCCTAAGTCAAAAGCCAGAGGGGAAAGGTAGGAGGGTGATAGGAAAGACAGCCGTGAACCGGGCATGGGGTCCCTGCCTGTCACCCCAGTGGCTCTGAGGCTGAGCAGGAGTTCCCCGCCAGCCTGGGCAACTTAGACCCTGTCTCAAAATTTTAAAAAAAATTAAAAAGGGCTGGGAATGTAGCTCAGTGGTAGAGCACCCCAGGGTCCAACCCCTAGGACTGCCCAAAACAAGACAGAGACAGCTGTGTGCCAAGGCAATCAGTAATCGGTGGCACCTTCAAAACCACCATGCACACCTGCGGAATGCCCGTGTCTGGTCTCGAGCTCCTCAGGACGTAGGAGATGCTTCTGATCCCCCTCTGCCTGGGAGTGCAGCCTTACGCAGCTGGCACCCTGAGAGGAGCTGGTGTCTCGGGCCCTCCGGGAAAGGGGACAGACTCCGCCCTGCAGCCCTCAAGGCCTGAGGTGCTTCTGACCGAAAAGTGCACAGGCTCAGGCACACTGGGGATCTGATTCTGTTTTTGTGATGCTGGGAATTGAACCCAGGGGTGCTTTACCACAGACCTACACCCCTAGGGTCTCGCTAAGTTGGCCTCCAACTTGCAACCCTCCTGCCTCAGCCTCCCAGGTAGATGGGTTTCCAGGTACATGCCCCCGCCTGACAGGAGAGATCTTTAACGGACGGGTGGCGTCTGAGGTGTCAGCCACACCACCTCCGCTCTGGCACGTCTCCAGGTGGAGTCGGGAGCAGGTTGCACCAGCACCCGCATCCTCCTGCCAGGTGTCCTCTGGTCATGAGAAGGCTCAGAGGAGCAGGCCCGGTCCCTGTGGCACCCACCATCTGGCTTCTTTAGGTTGCACCAGGACCGACCCCTCCAGAATGCTGCTGTTCCCTAGAGGGAGCGTAAGTGCTTCTGCCACCAGTACCAGCGAGATCTGGCCACTGCCGGACACAGTGCTCTGGAAGCCACCCAGCAGGCCTGTGTGCTCCCACAGCTCTCCACGTGGAGTGGGAGCCAGCCGGGCCTGGAGGGCACTCCGCCGTCTCCCCGCTGTGTTCTGTCGGGCCGTATCCACAGCTCCTGGTAGGCCTCTGCAAGCCAGCTGAGATCTCTGCAGAGGGACGCTGCATTTGAGCACTCTCTTGGTGGGACGCTGGGGGACAGTGGTCCTGCCCAGGCACTGCTCTCAGGACAGCTCTCCTGGCAGACGCTCGGGAAGGCAGGGCACCCAGGCTGTTAAGTGCTCAGCGTCCTCATCACTGCTGTGCATGGCTGGCCCTCACCAATACCTCATCCTGCCCACGGGGCAGGAAAATGTCAGGCAGAGGGGATGTGGCAAAACGGATTGTCTTTATGGTCTTCAGTAACTGCCAGCCCCCACGTTGACGGGGTCGGTGGCGCCGTCGATACCCACCTGTGTTAACAGGCTCCGTCATTCTTGGTGGTGTTTTTTGAGGACTTTGGGCAGATCCCAGTTCCGTGAATATAAATGTCAGCTTCCAGTCATGAAATGTTAGCTTCTAGTCTGAAAATGGGCCGAAGCTGACATTTACTTGACGGGAACCGCGTCGCACGGTCTCTGCGCCCTGGCCTTTCTGAAGGGGGGCCACAGATGGCTACCAGCAAGTCCTCGTGCCTGTGTCAGGTGTTTGGACCACGTGCTCCTTGGGAGCGTCAGCAGTGGGTTGTCTGTCAAAGCTGCTTATGGTGGAGGGGTGGGGGGCACTCGCCACTCCTGTTGGGCGACAAAGGGTCCAGGCTCTGGGGGGCAGCAGCCTTGATTGTGCCTCTAGTTGTGTGGACACCTGGAACGTGGAATCCACTGGCTGCAGAGTTGTGCTGCCTGGCTCTGCTCCAGGAGGCCCAGCAGCTGCCTGCCACCCAGGAGGGGAGCCAAGTGGGGCAGCTGTCCATTGGTGGCCGGGCTCTGGAGGCTTTGCTCTTAGGACATACTTGCTGTGTCTTGCTGTCCTCGCAGAGCGTGTCACTGCCCTCACCAGGCCATTAGGGTTTCATGCCCCAGCTGCCCCCAGTCTGACCCTGTGGCGAGCCCCATGGGGGCCCTTGGTCACAGGCCTTGCCAGCCCTGGCCTCCCAGCATGGCTTTGGTCCCAGGGGTTCTTTCCTGCCACAGTCCAGCTGCGGGATGGCACATCTGGATTGCCGTGAGCATGTGGGCTGGCAGGGTGTCCTGCCACGCCTCACGCACCTTGATGCACCGGTGGGGAGTTTTGCACTCGGGGCAGTTGTGGAAAAGGTCACCTCAGGCATTTGTGTGCAGGTGTTAGTGTAGGCACCTGTTTTTATTTCTCCGGGGAAATACCTCGGCGGCATGAGCTGGGACACGTGGCCTTGGATGTTTCACCACGAACAGCACAGCACTGCCACTGTGTCAGAGCTGCACAGGAGGCAGCAGTCACGGCCAGGCACAGGTGGCCTCAGGGAAGGACTCCACACACCTGGCCGAGGCCACATTGAGACCCACCCACACCAGCGCTGACAGGAAGTGGAGGGTGGCTCTCAGCTGAGCCAGCAAGAGTGCAAAGTGTCCTGCAGCTTTGGAAGATCACAGCCAGCTCCTTAGGAAACCGGACATGCTCCTGCCACAGAATCCAGGCTAGTGTCACCCACAAACATGTGACACCTGTGCAGAGATGCTTACAGGGCTTCATGATCATTGCAAAAGCTCAGAGCAACCAGGACACCCTCAGCAGGAGACCCAGATGCTGGGGTGCTAGTCCGTGCTAAGAGACGCACCTCCAAGCCACAAGCAACATGGAGGAAGCCATACGCATGTCATTGGGAGAAACCAGCAAGAAAAGGCGACACACTGTCTGATTCCAACTATGCGGCATTCCAGAAAAGACAGAACCACGGAAACCTGGGGCACTGGGCACAGCGGCCACTCCTGTCATCCCAGGGACCCGAGAGGCGAGCTAGGAGGAGGCACGGCCTAGGCCAGCCTGGGCAACCTAGCGAGGCCCTGACTGGTACTAAGAATGGCCGAGGATGTAGCTCAGCTTGCCTAGTGCACCTGAGGCCCGGTTCATCCCCTAGTACCACCAATACATGAAAAGTACGAGAGTCAGTGCTCAGGGGAGGGACTGAGGAGGCGGTGGACTCCGTGCGAGACTTAGCCGTGGGAGCATGCTGTTATAAAGTGTCAGAACCCCTGGGACGTGCAAGCTGCCAGGCTTCCATGTGTCCCTCCAAAATTCAGGTATTAGAGCTTAATGACCAATGTGATGGGATTGAGAAGAGGGCCCTCCCTTGTGGCAGGGAATAAGGCCCTGGTGGAGGAGATGTCCTGCAGTGGTCTCTAGACAGCGCTTGTGCCTGCCCCATGTGGGGGTGCAGTGTTCCTCCCCTCCAGAGGACTCTGCCACCAGGGTCATCTAGGAAGCAGAGAGCCGCCTCCAGACATGGAACCCTTGGACTTCCAGCCTCCGGAACTGCTGGAAGTGAGTTTCTGTTCCGTGTGCCTCCGTCTGGGGCATTGCTACAGTAGCATAAACTAAAGGTGAACATGATGTAAATATGATGTGGGCGATGGCCCCGTGTCCCAGGGAGGTGTCCGCGTGACAGAGTGCTGAGCTGGGGAGGTGGCAGTGTGGGGAGGGGTAGTGGGGACCTTCTGCACTTTCTGCTCAGTTCTGCGGGGAGCCTAAAATTGCTCTAGGAACTCAAGTCTGCTAATAAAAGTGTTAAGAAAAGGCCCACACCTGCCAAGGTGTCTCCCAGGTCCCACCGGGGATCCCCAGCACCTGCACTTTCTTCCCTGCTTGTAGCCATTCTAAAGGGTGAGGCATAATTTGCACTCCCCTCATGGAGGAGCATGGGGGAGCCCTGTCGCCCCCCCGCCCCGCCATGCTGCCCTGGCAGTCTGGACAAGCTCTGGTGAGCTGCAGGCTGTGTCCTGTGTGTGTGGCTGCTTGCCCTCCTTCACCAAGGGTACCCAGAGCGGGGGGCTTGCTCTCTGCAGTGGGGGCTGGGTTTTGTTGTTTTGAGGTGCTGGGGATCAGACCCAGGACCACGCACATGCTGGGCAGTGCTCTGCCTCTGGGCTCTGCCCCAGCCCTGGGCTGTCAAACGGGACTAACAGAGACTTCGTTGGAAAATCTGATGGGTGAGTTTGAACCCTGCAGCTCAAGGGTGACTTGGCAGAGCTGCTGCTTCTGCAGACACCATCATCTCCCAGGCAGCCTCCTTGTACAGGCGTCCCCCCCCCCCCCCAGGGTGCAGGAGTCCTGACAACACTGTGTCAGCAGGGGGCGCTGAGAGCCTACCAGCCACAGCTGTGCCCAGGCCCTCTGCCAGGCCAGGACAGCCACAGGACCCTGGCACAGCCTCCTTAATGCCTGTCCACCCCTCACTGTAGTGTCCACAGGAGGAAAGGGGAACACCTCTTGAAGCATGCATGATGCGTTCTGCTTTCTGAAGCCCTGGCCACAGGCTTCCTGCTCCTTTGGAGCAAACCCTGACTCCAGAGCCCTTGGTGGCCAGGGCTGTTGTTGCTCATGGCCCTGAGGAAGCAGGGTGGACTCTGGATCCTGCAGAGTGGCATTAGCTACGGCCGCTGGTGGCACATTTTAGTTTTATGACTTTGAACAAGTGGTACTTGCCTGCTGGCCACATGCCTGGAGAGCCAGGCGGGGTCGCCTCACTTTATTCCCTATTCTCATGAACACACTGGGTCAGTGATGTGGCACAAGCCTCTTTGGTCTCTGGACACTTGTAGATTCTTAAAAATCATAGAGGCTGGAGATGTTTACTGGCTGACAGTTCACACAGCAGGTGTGAGTCCTGAGTTGCATCCCTAGCACCACACACATGATTATGGAGGACCCCCAAAGAACTCTTGCTCATGTGGGCTTTATCTATTGATAGTTACCATATTAGAAATTAAGAGGAAGGGGGCTGGGGTTGTGGCTCAGTGGTAGAGCACTTGCCTAATGTGTGAGGCCCTGGGTTTGATCCTTAGCACCTTGTTAAAAATAAATAAATAAATAAAATAAAGGTATTGTGTGTCCATCTATAACTAAAAATATTTTTAAAAGATTAAGAGGAAGACATTAAGAATATTAACTAATTTAAAGTAGGGCTGGGGGTGTAGCTCAGTGTTAGAAAGCTTCTCTGGGTAAGTGAAGCCCTGGGTTGGAGATATTCAGCATTGCAGACAATCCGGACCACAGACCCACCTCTGGTGAGTCTAAGCTAAACTTGAGTGAAGTCAGGCATGGTAGCACAGGATGGAATCCTAGGGAAGCAGGAGACTGTGGCAAAAGGATTACAAATTTGAGGCCAGCCTCAGCAATTGAGTGAGGCCCTAAGCAATTTAGGGAAATCCTGCCTCAAAATAGGGGATGTGGCTCAGTGGTAAAGCACCCCTGGGTTCAATCCCAAGTACAATAATAATAATCATAATAACGAAAACAGCTATTTTCTCAGACAATTTAGATCAGTTAAATTTTGATCTAAAATTGGAACACTGTAGTAAAAAAACGAAGCAATGCCTGTGTTCACCAAGACCGGAGAAGGAGGTGCGCTTCCCACAGCAGAACAGCTGGGGTTGAGTCGCCCGCGCCAGGGCCATGTGAGGTGGACACAGCTCAGAAGCAACGTCGAGTGGATCAGTACTTTTCAGGAAAAGCTGAAGAACATACAAGTGTCACACAGGCACACCCAGAAAATGACAGATGGCACCGGGCGCCACCGACTCGGGGCAGTGTCGAGGATAAGCGGAGGCCGGGCTGGGAAGGGCACTGGCCCACTCTGTACGGATCCTTCTTTCCGCGCCGGGGACTGAACCAGGGCACTGCCCCGCACAGCCACGTCCCGCTTGGGCTCTTTTTGGAGCCAGGTCAGCTTACAGGTCTCCCTCGCAGAGCCCCGCGCCCGCTGTCCATGGCAGGAGCGGAGGGCGGCACGGCGGGGCGCTCGGGCCGCGGAAAGGCGCGCCGCCCGCTCCAGGGAACCCGGGCCGTCGGCGGCCCCGGCTCAGGCCACCGTGCGACCGTTGTGACACCCGCGCCTCCTGGGTCCAAGGCCTGGAACGTCGCTGAGGACGCACGAGGGTTGGGCTGGCTTCCTGCGGGCCTGGCGCGGTGGCTCCGCAGGGTCGGCTGGTGGCCGCTGCCGACACCTGCCCCAGGCCCGCACAGCTGGGCGCACCCGCACGCGGGCGGCCCGGAGAGCGGCGCAGAGCCACCGGCTCCCGGGGTGAGGCTCTCCCGGGGTGAGGACGCGGTGCCCAGGGTTCGCGGCCCGCCGTTCCCGGCGCCGCCGCCAGGGGCCGCCGCCGCTCCCCTATGACACAGCAACAATAGGGGCCTCTCTGGCCCGTGCGCCCCGGGACCGCGCTTCCGCCGGAAGGGAGCCGCCGGCGCGGGGGCGGGCCGGGGCGGGCCGGGAAAACGGACGGCCGAGTGGACCAATCGTGGGCGGGATAGATCCGGCCGAGGGGCTGATGGGGCCCAATCGGCGGCCAGAACGCGGACGGGGCGGGCCGAGAGCGGGCTTCCGGCGGGGCCCGGCAGGCGCCGAAGAGGAAGAGCGAACCCGGACGGCGCCTCTTAGCTAAGGGTGGGCGCAGCCAGGTGCGGGGCGGGCCGGGCGCGGGTGGCGGGCGGCGGGCTCAACGCGCGACCCCTCTTGGCTCGGCTCCGGCTGGCGAGGGCTCTGTGGGCCTCCGCGAAGCCGGACGAGGGTGGCCGGACGGGCCTGCCGCCGCGAGGGCGCCCCGGCCCGGCGAGAGGGCAGGACGCGGGCAGCCGCGCGGCACCCCGAGGCGGTGCCCCGCGGAGACGGCCAGCGGGTCTCCGTGCCCGGCCTGACGCGGCGAGGCCCGCGAGTGCGGGCGGTGACGTCGCGGGGCGCGCGGGCTGAAGGGGCGGCGCGGCTTGGGTGCACTTGAGAAGCGGAGAAGCCGCAGGCCCGGCCTGGGTCTTGGCCCGTTGGCCGGGCGCCGTGGGGCTGGCCGACACTGGGCGTGGGGGTGGCGGCTAGCTTTCCGGGACCGTGCCCGCCCGCAGCTCGCTGGGCCTCGTGCCCGTCTTTGCTTTTCAGGATGACGACTTCAGGCGCGCTGTTCCCAAGCCTGGTGCCAGGCTCTCGGGGGTCCTCCAATAAGTATCTGGTGGAGTTTCGGGCAGGGAAAATGTCATTGAAAGGCACTACTGTCACTCCAGACAAGCGGAAAGGGCTCGTGTACATTCAGCAGACAGACGACTCTCTCATTCACTTCTGCTGGAAGGACAGGACATCTGGGACCGTGGAAGACGTAAGTGCGGCCAGCCTGAGCTGCCCGAAGCCGAGACAGTTGGATGGCAGTGGGGGTCCCCTGGGCACACACGGGTTTGCTGTCTGGTGCTGCTTCCAGCCACACCACGGAGGGTCATGTGCCGCAGCGACCCTGGTCACTGGTGACACATCCCGAGACCCAGTCCGTGGCTTTGAACGTTAAGGTCAGCTGCCTGGCACTGTGGACGGCCAGGAGGGCTCTCTGTAGGGAGCTTTGTTTTCACACCAGGCTGCTCTTTGTTACAATCAGAGCAAGTCAGTCACCTCTTGTCCCATCTCGAAGCGCCTTCCCCAGCGTCCTTCAGGATCTGGAGGCCTTGTTCCACCTGGCCCTTAGCACCCTGCCCTTCACCCTGACCCTGGCTCATCCACCCGCAGACACCTGCTGGTGAGGGGCTTGGAGAGGCCCGCCCTCTTGGGGTGCAGGAATTCTTGAGAGGCTGGGCCTTGGCAGGGCAGGTGTGTGACTCCCTGGCCTCCTTGTGGTCGCCAGGACTTGATTATCTTCCCTGATGACTGTGAGTTCAAGCGCGTGCCTCAGTGCCCCAGCGGGAGGGTCTACGTGCTCAAGTTTAAGGCTGGGTCCAAGCGGCTCTTCTTCTGGATGCAGGTACTCGGGAGGGCTTGTGTCCTGCCTGCTCTGGGTGGTGATCAGGTGGCACTGGTCAAGTTAGACGCTGCCCGCATCTGCCTGGTGCTGCGCTGGCAGTCTGGGTGAAGCTTGGTTCAGCGTGTGGAGACAGTGAGGGGTTTCTAAGCCCTGAGGCACATGGCTGGGCAGACCAGCAGGACCTTGGCTCCCTGAGGCATCTTGACAGGCTGTACTCTGCAGAGACAGGACCACGCCCACCCTTTCCCTTTTATTTGGAGGCAGGATCTCGCCAGCTTGCCCACGCTGGGCTGGGATGCAGGGCCAGCAGGCCACACACAGCCCCCTGTTGCTGCTGGAGGAGAGGGACATCCTCCTGCGACCTCCTGTGCCCACAGCTGTTGGGTCCATCCAGTCGGGGAGCCACTGCTGGCTCTACCACTGTATCACCTGGTGACCTGGACCTGGCATCGGGTCTGCTCCTTGGGTCGGGCGTGGGAAGGGCCTATATGCCCCTTTTTTTGGACAGACATAGGTGGCCATGTCCGTTTGCAGACTGTGGGCTGTGCCCTCCCAGCACTGTCTAGCGAGCAGCAGCTGTGGCTGCAGTTGACAGGGGCCTTCCACTGCTCAGCTGTGCCTGGGGGCCAGGGGGGACGGTGAGTGGGGCTCCCATGCTGGTGCAGACTGACCCAGAGTTCTGCCAGGTTTCTGTCCCTTTTTAGTGGGTTGGACACAATGTCTGTATTCATTTATCTTCCTGTGGTTGGTGCTGAGGACGGAACCCAGGAACCCAGGGCCTCGTGTGTGCCAGGGAGCGCTCCACCGGAGCCCCGCCCCTCTGTCACTGCCTTTATTCTTAACTCATTTAGTGCGTCTTGCCCTGTGCCCCCGGGGGCAGTATCTGGGTCCCCTGTGCCTGGCAAGGTCTGTAGTAGGTGTTTGGAGACACCCTGGGCCCCTCTCCCAGCTCCCTTGGTAGGCAAGGCCCCAGCTGGAGGGGAGGAGACCATAAGGAGTCTCAGCTGAGGGCACGGCTGTGTTGGTGCTAAGTGCTGTCGGAGCTGTGGTGTCCCTTGTGAAGTGGGCACCTCCAGCTCAGCAGTCAGCGGCAGGTGGCAGAGTGCTGAGACCCTGCTGCCACTCTGGGGGTGCCGTCTCCTAAGCTGGGGCCGAGGGCTGCTGCTGTGCAGGTTCCAGCAGGCAGCAGGGCACGCGCCTCCTGGGTGGCTCAGCTGTGCTGCGTGGTCTCCCCACAGGAGCCCAAGACCGACCAGGATGAGGAGCACTGCCGGAAAGTCAACGAGTACCTGAACAACCCCCCGATGCCCGGGGCGCTGGGGGCAAGTGGGAGTGGGGGCCACGAGCTCTCCGCACTGGGCGGTAAGGTCGCCACGCCACCGCGAGCAGGCCCGTAGTTAAGTGGGCCAGGAGTTCTGAGTTAGCATGCTGTTTTTAAGTCTCCAGGGAGAAGCTGGGCTCGGGACTTCCCCTGGCGTCACGGTGCCAGGCGGGCCTGGGACAAAGCCACAGGAGGCCCGCGTCTGAGCCCTGTGTTTTCCAGGTGAGGGTGGCCTGCAGAGCCTGCTGGGGAACATGAGCCACAGCCAGCTCATGCAGCTCATCGGACCAGCCGGCCTTGGAGGACTGGGTGAGGCCCGGCTCTTGGCCCAGCTCCTCCCCGGGCAGGGCCTGTTTACCTTGGGGGGTGGGGGTGGCGGGGCCCTCCAGGCCACCAGGGAGGACCCCAGCTGGCTACTTGGGAGCCTGACCTGCTAGACTTGGGGGAAGTGCTGGCTCTGATCTCCCTTTCTGTTGTAGGTGGGTTGGGGTCAGGGGAGTTCTGAGCACACATCTCCTTGCTCCTGTAGGTGGGCTTGGGGCTCTGACTGGGCCGGGCCTGGCCAGCTTACTGGGCAGCGGTGGGCCTCCTGCGAGCAGCTCTTCGTCCAGGTGAGCCTGGAGCACCCTGCCCGCCGTGTAGTTGCCGTCAGTAATGACGGGGTGGACAGATGAGCATGGCGGGGAGCCTCCTGCCAGGGACGGTGGCCCCGGGCAGGCTTCGCTGCTCCAACACAGCACTCGCTCTTCCCAGCTCCCGGAGCCAGTCGGCAGCCGTCACCCCGTCCTCTACCACCTCTTCCGCCCGTGCCACCCCAGCCCCTTCTGCCCCAGCCGCCGCCGCAGCCACCAGCCCAAGCCCTGCACCCAGCTCAGGTACTGGGACCAGCGCGGCAGCCAGCCCCGCCCAGCCCATCCAGTTGAGCGACCTCCAGAGTATCCTAGCTACCATGAGCGTGCCGGCCGGGCCAGGGGGCAGCCAGCAAGGTAAGGCCACAGGAGCCCCTCTGGCTTAGGACAGTGTGGGGCGGAGCTGAGGCCTGAGCCCTGGAGAGGAGTCTCAGCTCTCCTGGCCCCTGCTGTCCGCCATGGGTGCCCAAGCCAGCACCGGGCCACTGAGGGCTGTGTGTTTGTGCCTAGTGGACCTGGCCAGCGTGCTGACGCCAGAGATCATGGCACCCATCCTCGCCAACGCGGACGTCCAGGAGCGCCTGCTGCCGTACCTGCCCTCGGGGGAGTCGCTGCCCCAGACTGCAGAGGAGATCCAGAACACACTGACCTCGCCCCAGTTCCAGCAGGTAGACAGGCCAGGCCCTGGGCCCCGAGGAGGGCACCCACAGAGCTGGCAGCCAGCAAGGGGGCTCTGAGGGCGCAGCCCCCCCCCCCCCCCACTCAGCTTGCACTCTCCTTGCAGGCCCTGGGCATGTTCAGCGCAGCCTTGGCCTCGGGGCAGCTGGGGCCCCTCATGTGCCAGTTCGGCCTTCCAGCGGAGGCTGTGGAGGCCGCCAACAAGGGTGGTGAGTGCCTCTCCTCCCTCACCTCTGTCTCTTTGGGCGGCAGACCTGGGGGAGGGTCATTGGCCTGTTGAAATGCTTTTCAGATGTGGAAGCGTTTGCCAAAGCCATGCAGAACAGCGCCAAATCAGAGCCGAAGGAGGGCGACGCCAAGGACAAGAAGGACGAGGAGGAGGACATGAGTCTAGACTAAGTTATGGGCGGGCGCAGGGTCAGTGTGCAGCCGCGCGCGCTCCTGCTCCTTGGTGGCGGTTGGGGTCCTGCGCAACCACCACTCCTCCCTTCAGACTTACTGATAAATAAAGGTCCTTTCTTTTACCTGCCACTTCTGGTCTCTGTGCCCGGGGAGACCCCGCTATGTTCTGCCTGCAGGACATGCATCACTCCAGTTTCAGTTTTGAGCTAACAACGTTTAATTTTTGCTTTTAAGAAGGACAGTGGTTCACAGACTCACACCACTAGGCATGGGCAGGGGGGCTGGGCAGCAGGGACAGCCTGGAGAGAGGTCTGCACTACCAGGCGGGGCAGCCCCTGCCCCCCACGGCCCCCTGGACCCCCACAGAGTGAGTTCCAGCAGTGGGGAACCCGTTCACCATCAGCTTCCTCATGCAGCCCTGAAAGGTGGGGCGTCCAGGCGCTGTCGCTGTGGGCTCTGGGGCAGGTGCAGAAGGGCGAGGAGGGCTGGTTGGGGTGGCAGGAAGTCCCGTGGTTGCCTGCCCACTCACCTCTGCCCCAGCAGGGAGGTCCCCCACGTGGCTGAGGCCACACTCACCAGGCAGGCCTCCAAGGTGCAGCGGTGCTGGGGCATCAGCCAGGGTGCCCGGCGAGGGGCCCACCGTGTGGTTGCTCTGTGTGTCCACCTCCAGCCGGATCACGCTCCCGCCCTTGATGGCTGCAGGGCCGACTTTTGAGTGCCATTCTCTGCCCTGCCCTCCCTTCAGTGCCAGCCAAGGCACAGGCTCTCCAGCTGTCCCTGTTGAGTCCACCCCAGCTCCCTGGCCATGAAGGAGCCAACTCACCTGCCAGTCGGTGCCACTTCCCGTCACACAGTACAGTGGGGTGTGTCACCCACGTGGCAAACTCGCCTGCCCCGTCGTCTGCCCGCAGCAGGACCTGGGGTCAGGGACAGGTCAGGGGCTGCCACCCCAGTCCCCCTGAGTGTCACTGCAGCTCTAAAGCAGCCCTGCTCACCTGCTCCTTGGACAACTGTAGCTGCAGGTAGGGGGCATCCTGGGTGCGGCCCAGGTGGAAGACCAGGCCAGTGGCTGCCAGGGGCCGCACCTCCAGCTCCAGACTCACGTCGGGCAGGGTGGCCTCCGGGAGTTCTGTAGGGAAGGCCGCAGTGGGAGAGGAGGGCCCGCCCAGAGCCTCCCAGCACCCCCGGGGCCTTCCCGTCCCCACAAACCTAGAGTGAGGACTCCACCACCCGGGAAGAAGAGGCCGTCCTGCAGGGGGCCTGAGGGGCAGGGTGTGACCCCCACTATCTGTGTGGGGTCCCCCAGGGGCTCCCCATTCAGCTGCAGTCCTTTCACACAGCCACTGAGCCCGGTGGCCACCTGTGAAGAGGAGGGGTCAGCAGGCTCCTGAGAGCAGGGGACAGTAGTTGGGTGAGGCCAGGACAGGGTGAGGGCAAAAGTTCTCACAGGGAGCTTGGGGCTGTGTCTGCCAACTGGGAGGCCCCCCACAAAGAGGGTGTGTGACCAGGGGGCTGTCACCCTCTGGGGGCGTCCCTTCTGGCTCCTGGCCCGGGTCCCGTCCACCAGCAACCGGATCCGACTCTCCTCCCAGCGCACAGACACCTGGGGAGGCAGAGCTGGTCAGAGGTGTTCCTGGGCCCTCCCAATCCCCCTCTCAGACTCCCTCACCCTCACCGTGTGCCACCGGCCTGCCCGCAAACGCTGGCGGCTTTGGATGCGGAGCTGGAGCCCTGGGCCTTCTGTTTGTGCAACCAAGTGTCCGTGGCTCAGGAAGAGTGCCAGGGAAGGGCTGCTAGCCGTCAAGGGGGCAGCAAAGAGCAGGAGGCCCCGGGGGGCGTCAGGGCGGACGAGCATCGAGATGTGGGACCTGAAAGCCCAGCCTGGTGTCAGCCTTGCCTTGGCAGCCCCTCGCACCCACCCAGACTGGCCAGCCCTTACCTCTGGGGGACCAGGACACCCGCAAACTCCAGGTGACTAGGCAGGGGGCCCCCAAACTGGTAGGCATCTTGGATGGTTCGGAGATGCAGGGGTGGCATGCAGGCAGATCCCTGGCTGGGCCGACGGCTGGTGTGGGAGGCCTGAGGACATGGACAGGGATGCAGGGCAACCTGCCCGGGGCACCAGCCCACCCACCCCAGCTCTCCCCGCATGCCACCCTGGACACCCCACCTTCCGCACCGCAGACCGCAGTCCTCGTGGTCCCTGCCCCAGGGTCTGGGCGCGTGGGGAGGCTGGTGCACAGCCGGTGCTCACGTTGACACCACCCAGGTTCTGCTGCAAGTCGAGCACGCGCTGCGGCCCCTGGAGCCTGTGGGGCAGGTGCGTCAGCAGCTGAGGCAGCCCAGCGGCTGCCCAGCGGCTCACGCCCCACGGTCCACGGCCCACACGCTCACCGCTTAACAAAAACGTTGCTGATGCAGCCACTGAAGTTGGGCAAGATACCAGACTCGGGCTGGCCTCCCAGGAAGAGCTGCGGGGGGCCCTCGGGCGTGGGGAGCCTAGGTCCCTGGTGCGTCATCGTCGGCTGCAGCTGGTCATCCACGTAGACCATAAGCCTGGGAGAAAGTGTGGGGTGTCCAGGCCTGTCTGCCCCCTTGGCCTGGCCCAGACCCGTGGAGGCAGAGGCGCGGCAGGCGGGCTCACTCTCTGCCGTTGCGGTAGAAGGTGACGTAGTGGCTGGCTCCGTCAGCAAAGACCCCGTCCGTCTTCACCTCTGTTCTCAGAAGCTGAAGGACCATGTGGCCCTGCTGCAAGGACACCTGGCAGGACCCATCCTGCAGACAGTGGCCAGGTGAGCCAGCAGGACATGTGCCCAGACTCCCCCCAGCCACTCCCAATCCGCCAGTCCCCACAGCAGGTGGGAGCAGGAGTGGGCCCCGGGCGAGCTCACCGGGGACGTGTAGTAGTAGAGCAGGCCGTCCTGGGTGCTGCGGAAGCCAAAGCCAGAGTAGAAGTCGTCGCTGGTGAGGGGCACCACGGCGGGGAGAGCCAGGGGCAGGAAGCCGTGGCCGTGCAGCGCAACCGCGCGTCCCACCTGTGGAGGGCTTGCTGAGTGCCCGCCAGGCCTGGAGCCAGGCTGCCCGCCCAGGGGAGGCGCTCACCAGCAGGTCCGCGGTGCAGCCGAAGCTGATGCCCGAGGTGTTGAGCCTCTTGAGGTCCACGTACTTGCCCAGGGCCTTGATGCCCTTGACGCAGCCGCGGATGGAGCCTCCGGAGGGGAAGAGCCCGAGCAGGCTGTGGGACGGCAGGGTCAGGCACCTCGGGCTACTGGGGCCACGCCTCCCTCCAGCCCCAGCCCAGTGCCATGGTCACCTCGGGGGCAGCTGCTCTGGAGGCACCCCACCCAGGTAGTAGGCGTCGGCCAGCTCCAGGGCGTTGTCCTGGTCCACGCTGAACACCGTGGCCCTCTCCACGCGCACCAGCACGCGCTTGCGGCTGCCGGCCAGCAGGAACACCTGGATCTGGAGGGGCAGTGGCTGTGAGCAGGTCCTCACCAGCCCACCTGTCCCCCAACCGCGCTGGCCTTACTGCCTAGCTGGCCTTACCGCCTTGCTGGCCGCAGTCAGTGGGGGCGGGGGCTGCAGCGGGATGGCCTCCTTCAGCCCAGCGCCGAAGTCGAAGAGGAGCACAAGGCTGCTTTCGCGCACAGCCAGGCACAGGAACTGGCCCTGGAGGTAGAGGAAGGGTCAGCACAGAGGCAGGGGGGCCGGGCTGGGGCAGGGCTGGGGCTGGGCCGTGCCTGGTGCTCCAGGAAGAAGATGATCCCACTGTGGGACACGAGGCGAAGCTCCTGGTCAAAGCGCTTTGTGCTGCTTGGCTGCCTCTCGAAGCCGATGCGGGCGAAGCCCGTGCCATCCAGGTAGGAGCCGTCTGTGAGCCATGGGTCCCCAGTCGACTTGGAGCTGCAGGTCAGAGGGTCGGGGTCAGTGGAGGGTGGGTGGGTGGGGGCAGGTGAGAGCAGGCCACACATACCGGGCACAAGGCTTGTCCACGGCTGTGTTGAGCATAAAGGTCCTCTCGAAGTTATAGAGACTGATCACCTCCTCGTTTAGAGTGTCCATCTCAATGCAGCCCCGGTAACCAGGGAAGTGGAGAGGTGCAGGGGGCTGTAGGCACAGCACACAGTTAGTGAAACCCCCACCTGGGAGACACTGATGGGAACTCAGACTACAGTATGATGAATTGAGGCTAAACACTGAGAAGAACTTCCCAGGGCAAGGAAAGCAAGAGCTGCTGGCTTGCTCCCTGAGCCTGGGCTGGGCTTACCGTGAAATTGCTTGGGTACCCTCCCACATAGAAGACAAAGTCATCAGGCCGCAGGCTGAGCAGGCCTTCTGCCCCAGGGGCCTCGGTGTCCCCCTTGGTCTCGTGGACCATCTGGTTTTCCACCGTGACAGACATGTGGCCAAACTGGAGGGTCCTGAGGACAGAGGTGAGTGTGAGAATGGGCCTGCACGGCAGTGGAGGTCCTGGCCCCGCTGCGGGCCTCCCACCTGTCCATGCTGACAGCTGCGAACTGCTCCCCGATGCTCTGGTCCACGCTGAGGGTCGCAGTCGCGGCCTCCCCCAGCCGGTACACCCAGTGCACCTTCTGGTTGCGCAGGGACACGCCCATGTAGTCTCCAGTGGCCTGTGGCAGCAGTGGAAGGACAGTTGGGGCAGGGACCATGCTCCGCCTACTGCCAACCCGATGCCCAGCCCAGTCTCTCTCCCTCTCCCCTGCCCAGTACCTGGCGGCTGCCCATGTACAACACAAAGTGGTCCCCAGCATCCTGCCCGGGCGGCGGTGCTGGCTCCGAGTCCTGCAGGTAGAACTTGAGCGCAGTGTAGGCGGCGAGGTCGGCGAGGTCCCGTGGGGCACGCAGTTGCACCCAAGAGCGCCCATTGAACTTCATGGGCACCTTGACCTGTGGGAACAGGAAAGTCAATGGTCAGCACCTGGTCTCCTGGCCACCTGCCGGGTCCTGGGACTCCCACCCGCCAGGTCCTGGGACTCCCACCCACCTTGCTGGCGGCACCTCGGGCCTGGGCAATGAGCTCCCGCACGCGGCCAATGTTGGCAGACAGAGCCAGGCTGGCGTTGTGCCCTCCACGGTTCTCCAGGTCACCCAGCTTGGCCAGCAGCTGCGGCAGAGTCTTCTCCAGGGTGGACACTGTGGGACAGGGCAGGGCTGAGAGTCTTGCTCTCCTCCCTCTACCCCAGGAGCTCCACGGACTGCTGCTCACCTGAGCGGCCTGTGTCAAGCACCACCTGGCCCAGGTCCTGGCCCTGCAGGCCCCCAAACTGGCCCTGCCACCGTTCCACGTTCCTCTGCATGTCCTTGAGCTGAGACTGCACACGGGCAGCCGTGTCCTGTGCTTCTCTGGCCACAGTCTTAGCATGGCTGATCTTCTCTGCAGTCCCATCTGCAGAGGGCACGCTTGGCAGGAGCCGGCTGAGCACTTTCTGGGCTCGGCTTTCCCAAGCCCCTCTGCTTGACTTGGTCCCCACACCCTGCAGCTCAGTACCCTTGAAAACAGGCTCTGCCTCACCCGACCCAGGACGCATGCCCTCCACCATCCCCACCTGACCACTGCACCTCCTAGGCCCTCGCCCGGCCCACAGCTCCAGCCCCACTGGCCCCACTCTGGCCTCTGTGCTCATAGACTGACCAGCTGCTCCCAGCCCCCAGGACGCCCTTCCCATGATGCCCAACATCCACCCCTGCCTGGGCACCATGGCGATGAAGGAACGGGAGCAGCGGCAGGACAAGTGACCAAGTACCTGTGTCCATGGCCAACATGGCCTGGGCGGCCTGAATCTGGGCTGCAAGCTGGTCCTTCTTGGCCTGGACATCGTGGAGCTGGGTCCTGGCACCTTGCAGGGTGACCCATGCTGTGGGACAGGCAGCTCAGCACTGGGGAGCCCTCCCCCAAGACCCCAGGACCAAGCCACACATACCCAGGTGGACAGCCACCTGGATGTGGGGCCCAGCTTCAACCCTCTCTGGCTGCGCCTCCTTGGCCCATGCACACCCTGGAGGACGGCAGGCTTTGTGGGGCCCTCAGGTGGACATGGACAGGTGGAGCAGAGCCCACTCACCCTGAGCCACACTCTAGCAACCTCAATCCCCACACAGACGCAGCCCAGAAGCCAAGGGGCTCTAAAGAGCCTGAATGTCCGCATCAGACCCCAGCACTCACCGAGGCCCAACCTCTGCTCCTGCCTATGGACGGCCTCTTCCAGGACACTGCTGTTGGTCAGCAGCTGTTGGGCTTGAGCTGCCAGGCCCTGCTGCACCACCACCTGGAGGCACAAGAACAGGTGCAGGCCACACTGCAGGGGAGGTGGGCAGGCTCAGGGGCTCCGGTTGAGCTGAGGGGGGGACTGGGGACGCACCTCCCACGTACGGCTCGCCTGCTGTTGAGCCTGGCCAGCGGCCACCTCCGCAGCCTGCACAGCTTCCAGGATGCTACTGTAGGCATTGCTGGCCTCCACGGCCCTCTGGATGAAGCGGTCCTGGTTGACACTGAGGATGATGCTGGTCGGGGAGAGGGGATCAAAGGGCATCTAAGTGAACCTTCTGCCTCTCCGGTTGCTTCCTGCCAGGCTGGACCCTGATTTCCTGTGGGCTGAGGGAGGCCTGGCTCCCCCAGGGAAATCTGGCTGCATCCCCAGGTGAAACTGGGGCTCTCCCCATTGGACCACGCACCTGGACAGGTTGTGGGCCAGCTGGTCCAGCTGCTGTGCGTGGGCCTCGGCAGCCTCCACCAAGTCCACCTTGCTGCCCGCTGGGGAGAAAGTCTGTATCTTCTGCAACAGTGGCGTCCGGGCCCCATCCAGGTTGGCAGCCAGGTGCTCTAGGTCCTAGGGGTGGGTGGGCTCAGTGGGACCCTCCTGAGACCTATGCACTGCCCACCTGCCCAAGGGCCGCACTCTCTATACAAGTGAGCCCCCAAACTAGCCTCAGGCTGCAGCCCTACAGGAGCCTGGGCAGGAAGGGCCAAGAGGACAGGCTGTGCTAACCTCCTCAGCCTGGTCCATGCCATGCAGAAGCTCAGAGACACGGGCCAGGGTGTGCCTGGCAGCCTGCAGAGTGTCCTGCAGGGTGGCATTGTCCCGGGACAGCTCCTGCTTCCGTTGCTGAAGGAAAAGTTGGAGGAGGATGGGATTAAAAGATGTGTGGGGAGGGAGAGGGCTGCTGGGGGGGGGGGAGAGGGCTGCTGGGGGGAGGGGGAGGGCTGCTGGGGGAAGGGGGAGAGGGCTAAGTTCTCACCAAGGCCTCCTCCAGGCGTGCCAGGTTGTGGCTATTGAGTTCTTCAGCCTCCCGTGTGGTGTCCACTGCCCGGTTCAGGGCCTCACGCAGGTCCATGAGGCTGGCCTCGTGCTGGGCCAGCTGATTGCGGGTGCGTGTAGCCAGTGCCTGATTCTCCTCCCAGCGGCTGGTCAGCTGATCCTGGACGTGGGCCAGCACTGGCCGACACAGGGGTGTGAGGATGGTCACTCTGGAAGCCAGCTTTCTTCATGACCCTTAGTCCTCACCTGGTCCCTGCCTAGTGCCAGTCCACACTGACCTCAGCCGGGCTCCCAAGCATGTCCCTGCCCCTTCCCAGTCCTGCCTGACAGGGGCCAGCACACTTACGCCTCTGGGCCTCAGCTAGCTCAGTTCCTGCCACTGCCCGGGGGGCCTCCAGGTCACGTGCCCGCATCTCCTGGAGCAGCCGCTCCACCTCTGCTAGCGTCTGGCGCAGCTGCTCACCCGACGGGACTGAAGCATTGGCTGGTGACAGGTGGCCCATCTGGGATGCCAACTCTACAAGGGAGGGGGCCGTCAGGTCCTGCGGCTGGCCTGTTGCCCAGTAACCCCGACAGCTGTTGAGGCTGCATCCTCAGCTGCCTTTGCTGGCCCTCGTCGAAGCCGACTCCTGGTCGCTGACCAGCTGCAGCTGAAACCCCCTCTTTCCACCCTCTGGCTGGGGCAGCTCCTGTGTCAGGAGCTCAGGGGCTACTTCTCAGTCTCAGATCTCACGGGTGACCAGTCTGCAAGTGTGACTGTCAACCCAGGTTCTTCCAGGGAGGCTGGGTGAGGTCAGCCCCTCGCCCACCTCCTGATGCTCCACTGTTCCCTCCAGAGGTGCCATTTCCCTACCTCCAGTCTGCCCACGGCACTTCAAGGCCAGGCTCAGATGCAGACCCAGGGCGCACACCCTGAGGCAGCCCTGGCCAGCCAGCCTGGGCTCCAGCCTACCATTCAGGGTGTGGTCCACAGCCTGGAGGGTCCCAAGCAGCACCTGCACCCGGCTGAGGGTGGCCTCAGTGGTGCCCAGCAGTTGGCCTGCCCAGTCTCGGGCTCCAGTAGCCTGTGGGTGACATGTCCTTCAGCCCACAGCCCTGCTGTGGGGAGGGGCGGGGCTGGACAGGGGCACAGAGGACAGCCTGGGATGGCAAAGTGTTGGAGGCTCCCAGAGTCTCCCCAAGAGGTGGGCCCCCCAGGGGACTGGGCCAGGGGTCTCCCGGGGTCCTGCCTGGCCACCCAGCTGCTGCACGTCCTGCCCAAGGTTCGTGCTCTGCTGCTCCAGGGCCTGCAGCTGCTGTGTCATCTCATGGCGGGGGCCCAGTGGGCTCCGGAGCTGGCTCTGTGGGGAGCAGGAAGTGGGTGCCTGCCCTGCAGGGCCCTGGGGGGGGGGCCGTGGAGGGGCCCTGGAGTGGCGTGGTACCTGTAGGTCCACGATGGAGGCGTTCAGCCTGTGCAGCCGGGCCCAGGCCACTGAGCTGGCATTGATACCCTGGAGCTGCTCACGGAGGGCGGGGAGGAGGGCGCCAGCCCGCTCCAAGTCATCCAGGAGCAGGACCACACAGTGGTCACACACTGTGGTAGCAAGGGGCCAGAGATTGTGGGGTCAGCAGTGTACATGGGTCAGCCAGGGGTCACGAGATCAATACAGGGGCCCAGGATTGGTGGGAGGTCTGGGGTTATGGCAAGGACATGGGGTCATCAGAGAAAGGGATCAGCACCAGAGCTAGGGACAGGGTCAGAGGTCAACATGGAGCCAGAAGGTCTGCCAGAGAAGTGGCAGTGACAACAGTGCCCCTTGGGTCAGTTGGGACGAGAGTTTCAGCTGGGCAGGAGGTGTCCAGGTAATAGGGATCCAAGATTGGTATAGGGATCCAAGGTCGGTATGGGTCCCAGGTCAAGTAAGGCCATCATGGGGGTCAGGAGGACTCTAAGGACGGGCATGGGGTCCCTTGCACGGCGAGGTCCATATGAGTTGGGACTCCCACTCTGCTGGGTGGAACCGCAGGGTGGGACAGAGACAGGGCAGAGGTGCAGGGTGGGACACACCTTCGCAGTGGACGCCATGGCCCCCGGGCCCGCCAGGCACGGGGACCTGGTGCTGCTGGCCGCAGGTGTCACAGCGCTCCCCACTGAGCCCTGGGGGACAGGTGCAGCGGCCTGTGTGCAGGTCACAGTGTCCCTCTGGGCACTGGCAGCCTGTGGAGAGGTCAGGGTGAACAGGGCTCCCTGACCTCAGGGTGTTGACCATTCATATGCCCTCCACTGGCCCCTGGCCATACTTACGCCTGCAGCCCTGCTCTGGGTGCCCCCAGTGACCAGGGGCACACTCGCGGCACTGGAGTCCCCCGGCCCCAGGTTGGCACTGGCACTGTCCAGTCTGGGGGTGACACTTGGAGCTCTCTGCAGCTGGTCCACAGGCACAAGGCTGGCAGCCCCCACAGCCCTCAAAGCCAAAGTGTCCTTCCTGTGGGCACAGGCTTTGGTCACAGCCCTGCATGGCCCTCAATGCCCGCCTCCAGCCCTGAGCTCCTGGCTCCCAGCAGCAGTACCTGACAGCGGTCACAGCGCTGCCCAGCCACACCTGTCTTGCAGAGGCAGCGCCCACTCTGAGGATCACAGGTCTCGGTCCCACAGGGGAAGCAGTCACACCCTGTGGAAGGGTGGCTGTGACAGCTGCCCTGGCCCCACCCCCAGGCCTTATGCCCATCGCCACCCTGCCGACTGGTCCAGGCTGCTCAGACCCCACGGCCACCAGCTCACTGTCTGACCTGACCCTCCTCCCTGAGCCCTGTCCAGGCTACCCTCCCTGGACGCAGGGGAACTGTGGGGACTGACCGTGAAGCTGACTGTGCCCATGAGGTGGAAGGGACCCTGCCAGCCCAGGGGGCTCAGTGCCAGCTGCGGCCTGCCCCTGGTACACCCCGCGTCCCCACCCCGGGCCTACGGGTGCAGTTGCCAGGCAGCAGGGCGTTGCCGTAGAATCCCGGGGCACAGCGCTCGCAGCGGGGCCCTGTGGTGTGGTGCAGGCAGGCGCGGCAGGCCCCAGTCAGGGGGTCGCAGTCACTGACAATCACGTTGGGGTCTCCGTTGCCACTGCAGTCACAGGGCTGGCACACGCTGCCCAGCACCAGAGGGTTCCCGAAGAAGCCAGGTGCGCATCTAGGGATGAAGGGCTGGTCAGTGTCCCGCGGCCCCCCAGGAGCAGCCTGGGTCTACGTGTGGCCCACCCCCCAGCTCACCGCTCGCAGGAGGCTCCAGCATAACCAGGTCTGCACAGGCACTGGGTGCGGCCACCTCGCAGGACACAGCCCTCCGCGAAGCTGTAAGGATATCAGTCGCTCACCATGTGCCTGCCCCTCCATCCTGGGAGCAGCCCTACCTCAGGGGCCCGCCCTCTGCCCTGGGCCTCCAGGGGGCAGCATGAGCCTCACCAGGGAGACACGGGGTTCTGGAGGGGCTGTAGGAGCCAGGCGGGGGGTCTCAGTGGGGAGTGCTGGGGCACTTACTTGTTGGAAGGTACTGCCAGGGGGCAGGGGCAGCTGACACAAGGGGCTGTGGGGTCCCCTGAGCTGCTGCTCACAAAGCCAGCCTGGCAGCGCTCACAGCGGTCCCCCTCGGTATTGTGCTGGCAGCCCTAGGGCAAAGGGGTCAGTCAGCACAGACAGTGGAGGCCCCAGGCCCTCCTCCCTAAACTGTTTGTCCCAAAGGCTCAGGGTCCTCCCCACCTGCCCTCTGTGCCCTCAGTGGAAGCCCGCTCTCCCTGGCCTACTCACCACACAGATGCCAGAGCCAGGGAGGCAGCGGTCTGAGTGGCCGTGGCACTGACAGGGCACACAGCGGCCCAGAAAGAGGCCTTTGACGTCCCGGTAGTAGCCGGGGGCACATTCCTGGGGGAGCGCAGGGGGCATTGGAGATGAGCAAGGGAGCAGGGCGGGCAGGGAGGCTGCCGGCACAGCATAGGCACCACGGGGTCAGAGGCTGGCCTGGGCAGCTAGAGGCAGGGCAAGTGTCTGGTGCTGGTCCCCAGACCCAAGAACACCCCAGAGCCAGGCAGATGCACTGGCTCAGGGATAGCTGGGCACTGGGGCTGGTGACCAGCCCCTCCACACAGTGTATCTATTTCCAGGGAGTGTCCAGACATCAGCCCCTGAAGGGGCAGGTGCCACTTAGGACAGGTGAGAGGAGTGGCTAAGATGTGGGGCAGGACAGGTGGTATGTGATGCAGGGTAGATGGCTAGCGGGGGCAGTATGCAGGGAACACATCAATAGCAGCTGTGGGCAGGGGCATGGGCGTGGACAGCGGGGAGAACAGCTGACCACAGGCAGGCATACAGGCCAGCAGGCAGCGTGGGAACAGTCAGGGAGAATGCTCAGGGGGAGGAGTGTGCAGGGGCAGCCACCCCCAGTGCCTACCTGGCACGAGTCCCCACGGTAGTTGGCTGGGCACATGCACAACTCTACACTGCTGGCCGGAGGCCCTCTGCCTGCCTCGCTGGCCACCTCCAGCACCACCCTACCCAGGGAGATGGCCGAGGAGGTCTGTGAGAAGAGGGCACGGATCTGCAGCTGCTCTAGGCCTGCCAGCACCATCATGAGCTCTTCCCGGGACACAGCGCTGTGGGTCTCCAGGTGTCGAAAGTTTCCCTGCAGCACCGAGAAAGGACTCAGTGGGCCACACCCAGTGGGCAGAGCCTAGGCTAGATCCTTGTGACGGGACAGACGCACACGAGTTACAGGGACAGGAAGGAGGAGGTTGCACAGGACGCGCTCTGCAGATCCAACACTGGACCCTCCCTGACAGCACACACCAGGCCACTCCAGGCCACTCCAGGCCACTCCAGGTACACCAGGTGCTCAGGTGCAGGGAAGGGCTGCGCTTCTAGAACAGGACGAAGGCCAGGCCTTCCTGACCTCCCTCCGTCCCCTTCAACAGGACACCAAAACATCAACTGCACATGAAAAATGGGTCCACTTGGGGCACTAAAGAGGGCTGTCCATCACATGGAGCCTTAGAGGAAACAAGGAGGGAGCCGGCTGGCCACTGAGGGTGGGAAGCCCATCACTATCACAACCAGGGAGCGGCAAGACAGTGTCACACGAGTGACCAGGAAGGAAGCCTGCCTGCCCAGCCACCTGCTCTGGGGCCTTCTGCATTAGAGAGTGGGTGCAGTGGCCCTGGGCCCGCTGTGCCGTGCTGGCTCTCAGGCCAGCGCCACCCACCTCCACCAGCTGCAGCTGCCGCCGATGAACATGGCCCGGTGCGGGGTACGCGGGCTCTAGGAACATGATGCTCATCTGGTTGCCCTGGAGACACACGGGCTGGATCAGGGCCAGCAGCTCGCGCCCACCCTCCTGCTCTCCTGGCCATGTCCACCATGTCATTACCTGCAGCACCACATCTGGCCGGCTCTCTGTGGGGATGAAGACGTCACCACGCTGGGTCTCTGAGTGCAGTTCATAGCGGAGGGTCCCACCATAGGACGATACCTGGTGGCAGGACAGAGGGGACCATCTGACTAGACCCTGGCCACAGACTGGCAAGTGGTCCTGAGGCTGGGCCAGGTATACTCTCACAGCAGCCCTGCCATGGGCTGGCCCCTTGCTGGTTTCTTCTCTTGCAATAGGCCAGCATTCAGGTGCCCCTCACCAAGGGGGGGCATCCTTGGACAACAAATCACCACCCCCTCCCAGGCCTCCAGAGGACACAGCCACCCTTGACTTGCCCTCCCCCTGGCCCAGTGCCCCTGCTCACCCGGTCCCCCAGGTAGGAGCGGGGCGCCTGCCAATACAGCTCGGGGAAGGTGTCGTCCACGCGCCTCAGGTCTGCATGGAGCAGCTCTGTCGCTGCCCGCCACTCATGGGGCACCACCTGCCGGTCACTGCTCAGCAATGTCCAGCCCTCCATGTCCACAAACTGTGGGCACACGGTGGGTCACCCAAGGTGGATGCCCACTGCATGGCCCCACCCTGCTTTCCAGTCCCCCTGGGGAGGGATGTATGCTCTCCCCAAGGAGGTGCCAGCCTCAGTCCTGGTCCCCAGGTGGTACCTCGTGGCGGGCATGGACGGAGCTCCTGCAGCTCTCTGTGGCCCCGAAGCAGAAGCAGCGGGTGCAGCCTTTGGGGTTGGCAGCCTCCAGGGAGAAGGTTCCGAGGCGACACTGGTCACACCGAGGGCCCTGCACATTCTCCTGGGGAAGAGGAGGAGCAGCAGGGGTCAGTCGTCCTGGCCCCAGGGTCACTGGCACCCCTCACCCACAAACTTCCAGGGAGCTCTAAGCACCCAAGAACGTTGCCGAGGACGACATCTCGGCCAAGAGGTGCAGGACAGGCCTGGTGGCTGCTCACCTTGCAGTGGCAGCGACCTGTGATGGGGTCACAGATGCTGGGTGCCGTGCCTGCCTCGTGACACTGGCAGGGGAGGCAGCGGGGGTAGCCGTGGAAGCCGGGGGCACAGGAGTCACAGCGGCGCCCGGCCACGTTGGGTCTGCACCTGCCGGCGGGCAGAAGCAGCTGAGCCTCCTTCACCCTGCCCATATGCAAGAGCTCATAGGGTCCCCGTCTGGACCGTGTCCCCCAGAGCTGGAGGGGACAGGGTACGCCGGCCCCACTGGTAAGGGTGAGTGTCACTCCTGGCCCACGACTGCCCCAGGCCAGGGCCCTCCCAGCTCACCTGCACTGTCCACTGTCCACATCACAGGTGGGGTCGGTGAGCTCCTGGACACCGGGCCCTGAGCAGTTGCACTCCTCACAGCCCACCAGGGGGTGGCAGCCAAAGGTCTGGGGCTGGCAGACCAAGCAGTCGGGGGGCACCGTGCGTGGGGGGCAGATGCACTGGCCTGTGCGCTCGTCACACAGGCGGGTACCACAGTCACAGGCTGCAGGGGGACACAAGTGGCTGAGCCCTCTGACCCACTCAGGCCCACCTGCAGCCCAAGACCATGCCAGTCCTGCCCTGCTGGGCCCCTGTACCCGGGGCAGCTTCTCTGACACACAGGAACTGCCTAGGGTCCACGTCCAGTGCCGGGGGCTGCAGGCAACCTGCCAGTCCCTGGAGCCTTCTGGACAACCCTGCAAGGGGCACCCTATGTGCAGGCCACTGTCTGCCGGAGGTCCACAGACAGCCCCAGAACCTTCTGCTGACCGTCTGCCCATGTTCCCTAGCACACCCCACTCCACCAGCAAGTGCCCCTGGGGTCCAGCGCTCACAGCGGCCGGTCTCCTGAGCACCGTGGTACTCACGTCTGCAGTTGGGGAAGCCCCAGTAGCCAGTGGCACAGCGGGAGCAGTCACGGCCAATAACATGGGCCCGGCAGGGACACTGGCCCCCAAAGCGCTCACACGAGGGGCCTGTGGCTCCCACCTCATGGCAGCCACAAGGCCGGGCCCCGTTATTGTAGAAGAGGGAGAGGGAGGCGGCGGCATTTCGGCAGAACAGGGATGAGCTGCTGGGGCTAAATTGGGGGACAGGTGGTGAGGCCAGCTCCCAGCCTGGACCCCACCCCGGACCCCACCCTGGACCATGGTGCTGCCCCACCTGATGTGGTAGCCGTGGGCCGCACAGTGGCTGATGAAGTCATAGGACTTGTCCAGGGGCTCCTCTCGGAGGTAGCTGGAGCTGTAGACCTCCGCAGGGATCACCAGAATGTAATCCTAGGGCAGAGGCCTGGTCACCTTCCCCCCATGAGCCCTGCTGAGGGTCGGGCTGGGGGAGTGTGGCTGAGCCTGCAGCTGAAGTATGCAAGGGGTCGCCCCTGAGGCTGGGCAGCCCAGTCTGTCCTGGCCACTCTGGAGGAAGGTGACCAGGTTGCACACCTCTGGGGAGTGTGCAGAGGCAGAGGGCAGAGGGTCTCGTGCCTAGCTCTTCACTCATTCTTCTTCCTCCCTTCCCCATTGTCTAGGCTGGGCTTCTCTGGGAAGGCCACTCTGGCCTCATGTGGTGGTCTCCAGAGACAAGGGCTACCCCACCTGGCACCTGGGGTTGGGGGCTACAGCAGGTAGGAGACACACCTGGGCTGAGCCATGGCTAGTCCCTGAGCAGGACACTAGTCCTGGGACTCACCAGCCAGAGCCACCGGCCCTCGGGCACGCGCACGGTCACAGTGAGCTCAGGGTCAGTCACATCCAGCACGGCCTGGCCCTCACACAGCACCAGTGTGCGGCAGCCGTAACCATGGGGGCAGAAGCTGGCGTTGGCGTGGCCTGCAGCGGGAAGGCAGTGTCAGTGCTGACAGCCCTGTCGTGGGCCCTGGGCACTATGGGGACACCAGGGGAGGAGACGCCAGGACAAGGCCAATGCTGGAGAGTGCAATGCGACATTGAGTGCTCCACCTCACAGCCCTCAGGACAAGGCACATGGATCCCAGGAGCAGGTCCCCTCCAGGTGAGACAGGGCCAGCCAGGGATTCTGACATGGGGACAAGACTTTCCAGGGGAGAGGTGACAGATGGGGCTGCCACCCACAGTGGCCCTGGAGCACCTGGTTTGAGAACTGACAGCAGGACATGGATGTGTCAACCTGCCCCATGGTGTGCACGGCTGGCCACGTCGCCCGTGAGTCTGTCCTTGGCACTCACCCTGCCAGATGCGGCCCCCGTTGATGAGCACCTCCACGGGGAAGGTGGGGTGGGCCGGCTGGTAGCTGTGTAGCAGGAAGGCGTAGCGGCCCAGGGTGGGCACCTGGGTGTTGAAGACCACGGTGCCCTGCAGGGGAGCTCCAGTGAGTGGACAGCCTGGGTGGTCGGAGTCAGGGCCGGGCGTGCAGCCCTGACCCTCACTTCCGTCCCTCCAGGGGCCACGGCCCAGCCTGGGCCCTCACCTGGGGGTGGCGCAGCAAGGTGGGTTCTGCGTCGGGGTCCACAGCAGTGGGAGGCTGAGGCTGGGGTCCCGCTGGGGGTGCCCCAGGAGTCAACTCCTGGGAGTGGGTCAGGGGGAGGCCAGGAGGCAGGGGCAGCACCTGGCAGTCCCTGAGGACAATGGGCTGTGGCGGCTTCGGGAAGCGGGAGGGCAGACAGGCGGCACTGGGGAGGCACCGTGGGTGAGTCCAGCATCCCAGCCACGGGTCCCTGCTGGCCTCCCATCCCTGGTGACCCCACTACCTGCCGGGGCTAAAGGTGCCGTGGCTGCTCACGCAGCGCACCCGCGGCTCCACGAGCTCCATGCTGAAGTCCCCCAGGGGCACCAGGCTCATGCTGTGCTGTGGGCGGAGGGAGGTGGGGTGGCCACGCCCGGTGCTGGTGAAACCCACCACCCACCCACCCCGCAGGAATGCACCCTGCCCTGCACAGGACCTCGTCCTGGACAGGAAAGGAGGGCTCCTGGTGCCTCGGGACCTCTGGCTCCTTGGTGGCACCCCCACCCCTTATCTTGGGCTCCTTAGTGCCCAGGGGCCAAGGGGGCCCTTACCAGGAAGAAGTGCGCCTGCTCAGCTGTGAGCCGGACGCTGGCCTCTGAGTCCAGCAGGAAGGTGGCCAAGTGGTGCTGAGTGTCCAAAGCAGGGCCGCGGCACAGGGTGCTGGGGGAGAGGGGTGGTCAGCGGGTGGGCAGATCTGGCAGAGCCCGCAGCCCAGCCCGACCCTGCTCCCAGCCCACCTGTATGGGCAGGGGTGGACAGTGAGTGTGCCCTGC
The DNA here is from genome assembly GCF_048772815.1 of Callospermophilus lateralis. NCBI lineage: Eukaryota > Metazoa > Chordata > Mammalia > Rodentia > Sciuridae > Callospermophilus > Callospermophilus lateralis. Next base: position 196,919,915 of record NC_135307.1, read on the forward strand.
TGGGGGGCCTGCTGGGGGCTGTGCACAGCCACGCCCACCTCCTGGCGGGCGTCCTCATTGGCATACTCCACCACCAGGACATAGTGGCCTGGCCGCGGCACCACTATCTGAAGCTGGACATCCACCTGGAGAAGGACAGCATGACCAAAGGCTCGCAGTCCCTGTTTCCCACTTCTGTCTTGGGGGCCTGCTGATCACGGCCAAGTGCCAGTGCTGGGGCAGCTGGGGGCAGACACTGACCCAGGTCCTGGGCGGGGGGGAGGCTGGGGGAGCTCCCACTCAGCAGGAGCCACGGTTTCCCTGGACCGGGAAGTGGTTGTGCATGTCTGCTCCACTGCCCTGCACCTGCATCCTGCCACTGAGACAGGACCTGCACCCGAGGCTAAGGTCTTCTGGTGCCCACCCGCCGTGGGCCCCAGACACGCACATCACTGCCCAGGCAGGCGGCCAGTGGCGGGTGCGAAGGGCTAAGCTGCTCCCTGGGGCAGGGCCGGGGCAGGCTGTTGTCAAGACGACACAGGGCGTCCAGCCCAGCAGCCGAGGGGAAGCCGTCCAGGGGGAGGTAGGCATGAAGAAGGCAGCTGCAGGGGAAGAGGCTGAGGTCTGCACCAGGTCCACCGGGCGGGTCTGGGCAGCCCCCATCCCAGTCCCATGGGGGCCCTCACTTCTCGCCAGAGTGCTGAGCAGAGGGGTGGTGGGTGCAGGCCTCAGTCACACGCAGCTGCAGGAGGGCCGCCTCATAGTAGGCGCTTGGCAGCAGGGCCACGTAGTCCTGGTGGAGGCAGGAGTGGGCGAGAGGCTCCTTGGCCCAGGACCCACCCCTTTCCCTGCCACGGCCCCCACCTCACCAGAAGCACCCCTTCAGCCTCCACCAGCAGGGTCCAGATGCCGGGGTTCAGCACAAAGGGCTCCCCGAGCCCCCTTTGGGGCACAGTGACAAAGGAGGGCTCAGTGCTGGGCAAGAAGGTCACAAGCTGGCTCTGCTCTGTGCCTGGAGAAGACAACCCAGGTTGTACCCGCCATGGTGTAGGGCAGCTGGGCCCACCCCTCCCCCATGTAGACAGAGGAGGAGGAGGAGGAGGAGGAGGAGGAGATGGAAGAGGAGATGGAGGAGGAGATGGGGGAAGAGATGGAGAAAGAAGGGAAGGAGGAGGAGGGGAAGGAGGAGATGGAGGAAGAGGAGGAAGAGGCAGCAAGGAAGGGAGCTGGAGGGCGGGCTGGGGGGGCTGGGGGTGGGGGGGCTGTAGCTCTCCACTCACAGTTGATGCAGGCCACAGTCTTGCCCTCCTCACGCACAGAGACCCGCCCGCTCACACTCATGGGCCCCCGGTTGACATAGCGAAAGACCAGCCGGAAGAGGTCAGGGGAAGTCACGTTCAGCCTGGCCACAATCCTGGGCTATGGGGTGTGGAATAGCAGCATCACCTCCTGGCCACACCTGTGGCTGAGGGGCTGCCCCATCTGCCTGCCACGTGGGCACATGGCTGGCTCTGCTCCTCTGCCAGGCCCAGGAGGGACGGCGTGGCCCTACCTGGACGGCCGTCATGTGTGCGTAGCCTCTCCAGCTGAAGCTCTCAAACTCCAGGGGGTTGAAGCCGAAACGCACTGCGTGGCCCTCAGGTGTGGCTGCGTCCTCCAGTTCCTGCCGCAGGTGGAGCAGGTCGGGCAGGTAGTGGTCCCTTGCTGGCCTGGCCACGACACAGGTATCTGAGTGTGCAGGCTCAGCACAACCAACCAGATCCCCAGGGACAGCTGACCCCATGGGCCTGTGTCGTGGGGGTGAGGGACACAGAGGAGCCCGGGACGAGCCGTCTCCCACCCACAGCCCAGGTGGCCTGGGCACCCACTCGCTGCAGGTAAGGCCCTGGGTGTTGGGGCGGCACCGGCAGGCGCCCGTCCTCGGCTCACAGCCCTGGCCCAGAGCACCACCAACGTCACACTGGCAGCCTGTGATAGCAAGAGGTGGGTCAGAGGGTACCGTTCCCCCACAGCCCAGCCCAGGACCCACTCTGGACAGGCAGAACCCCTGGTCTTCATACCCTCGGCAACGAGCAACCAGGCTGAGAAGCCACTCAGGTGCTGCTGGGCTCCCTGAAGCCAGGCTCAGGGCCCTGGGTGGATTATCGCCTTCTAAGCTGCAGGTCGGGGCATAGGCCCCATGTGGGGGAAAGGGCTCCTCTTTGAGCCTGCCCCCAGCACAGTCTTGGCCAGCAATGCTAGTCCAACATGGGAGCCTCACTGTGTTCAGGCCCCAGCTGGGGTCCCTGACCCATTTGCCCCTCCCTGGGCCTTCATGTGAACTGAGAGAGGACAGGGATGTGGTCTGAGAGACCAATAATGGGCACTCACTGCGGCAGCCCAAGTAGTCGGCCTGATCCAGCCCGAAGAAGCCGTCCTTGCAGGCTGCACAGCTCTGGCCGCATACGTGGGGCTTGCAGGAGCACTGACCGCTGCCCTGGGACCACGAGAGACAGTGGGACCAGGCTGGGGAAGGTGCCAACCCACCTGCTGCACCCCGACACCTTGATCTTCAGACTTACCAGCTGGCACTCGACAACTCCACCCAAGGTGCCCCTGGGGTCACAGCTGCAGCCTGGGGAGGGCAGAGCGGGCCTGAGGGCCATGGGGACAGGAGGGCCCAGGCTCCACGCCCCATCCCCAGCCCCCCTTCCTCCCTCCAGGACAGACTCACGGGTGCAGCCCTCAGGGTTGGTGGGGCTCAGCCCCCAGAACCCAGGTTTGCAGCGGTCACAGCTGGGTCCCTCCACGTGAGCCCGGCACGTGCAGGCAGTCTGTGCCTGGGAGAGACCGACCCCGCAGATCAGAACAGGCCCACCCTCTTCCCACACTCCGTCCTGGAGCCCTGACTGCAGTAGGGGCTGGGCCCCTCCTTGACCTTGCCTAGGCCCACAGGCACCTGGAATGGGTGCAAAGGACCAGGAGGAGAGTGGGGAGCCATGGTCTCACTGGGTTTGGGACTTTCAGCCTGGCCTGGCCCCCCACCTTCTCCCAGCATGGGCAGACCTGGGCTCACCTCAGGAAGGGTGGGGTCAGCAGGGGCCAGGCCCGCAGGGTGACAGGAGCCAGCTAGGAAGAAAAAACCAAGCCTGGTCAATGCTCAGTGTGTACACTGAGCCACAGGCCACCCAGGCCGGGCCAGGAGCCATGTCCTCACAGGAGCCATCAGGTATGCCTCTGTGGCTACCAGGGGCGTGAAGACGTGGGCGGGGTCAGCAGGGAGGGTGCGTGCCCACCCACAGCATGTGCCTGTGAACACATGTAAGAGTCTCCACAGGACTTGGACACTGGAACTCACCTGCGACCCGTGAGGACGTGCGGGCGTGCACGTCAGAACACATTCACGGGCCACACGAAGCTCAAAGGAGTCGCCCACACAGCACAGACCTGGCCCTGTGCCCACACCCCCACTGTGCACGGGGCACCGCCACGGACACAGCACAGGGAGGCGCAGACGGAGACCGAGACACACATACAGACAGGCCTCTGCCCACTGCCAGTTACCTTCGCAGGAGGGGAAGTTGTAGGCGCCAGCCACACACGTGTCACACCGCAGCCCAGTCACACGGGGCCTGCAGCTGCACTGCCCACTCCGAGGGTCGCAGGCTGTGTGCAGGGAGCCGTCGGGCGAGCAGTGGCAGGCTGTGGACCAGGGCAGGCATGGGCATGAGGAGGCACGGCCCAGCCTGCCGCCCCGCCCTGCTCATTCCCAAGACACTCACGAGTGCAGGCGGGGAAGCCGTGGAAGCCGGGGCTGCACTCCTGGCAAGTGGTGCCCATGTAGCCGGGGCGGCAGCGGCACAAACCACGCGCCCCACAGTGCTGGTCCAGGGCCCCCCGGGGGTCACAGGTGCAAGCTGCAGGGGTACAGTGGGGTCAGGCCCCGGCACTATGTGGCAACCTGGCCCCTTTCTGCCCAGGCCCTCTGCTTACCATGGCAGTCGGGGTAACTGTGGTGGCCCAGTTGACAGCGGTCACAATGAGGGCCATCAAACCCAGGCCGGCAAGGGCAGTGACCAGCCTCGTTGCAGCCTTCAGGCAAGGTCCCCACAGGGCTGCAGCCACACACTGTGGAGCAGGGTGCGTCACAGGGGAACCTGAGCTGGCCAGGTGTGCCCTGCCCACCCCTGCCCCCTGGAGAGTGTCACTCACATTGGCACAGAGGGAAGTGGGAGTAGCCAGGGGCACAGCGATCACATCGGGCCCCCTCAAAACCCACCCGGCACCTGCACTGGCCTGAGTCAGGGTCGCAGAAGCCATCAGCCACTCCAGGGCTGGAGCACTGGCAAGCTGCAGGGAAGGGTGGCCATGAAAGGGCAGCCGGAAATGACCAACCCCTGCTCAGTGCTCAGCGAGGGACCCCCAGGGACTCACGCTGGCAGCCTGGGCCGTAGAACCCAGGGGCGCAGAGCTCACAGTGGGCTCCCTGGAAGTTGGGCTTGCACACACAGCGTCCCACCCGCGGGTCCTTCCGGCAGGCGTTGCCCTGGGTCCCTGCGGCACTGCAGTCACAGTCTAGAGGAGGGGTGGTGCTCAGAGCCGGCCCCCGGAGGGCCAGTCTCCCCACAAGAACCGGAAACTCAAGGAGGGAACCCCGAACAGGGGAGCTGCGCGGGGATCAGGGCAAGTTCACGGCGCCACGCTGGCCTCGTGGCACAGAGCCCAGGGCCACCTCGACCCAGAGCCTGCGAAGACAGAACCGACCCACACGGAGGACGCAGGGCCTTGTTCTGGACAGCTCTGTGAGCTGAGAGAAGGGCAAGAGCACCCTGCTCTGGCCCACGCAGCTGTGGCCCTGGATACCAGGGGCTGGGCCTCTTGTTTTTCCCACTACTGGAGACTGAACCAGGGCACTCTGCCACTGAGCTGCACCCCTGGCCCTTTGTATTTCAAGAGAGGGTCTTGCTAAGCTGCTGAGGCTGGCCTGGAACTTGGTCCTCCTGCCTCGGCCTCCCTAGTCGCTGGGATGACACGTGTGGCCACCGTGTCTAGTATGCAAGCCATCTAGTGTTTGTTGCTGATAGAAATAATGGTTTGAGGATGACCACTAGTCAGACCAGAATAGAGAACCTACAAACCCGCGGGGGGCAGAGTGCCCCAACACAGCAGCATCACAGAATCCAAATCCAAAACACGTTTTGTTAAGGGCATTGCTGTGCCAGGCGAGTCCCCTTCCTTAGGTGAACAGCAAGAGAGCCAGGGACTCGGGCAGGTGGGACACCTGACCAGGCGGGAAGGGGAGGGGCTGACACTGACACGGAGGAGGTGAGGACCGGATCATGGCAAGCATCAGCCCTAGCAGGATGCCAGGCCACGGGACTGGCAGGGACAGAGAGGGTGGGTGCGTGATGAGAACACACACAGCAGCCAGGAGATGAAGAAGCAGAAGCTCCCAGGAGCGGTGTGAAGTGGCAAATAAGCGGAGACTGTCAACTGTGAGGAGAGTTCTGCAAAGTCGTAGCCACAGAAAGTCTGAGTTCACTATCAGAACGAACCAGCTCAAAGAGACCACCCGGGCCGGGCCAGTAGATTCACATGAGCTTGGCCAGCCTGCCCAACCCGTGGAGCCAGCACCCAGCGGGGGCTCATCTCCACCAAGGTCCACAGAACAGCCCAGAGGGGGCCGTATTCCAGGTGGCCACAGAGAACTCTCTAGTGCCAAGACATCATTAGCCTTATCTGACCATCATGCAAAAAACCAGGAGGAAGCCACAGCAAGAAGGGACAGGAGATCTCACCACCAGGAGTAACGGCCAGCACTTATGGACACGGCCCAGCAGACCCACCGAGCCAAGGCTGCAGACCAAGCTTCAGCCAGGGTCTCACCCAGCTCTACCAACAGTCCTGGCCGGATGGCTTGACAGCGGGGCAGGGCATCCCAGGCCCCACCGACAGGGGCTCTGCCAGCACAGCCACCGAAGCCAGGACCAGAGGCCATGCATCACCTGTGTCACCCCAGCTACCTGGAAGGCTTAAGAGGTCAAGTTGGAGGTCAGCCTGGCAACTCAGTGAGATTCTGTCTCGAAATTTACAGAGGTCTGGAGATGTCTCAGTGGTAGAGCAACCTGGGTCCAGCCCCCAGTGCCACAAAGCAAACAGACATACAAAACAGTAGCAAGTCAAAAGACAGTAGACAGAAGGAACTAAATTTTAAAGTTAATTAAAAACCTAAGTTGGGCTGGGGATGTGGCTCAAGTGGTAGCGTGCTCGCCTGGCATGCGGGCAGCCCGGGTTCGATCCTCAGCACCACATACAAACAAAGAATGTTGTGTCCACCAAAAACTGAAAAATAAATATTAAAAAAAAATTCTCTCTCTCTCTCTAAAAAAAAAAAAAAAAGTAAGTTATTTCCAGTTTTATTAGAAAGCGACCTTGGTTAGGTCTGATCAACAAAGCAAAGAAAGAACAGACAGTAATCCGATTGACAGGAAATTCTAAAACCACAACAAAATGCTATGCCTAACTTTTATGCCATAATTAAAATTCCAAATGAAATAAACAGTTTTCCAAGGAATTATAAGTGACCAAAAGATGTGAGACGAGCTAGAAAACTAAATTCATACATACAATAACTACAGGAAAATTAAAACCTGGACTAAGATCTCACTGGGAAGCAGGTGCCAGCACTAGGTAGTTTTATGGGTGATTTTTATCAAGTTTTCCATGTTTGTCTATTTTTTTTTTAAACATGTGGGTCTCACCATGTTGCCCAGCTTGGCCCTGAACTCCCGGGCTCAGGTGACCTTCTTTCCTGTCGCCCCTCCACAGAGCTAGGGCGACAGGTCAGTGCCGTTGTGCCCAGCTCCCCTCTCAATGGATGGACCACTCCTGTGGTTTTGAAAATGGATTTGCAGCATTGAAAGGCGTGGAGTGTTCCCAAGTGGTTCTCAAAACCAGAACAAGGCAGCACATGGGCAAAAGCAGAAGGTCTCATTGTGGGTGTGGGCAAGAAACGCACTCGGGGTCCACATCAGGAAAGACCCTGACATAATCCACTGGACAATGGACACAAGAGAAGTGGGATGCTGGACACCACAGGCAGTTACTGGCCGGAGAGCCCAGTGCAGGGGCCTCGCCTGCTTTTGTAAAGACAGTTTCACTGGAAGGCAGCCCAGCCCACTTGTTCCCAAAAGGTCTGTGGTTGGAAGCAACCCAGAGAAGCAGAGCTGGGCAACCTCAGAGGCTGGTGGCCCTCCAAGTCCAAGACCTCGCTGCCGTTCAAAGTTGGTGGACCCCAGTTCACGCTATTGATGAGAATCTGAGCATTACCATATAAAAAAGAAAGCTATTGAGAACCCGAAGATAGGAGAGAGTATCTGGACTCAGGGAGCAGTTGCATCCCAAAGCAAGCAACTCAGAGACCAAGAGCAACATTGGCAGGTGCACCCAAAACGTAGGGATTCAGCACAACACTCAGAAGAGGCAGGTATCTGGGAGAAAAACACACGGGGCGGGGAGGATCGGCAACACGCAGGGGGAGCCGTACCAACAAGCCATTAAAACCAGGGCCCCGAGAAAGGCGAGGACTCAGGGGCCATGGACCTGGCAAGTCAGAGAAACACAGCCAGGAGCCCAGGGCACACTTGCAGCCACACCTGTGACCCTGCTGCTGGGAGGCTGAGGCAGGAGGGGGCGAGATCCAGGAAGCCTAGCAACTCAACTGACCCTATCTCAAGATAAAGATACCTAAGGGGCTGAGGACGCGGCTCCGACCCCAGGACAGCAAAAAAGAGCCCCAAGACACCACAGGAGCAAACCTCAGACCCGCCCACTGTCAAATACCGTGGCCTCACGTCTTGTCACCAGAGAAAAACTGGACCAGGACACGCCATCAACCAAGACTTCACCAACACCATGGGAGGAAGGAAGCCCTCCGCTCAGGAAGGTGTTTTTGCAGTAGGGCTGCCAGGGGCACGGCGGGGCTCCGGCCAGCAGCTGTGCCCACAGCCAGTGCCACTAGTGGACAGCATACAGGCCTGGTGAGCCAGAGCACCCTCCCAGGACCGGACGCATCAAGACACGGCGCTGAGTTCTGGGCGCCCGGATGCTCATCCACGCATTAAAACAGGAAAGGAGGGCTGGGGCTGGGGCTCAGTGGTAGAGCGCTTGCCTAGCATGTGTGAGGCCCTGGGTTCGATCCCCAACACCATACAAACATAAATAAATAAATATGAAATAAATGTTAAAAAACACAGGAAAGGCAAGAGCCCACGCTTCCCACAACTCGGGTCTGGTGGAGGAAGCGCCCCTCTGTCCACACCGCACAGACTGGGAAAGCAGGGTCTGTGGGTGGGAAACACCCAGCGCCCTGCGCAAGGTCAAGGCCAGGTCAGTGTGGTCCCTCCAGCTTCACCCAGTTTCTGCAGGTTTTCTGTTATCATTATTTCACATCATTTGCATAGAAAGAAATAAAAGAGGGCCTAGGTGGAGGGAGTGCTGACCCGTGGCCCCTTCCTGCCACGAAGAGGGGTCCTGAGGCCTTGGGACACTTACTCACGATCTGTCCAGCTGGCAGCACCTGCTCCCCTGTGTCACTCGGGGAGGTGGGCACGGCTGAGGGAAGAAGCACCAGGTGTCGGCCACGGCTGGAGGAAGCCTCTGGCCCCAGCAGCCCAGGGGCCCCACCCCGCCCCAGGCTCCCGCGGCAGCCATGCGGGATTGCCCTGGCCAGCTCACGGTAGCAGTGCGGGAAGTCTGTGAAGCCCTCGGCACATGCGTCACAGTGCTCCCCTGTGAAGTTCGGCCGGCAGTAGCAGCGGCCAGTCAGGTCCTCACAGGTCCCGTCAGTGAAGGCCGACTCGCAGTTGCAGCCTGGGAGGGGCAGGGCGGGGGCGGGTGAGGCCCAGCCCAGACTCCAGGAGTCTCCCTCCCCAACCTGGCCACTGGGGTGGGAGCTGTGCACAGGCCTTCCGGGGGTGTGAGGGCCTAGGGACACAGAGAGCTGAGACCCCTCTTGGGCAGAACCAGGGCCTGAGACACCCCACTCACGGCGGCAGACATGGGGCGAGTCCAGAGGGTGGTCTGGGGAGCGGTAAAAGCCGGGCAGGCAGCGTTCACAGTTGATGCCGGTGGTGTGGTGCTGGGGGTGCAGGGCTACTGAGTCCAGGCCTGTCCATGCCCCTCCTCGGGGAGCCCCACCTCGGGCAGCCCCACGGCCCTCCCCCCGCCCCACCTGTCCCGGCCCCACCTCGGGGACCCCCACGGCCCTCTCCCCTGACCTACCTGGCAGTCGATGCAGACACCCCCACCCTGGTACGCGTTGTCCTGGTTCTGGCTGGCATTGCGCCTGTCCACCTCAGGGTCATAATAGCAGTCATGGGCATGGCCGTGGCAGTTACAGGCTGGAGGAGAGGACCTGTGGTCAGCATGCCCCCAAGGTGATAGGCCCCAGGGGCACGTCCCTTGGATCACAGTGTCGGCAGCGCGTGTGCATGGACACTCACACTGGCACTCATTGGCGCTGTCAGTGGTGGCTGGCCTCCATGGCTGCTGGTTGAAGCCAGGGCAGCAGCGGTCACAGGAGCCCCCACATGTGTTGTGCTGGCATGCACACTGCAGCCTGCGGGGACACAGGGGCAGAAGGCTGGAGACACGGTGGCAGCCTCTCAGCCTCTACCCTGAGTGGCCTTTGTTTCCTCTCTGGCCACTGGTGGCTTGCTGTGTGGACAAGGGTCTCCTGCAAACTCTCGTCCGGATGCCACCTGCCCTGGTGGCTCTGCAGTCACCCAACTCGGGGAAGGGGCACAGGGTGAGAGGAGACAGGGCAGGCATCTCCCAGTGGCAGCAGCTCTCTGAGGCCTCTGTGGAGGGTGAACGCTGGGAAGGGGAATGTTGGCAGGTGGGTGGGGCCTAGCGTCCTGGCCCAGCCCGGGCTCCGTGAGCTCCAAGGGGAAAGGACAAGTCTGTTGCCCGAGGCTTAGATCACACTTAGCAGGCAGCTTATCCAGACACCCCCTTGTGTCCAGGAAGGACCTCCCCAGGGGCAGGAGGCCAAGAACTGCTTCCTCTTGCAGCTGGGGGTGGACACCAGGTCAGAAGGCTGGAATCCTGCCTGCTGTCCTGGTGGGCAGGGGGACAGCTGGTCAGAGATGAGGACCGAGATTGGAACAATTTCCTGCTCAGAGTGAAGGTCCATGCCACATGCTTGCCCCAGCTCCCACCTCCAGCCATTCAGCCAAGAGGAGCAGGGGCCTCATCCCATCCTGACTCTGCTCTGAGGCCACACGATTCCTGGGGAGGACCCAGAAGCCCATCTTTGCAGATCTAAGACCCAGAACCTCAAATCACCCATCTAGCTCTAGTCCCATCCATCACGGGGTCCACAGAGCATCAGGGTCAAGACTGCTTCCCCCTTGGAGTCCAGAAACGTCTGGGAAGACCACATCCTCAATGGAGGAGGAACTAAGATAAACTGCCCATCAGCACAAGTAATCAACAAGCAGCCCCAAGGTCACAGAGGCTGGAGCCTGCTGCTGGGGTGTTGGTTGTCAATCACCCATCCAAGGCAGCCCTGCACCAAGAGGGGTCCCTCATGTGGTAAGCGGTGCCAGGCGGCAGCACCCCAGGGTCTGGTGAAAGCCCTTGCAGAGCCACCCCGAGGGCTCTCCTTGATCCAGGCAAATGACATGCATACAGGTGACATCCTGCCAGACACACTGAGAGCACCAAGGCAACAGGCTGCGGTGGCACCCAGAACAGACCAGACCCCAAGAGCATTGCTCAGGGTGGCAGCTGGTAGGAGCAAAGGGATCAGAGGCAGAAGGAAGCAGGGCAGGGTGAGGGGCGGCTTGGGGCAGATGCTTGCTGGCATGTACGAGGCTCTCGGGTTCCACCCAGCACTGCAGGAGGAAGAGGCAGAACTTCCAGAAAGGGAGAGTTGAGACGCCATGAAGGGGCCAGGCAGGCCAGAGACGGCTGAGCAGGGGTGTGGTGTCGTGGAGGGGGCACCGAGGACATCTGGGAGACAGAGGTGGCACTTAGAGTGCGGAGGCAGAGGGAACTGAGACCCTCCTGTCCGTGTCCAGTGGAGATCCAGAAGGGGCAGAAGGCGAAGCCGTCAGAGAGCAAGGCTGTGACGGTGGACAGAGACCGCTGATTGGCAAAGGTCACCCTCCAGCGCAGAGGCCCAGCTGACCAAGTAGGCCTGGTCCTGACCCAGGTCACTGGCAGGACGGAGGGCAGCAGAGCCCCCAGAAACATCCCAGGGTAGAAAGCAACCCAGAGACCCTAACTTGAGTGACATCGGGAGATGCCCAGATGGTGACAGGGTCCCTCCTCTGTGTGAGATCCACTCACCAACCCCAAATTCCACACCACACTGTCATTCAAGAGTGAGGACAAACGGCCATTTTCAGACCACTGACAGGCGGTCACCAAGTAGAAGTACTTAGGACGCACCTGAGGAAGGGCGAGTCCCAGGAGGCCGAGGGCAGGCTGGGACCACAGAGAAGAGAGAACGGGGCAGCAGAGGGCAGGAAGTGGTCTCCCGAGCTGCCCTCTGGGGCTGAGCGGCTCACTAAGTCACCCCTGCCTGTGAGAAGTGCAGGCTGCCACATGACCAGCAGAGCCCCCAACAGAGACCAAACACGGGCTCAGGCGGACATGTGCCCCGAGACGGTGGGACACAGGTGGCTGTGAGGTGCGGGCCAAGACTGGAGGGGGCGGAGGAGGACGCAGGCCTGGAGGGAGGGGCAAGGCCAGCTGGGGTAACGGGCTGTGTTCCCTGCAGGAGAGGACGAGGTGGGAGCTATTTGGGCCACTGCTGAGTGATGGCTGTGGAGAGGGGGTTCTGCCAGGGCTGGGGGTTCTGGGACAGATGCCCAATCCGCACCACCCCCAGGCCCACGTTGGGCTGAGCTCAGGGCTGGCGGAGCAGGTGCGTCAGGACCAAGCAATGCCTCTCCAGGTCCCAGCAGGTGAGGGCAGCCCCAGCTCCTGGGGCGCCAGGCCCTCGATCCTCAGAGGCCAGTTTGGCTCCCCAGAAGCCTCCACTCCAGCTGTCAGGAGCCCTGAAGCTGCACTGGAAGGGACCTGCTCCCAGAGTACACCCAGAGTGTCCCCAGGGCGTCCTCAGGGCCCACAGCATCAGGAAAGCAGCCTGCCTGAGCCCTCTGTCTGGGGCTCCTTCTGCAGACCTCTAGAAGGGCTCAGCTATGGCCACAGTGTGGGGTGGACGTCCCTCCTGCCTGGGCTTCACCTGCCTCCCCATGGGCTGGCTGAGTGGACCGAGCAATAGGACCCAGGTGAGGGCTATGGGGAGGTCCTGCATCTGAGCACAAGCAGGGGCCAAAGAACTTGGAGGCAGTGCAGATGTCAGGGTGAGCCTGCCTGCACCCTGCTGGGCTGCCCCATGTTGGGTGGGGACATGGGTGCCCATCCAGGCTCCACCACGGTCCTACCTAGCCCCAGCCTGACCACACCACCCTGCCTTCCCCTCAGCCCCTCTCGCCCAGGGGGAGTGCCGTGCCAGTGCGACGCCAGCTGCCTGCCAGCACAGGTGAGCCTGTGCCAGGAGAGCCCTCCGGGTGCCAGCAGCTCGACACACAGCTGCTGCCCGAGCACACCCAAGGCAGGAAGGAAAGAACGGACGTGGCCCGGCTGCCCCAGCCCAGTGCCAGGCTCCACTTGGCCATTTGGGCCACCAGGGATCTGCTCTCAGGTACCAATCTGCTGGCAGCTAGCGAAGATGCAGGCGCTGGGCCCTGCCAACTGGCTGGCTGAGGGTGTCCCAGAAATACGCCTGTGCCCGGGCAGAGGCCAAAGCCAGTCAGAGCTTGAAGGGCTCCCAAGAAGTGGATCCTCCAAGGCAAGAGGTCAGAGCCTCAGCTGTCCTCAGTGGCATGACAGCAAGGCACATCAGATGGCACAGGGGTGCTGGCCGCTCCCCACGCTGGGCCTTGGCCCCCCGCCCTTGGTTGAGGTGAACTTCAGGAGTGGGGGTGGCAGAAAGTGTGCCTGGAAGAACTGGGGAGCTGGGGGGAGGGGCGGAACTGGGGTGGGCCCTCCCAAAGTGAGTGGAGGAACCTCCGGGGGACACAGGTGTGCAGCCCAAGTCCAGGAGGAGAGCCTGCCCTGCCCAGGAGAGCAACCAGAGAGGTCCACACGGCTCGGCCCCTCCACCTCTCTGTGCAGAAGGGGACACCAGGGCCCCCGGAGCAGCAGGCTGCAGGCCCCATGGGGAGTCGGGGTGGCAATGGAACCCTGGCTCCTCCCCAGGAGGACAGCAGGGAGCAGGCCTCACCTGAAAGGGTCTGCGGGGTCTTTGGCGTCACAGACGTCCGCGTGGCCGTGGCAGACGCAGCGGCCTCCGATGCTGATGTCCTTGATGCTGTAGTAGTACTGCACAGGGCCTGTGAGCGTGGGGCCAGCCACCCCGTCCCCAGGGCAGGGCCCCAGCACACCCTCCCCTCCGCAGGGCCAGCCTGGTGCTGGGGCCAGGGCACATGCTTACCCGGCGGGTGACGGTGGGGTCCCGCAGCGCCTTGCCCATGAGGTGGCCCAGCAGAGTGTTGGTGCGCAGGAAGCGCAGCCGGATGTTGGTGGCTTTGGTGAAATCCCGCAGCAGTGGGGAGTAGGAGAAGTTCCTGGCTCCGGGGCGCCCGTTGACCAGGGACACCACAATCTGCAGCAAGCATGGGCTGAGAGTCACGTGGTGGCCACAAGCCCCTGACACCACCAGCCGACCCGTGAGGCCCAAGGGGCCTGGGGCGGCCGCCCCTGCAGCCCACCTCGCCATTCTCCAGGGGCACTATGCGCGAATACTCTGTGGTACAGATGACATGGTCGTCCTGGGCAATGCGCTCCAGCGTCCGAGGCCCGAAGCGCTCCAGGCAATCCCTCTTGGAGGCTGTGGTTAAGGAGCCAGAAGTGAGGGCAGGAGCCGCCAAACATCCGCAGACCCTGGCCCCAGAGGCACACCCCTACTTCTCTGAGGTGGGGTGCTCTTCCTGGATGGGCACCTGCCCACGCTCCACCGGCCAGCAGGATTTATTAAAGAGAGAACTCTGGCTGATAAGGGGAACGCTGGCCCTGCCTGTGAAGCTGGACGTCCACAGGCCCCACTAGTCCACTCCTGGGTGCCCATCCCTCTCCCTGGAACACGCTGGAGAACACTGCCCCTTGGGATGCCACCCAGCCCCTTTCTGAAGACTGTACCCTACTACCCTTGGCCGGCTCACAGGCCAAGGATTTTGGAGGACATGTGACCAGGCCTGTCCAACCACAGCGTTCTTGCCAACATGACTGGTCAGGGTGGCACATGGCCAAGACAGCCAGTGACTCCAGTGTTCTCCTGACACAGGCAGCCAAGCCGGCAGGAAGTACGCCCAGAGCCGCCAGGGCCACTTTGTCATCAGAGAGCTGTCTGAGCATAAGGCCAGTCCAGAGGAGCCAAGAGGTGCCACGGAGCCTCCTGGCGCCGACGCCCTGCCCCAGCCGCTCTACCTGACTCAGGTGGCTGGGTGGACACCATAGCACCCAGAGCTCAGTCCTCGGACTCGGAGGAAGCATACATAGCATGGCAGCCCACCCCAGGGTCCCCCAGGCCCCACAACTCAGGGACACTCACAGGCGAAGAACTGCCACGGCTGGTAGGAGTGGCCAAAGTCCGTGGACCGCTCCAGCACCCAGAGGTCTGGCCGCGGGGAGTTGGCGAACTTGATGAGCACGTAGGCCACGTGGAAAACCTGCGGGAGGGGCAGCGTGGGTGCTGGGCGCCACCGCAGGTGACAGCCCTTTACCTGACAGCCCCAACCCTGCTGTTGACCCTCAGGGGCTGTGGGCTTGCCGGGGGAGTAGAGGGACCCAGTGGGAGGGCCTGCGTGGCCACAGGGGTGAACAGATGGGATCCGGCCCCTTCTGAAGGGCTCCCCTCCTAATCCTGGGGTGGCCCAGGGCTCAGCAGCCCCCTCCCCAGCCCTCACCCTCTGTCTTCCAGAGCTCGGGGGCTGTGGACAAGGCACCCTGGGGGAGCAGCCTGCCTTCAGCGGGGCTGGCCAAGGTAGAGAGAGAAGCACACCAAGGTCCCCCAAAGCCCGATATCTAGCCAGGATATCAGCTGGACAGTGCCCCAACACCCAAATGAGACTGGCACATTGACAGCAGCCTGCCTCCCGGACAGAGCCCCTGTCCCAGCCCTACCTGACCACCCCCAGCACTAACCTGACCACCCCCAGCCGTACCCTGACCACCCCCAGCACCTACCCCTCTACTCTCTGACCAGCCCACGGAGGCCCAGGGCAGAGGGGGCCATGGAGCAAGTTGGGGCCCAACTGTACCATTTGGGTGGCCCCTTAGGGACATAGGAAAAGAACCCCCAGAGCTGAGCTGAGCAGAACAGGGAAGACCTCCCCAGCCAGGAACTGGGGCTATGGCTTCTCTGTGGCCCTGGGCACATCAGGGCAGATCCCAGCCAAGCACAAGGGGAGCTGCCTCTCCAGAGGCACCTGCAGCCACAGGCCCTGCCCAGGGAGCCCGTCTCTCCCTGCTCTCTCCCAGTGTTGGGAGGAGGGTGCCAGAGCCTCGGTGCCGGTCGTCCTGGCCAGGGCACGGCATCCAGGGCGTCCCAATGTCCTGCACACTCCTCAACACCCTGGCAAGTCCTGGCCCCAGGCCCCAGCCCCAGCTGGCCCCGCCCTCACCAGACCTCTGGGCCTCAGGAAGCCCGCCAGGGCTGCAGCTGACCTATCCACCTTCTCCCTCCAGGGCCAGCCTGGGAACTGGAGCAGACAGGGAAGGCCACTGTCCAGGCCGCGCTCTGCTCGTGCCACGGAGACCCAGCAGTATGGGGCAGTGCCCCCGGGCACCCCCTTCTCACTGCAGCGGGTAACCTGATGGGCGGCTGTTGACCCTGGACAGGGCAGGGTGGGGGACCAGTCACCCCTCAGGTAGCACGGCTCAGGTGGGGCAGGCCCCAGGACCCCAGGAGTGGTGCTGGGTGCCGCCCTTGCCCCGAAGCCTAGTGTGGCAGGCACGGCAGGTGGGAGCCAAGGGCAGCCTCCCAGTGGGGGTCGGGGCACAGGCCTGTCCACCCCGCAAGCTCTGAGGTCATCTTCCCCTTCCCTGAGGGAAGATAGCCCGCCCAGCTGGGGAAGGGAGACCCCGCGCCCAGACCCACACCTCGCCCAGACCCACACCTGGGCCTCAGTGCCCTTGGGCCCGCCCTACATACATTCCCTAGTGTCTGAGAAGATTTTGCGGGGGGCAGGGAGGGGTCTGCAGGGCGACGGGAGGAGTGGACACTCGTGCGGGCGTGTCAGAAACAGACAGAGGCTGCTCCCAGGGAGCCACAGCCCAGCCCCAGTAACAGCCCCAGGGGAGCCGGTCCGCCCCCACTTCTCCCTGAGCAGCACCCCAGGCTGCACCCTTGCGGGCCACTCGTCCTGGTCAGCTGGCCCTGCATTTTTCCAAGCTGAGAGCGCTTTCACAAACATTGACTCCAAGACGCTGATGGGCAGGGTAAGGGGGGCACGGAAACTTCTGCCCCCATGCTGGGATACACTTAAGATCCCGGCCTGCAATCTGTCCGCCCACCCACGGCTGTCAGATAGGGCGCGGACAGCTGTCCTGCTTCCCGGCTGGCGGAAGGCAGGAACGGCTGTGCCTAAGTGCTGCCCGTCTGTCCCCAACCTGGTCCCTGCTCCCAGGGCCATGGCAGCACCCTTGCTGTGACCTGGGAGGGGCACAGACCCCTGGCCTCCCTGGATGTAGCCCGCCCCCTCCTAGCCTGCTCCACTCAGCGGCCAGCGCCAGCTGACCTTTCCGCTGCTACATAGTTCTGGGCAGAAGGAAAAAAATGTCTTTTAAAGCAAAAGCCAAACAAAAGCCGCCGGTTATTTTTAAAAATCTGGCTATTTTGGGGCAGGCACATCTCCAGGGCAGCAGCCAGCAGCCTGTCACTACGCCCCCTGCCCCACCCCCAGCCTGACCTCAGAGGGTCCAGGCTCCCTGAGGAGGGCTTCTGTCCTGGTGATCCCCACCTGACAAGGGCCAGTGAGAGCACAGGGTCAGAGCCGGGGCAGGAGTCCAGGGCAGGCTCCAGGGCTGTGTGGCCTTGGGAAGGCACTGCCCCTCTCTGGGCACAGGGCAATGGGAAGAGGTTCAGAGAGGAGGGATCAGGGTGAGGTGTCTTCATGACAGTGTGAAGGTTCAAGAGGCTCAGAGGGAGGTGACACCTGTCCCTGGTGGGTGAGCAGCAGCCAGCTGGCAGGATGGGTCTCTCCACAGGCCCTGGGGATGTGGGGTGGTGGGAGGGCCAGTAGTCTCCAGGGCTCAGCTACATGTCACCAACAGGTAGGTCATGGCTGGGACCTCTGGGGAAGGGGACCGGGCTTCATCTGCTTCCACACTCTAAGTTTGCCTGGCCCCGGGGTCTGGGGGCCAAGGCAGGGCACAGGTGCTGGCTATAGCACACATCCCAGCTGAGGGGGCTGGTCCACCCCCAGGTGTGACTCAGCAGGCAGCCTGTGACTCGGCCTATAGGAGGAGGCCCCATGCTGATTCCCAGGACGGCCGGGCCCAAGCTGGTGGAGGCAGGAAGCCTGTCCTCGTCCCAATCTGGGTTAACGTCCTGGCCACTCCCTCAGATTGAACTCTAGGGCACCCTGACCTCCACGGTCCCCAGCCTTGACCTCCACGGTCCCCATGGCCCTGGCCACTCCCCTCATTGAACTCTAGGGCACCCTGACCTCCACGGTCCCCAGCCTTGACCTCCATGGTCCCCATGGCCCTGGCCACTCCCCTCAGATTGAACTCTAGGGCACCCTGACCCCCACAGGTCCCCATGGCCCTGGCCACTCCCCTCAGATTGAACTCTAGGGCACCCTGACCCCCACAGGTCCCCATGGCCCTGGCCACTCCCCTCAGATTGAACTCTGGGGCACCCTGACCCCCACAGGTCCCCAGCCTTGACCTCCACGGTCCCCATGGCCCTGGCCACTCCCTCAGATTGAACTCTAGGGCACCCTGACCCCCACAGGTC
The DNA here is from genome assembly GCF_048772815.1 of Callospermophilus lateralis. Taxonomy (NCBI): domain Eukaryota; kingdom Metazoa; phylum Chordata; class Mammalia; order Rodentia; family Sciuridae; genus Callospermophilus; species Callospermophilus lateralis. The sequence goes on from NC_135307.1 coordinate 196,937,910, forward strand.
CCCATGGCCCTGGCCACTCCCTCAGATTGAACTCTAGGGCACCCTGACCCCCACAGGTCCCCAGCCTTGACCTCCACGGTCCCCATGGCCCTGGCCACTCCCTCAGATTGAACTCTGGGGCACCCTGACCCCCACAGGTCCCCATGGCCCTGGCCACTCCCCTCAGATTGAACTCTAGGGCACCCTGACCCCCACAGGTCCCCATGGCCCTGGCCACTCCCTCAGATTGAACTCTAGGGCACCCTGACCCCCACAGGTCCCCATGGCCCTGGCCACTCCCTCAGATTGAACTCTGGGGCACCCTGACCCCCACAGGTCCCCATGGCCCTGGCCACTCCCTCAGATTGAACTCTAGGGCACCCTGACCCCCACAGGTCCCCAGCCTTGACCTCCACGGTCCCCATGGCCCTGGCCACTCCCTCAGATTGAACTCTGGGGCACCCTGACCCCCACAGGTCCCCAGCCTTGACCTCCACGGTCCCCATGGCCCTGGCCACTCCCTCAGATTGAACTCTAGGGCACCCTGACCCCCACAGGTCCCCATGGCCCTGGCCACTCCCCTCAGATTGAACTCTAGGGCACCCTGACCCCCACAGGTCCCCAGCCTTGACCTCCACGGTCCCCATGGCCCTGGCCACTCCCTCAGATTGAACTCTGGGGCACCCTGACCCCCACAGGTCCCCAGCCTTGACCTCCACGGTCCCCATGGCCCTGGCCACTCCCTCAGATTGAACTCTAGGGCACCCTGACCCCCACAGGTCCCCATGGCCCTGGCCACTCCCTCAGATTGAACTCTAGGGCACCCTGACCCCCACAGGTCCCCATGGCCCTGGCCACTCCCTCAGATTGAACTCTAGGGCACCCTGACCCCCACAGGTCCCCATGGCCCTGGCCACTCCCTCAGATTGAACTCTAGGGCACCCTGACCCCCACAGGTCCCCAGCCTTGACCTCCACGGTCCCCATGGCCCTGGCCACTCCCTCAGATTGAATTCTAGGGCACCCTGACCCCCACAGGTCCCCATGGCCCTGGCCACTCCCTCAGATTGAACTCTAGGGCACCCTGACCCCCACAGGTCCCCATGGCCCTGGCCACTCCCTCAGATTGAACTCTGGGGCACCCTGACCCCCACAGGTCCCCATGGCCCTGGCCACTCCCTCAGATTGAACTCTAGGGCACCCTGACCCCCACAGGTCCCCATGGCCCTGGCCACTCCCTCAGATTGAACTCTGGGGCACCCTGACCTCCACAGGTCCCCATGGCCCTGGCCACTCCCCTCAGATTGAACTCTAGGGCACCCTGACCCCCACAGGTCCCCATGGCCCTGGCCACTCCCTCAGATTGAACTCTAGGGCACCCTGACCCCCACAGGTCCCCAGCCTTGACCCCCACAGGTCCCCATGGCCCTGGCCACTCCCTCAGATTGAATTCTAGGGCACCCTGACCCCCACAGGTCCCCATGGCCCTGGCCACTCCCCTCAGATTGAACTCTAGGGCACCCTGACCCCCACAGGTCCCCATGGCCCTGGCCACTCCCTCAGATTGAACTCTAGGGCACCCTGACCCCCACAGGTCCCCATGGCCCTGGCCACTCCCCTCAGATTGAACTCTAGGGCACCCTGACCCCCACAGGTCCCCATGGCCCTGGCCACTCCCCTCAGATTGAACTCTAGGGCACCCTGACCCCCACAGGTCCCCATGGCCCTGGCCACTCCCTCAGATTGAATTCTAGGGCACCCTGACCCCCACAGGTCCCCATGGCCCTGGCCACTCCCCTCAGATTGAACTCTAGGGCACCCTGACCCCCACAGGTCCCCATGGCCCTGGCCACTCCCTCAGATTGAACTCTAGGGCACCCTGACCCCCACAGGTCCCCATGGCCCTGGCCACTCCCCTCAGATTGAACTCTAGGGCACCCTGACCCCCACAGGTCCCCATGGCCCTGGCCACTCCCTCAGATTGAACTCTAGGGCACCCTGACCCCCACAGGTCCCCAGCCTTGACCTCCACAGTCCCCATGGCCCTGGCCACTCCCTCAGATTGAACTCTAGGGCACCCTGACCCCCACAGGTCCCCATGGCCCTGGCCACTCCCTCAGATTGAACTCTGGGGCACCCTGACCCCCACAGGTCCCCATCGGTTCCAGAACCTGCGGTGGCCTTGGAGTCTGCCTGGTCCAGCCTGCAGCCCGTGCCCCTCTCCCCATGGCTGCCCCCTCAGCAGAGACAGCTGAAAACCTGGTAGGAACATGGACAGGCCAGGCAGACAGGCCACTCAGGTCCCCAACTGGGCGGAGAAGCACAGCCATTGCCTGAAACTTAGCAGGGAATGCAGAACAGGCCTCAGCTGAACCCACCCGTGAGAGAGTGGAGTGAAACAGCAGGGTGCACCCAGCAAGCCCACCGCCACGCAGGAAAAGCCCACTGAGGGCAGGCGCAGGCCAGGAGCCCACCCTACCGGGGGTCCAAAGCAGGTGGGCAGACTGTTGAGGAACTGGCAGGGCTGCGAGGGCCTGTGGAGTTTGGATCTGGAAGGTTGCCCAAGGCTCAGGTGGTGAAGACCCCAGCTGCCAGCCGGCTCTCCGGAGGTGGGGGACCTCTTGGGGTAACCCGTCTGCGACAGCCTCCTCTACCATGTGTTCCTGCTGGGAAGCTCTTTGCTGCCACGGGTCCAAGCCACGGGCCAAGCCACGGGACGCATATGGGAACCATGAGCCCACATAAACTTTCCATCCTTTCCATTTGGTCATTTTGGGTATTTAGTCACAGGGACAGAAGTCAAGTGACACGGCTTGGCAGGGACAGGGAAACCTGGGGATCCCAGCCAGGCAAATGGCCCCTGTGGCCCCTGCACTTCAACAGAGCTGGACCTGGGGTGGACCAGTGACCCACCAACCAGCCAAAGAAGGTCCCTGCCCTCCTGCTGTGGCCCAGCCAGGTCAGGCCAGATGGTCAGCCCAGGGCCACAGGAAGTGCAGTTTACCCCCAGGGGACCCCGCGGCTGAAACCAAACAGTTTAGTCTATGCTGAGACACGGTGACACCGGCACCCTGGGCTTGTTTAAAAATGCAGACAACAGGAAGCCCTGGGAGCCTCCAGGGTCTGCAGAGCCTGGGTCCAGCAGAGCGCCCTTGGGCAGGGTGGCTGGACAGGGTGTGGCTGTTTGGGATTGTGACATGGGGACAGCTGCAGGGGATGGCTGCTTGGGGCTACCAAGGGTCACTGAGGTAGCAGCAGGAGGCACAGGCTGGGGAGAAAGGCCACAAGAGCCCCTTGGGCCAGGTCTTCCTTTGGGTGACAGGGAGAGGGAGGGGACAGGAAGGGGCAGGAACCCTCCTGAGGGAAGAGGCAGAGGGAGGGGCTGCTGCCTCAGGGTAGCCAGGGACCCCCACAGGAGCCCAGCTGCAAGAGCCAGGGTCAGCCCAGCCGCGCACTGTCCATGCTGCCACGCTCTGAAACTGAAGTCCAGTCACAGCTGCGTTTCCTGTCACCTCCCGACAACTGATGGTCTTAGGGCACTGGCCACGTGGCCAAGCACCCGGCTGAGGGACATGCCAGTGGCCTCTACCTTGTAACCACCAGGCCTTCAGCACTGGGACCGGAGCCCAAGTCACCCATCCTGAAGGTGGGCAGGATGGCTGGGCCTAAGGGCACACCCCGACAGCCAGGGCAGCACCCCACCGAGCCCCGTGTCCTTACTCCCTGGCTTGTGGAAGACAGCCCGGGAGGAGGGGTCCAGGGACCAGCCACTGCCAAGCCCAAGGTCTCCCTTGACAACAGCCTGGGATCTTAACACGCCACACTGGTGCTGTGCCTCCGTCCCCAGGTACCTAGGGAGGACACTCACGCCATGGTCAGGAGCTTCGCCAGAGCTGTGCCCCGCAGCGACTATTTGGTTGGGGCACAGCTAACCCCTCCCCTCCCTGCCTCCTCCTCCTGCCAGCAGGTCCCACCTTGGGGGCAAAGCCTCCCTGGCATTTCCAGCCCTCCGCCAGCACCCTGGCCTCACATCCAACCACCCCGCCCACATCCCAAGGGCTAGCCCTCAAGCCCCTCTGCTGCTGACCCCTACCTAGCCCCCCAGCCTGTTCTGCAGCTGTGGCTGGGACAGGGCTGGGACAAGCCTGCTACTTCCCTGAGCCACTGCAGGCAGCAGGGTCAAAGCCAGGACCACCCTGCCAGGAAGGGGCCCAAGTACTTTCCACTGCTTATCTGACCCAACCTGAGGAAAGGGAGGGGCTGCCGGGGAGAGTCCCTGCTGGCCTGGTCACCCAGGGGGGCGTCTGAAGAGGGAGGGGCACAGGCCAGAGCCGGCCCAGCTCACCTCTGCCCACTCTGCAGGAACTGGGCCTACTGGGCTGGCGTGTGGGTGGGGGACAAGGACCTGGGACCCTGTGGCAGAGCCCAGAGATGGACACTCAAGCCAGGACCCTTTGCCTCTTGGCCCGAGCCCTGACAGGAGCTTTCCATTGCCTGGACTCAGGGCTCCACGAGGATCTGGGCCAGTCATCTGACCATTCAGCCCGAGAAGCTTCTAGAAGAACAGGAGATGCACAAGAACCCCCACTGAGCCCCAGGCAGGTCAAGCTGCGTCTCAGGAAACTGCTCCTGAGTCACCAGGCACCATCGGGGAGCGTCTTCCTGGGGCTACTCCCCTGCAGAAAGAGTCACCAGGCCCAGGCCCTCCCGGAGTCCTGCCCAGAGACACAGGCTGTTCCCAGACAGAGGCCACAGGGACTGCCCCACTCCCCTGTGTGAGAGCCCTTGGGCCCGGCCCACGGGGGTGTGAGACAGAAGTGTCCAGGCGGCCCAGCCCACCTCCCAGGCCGGTGAGGTGCAGGAAGCAGCCCTGTGCCAGTGCCAGCCGCCCCCGCCCCTTCCCAGGGCATCCGCTCCAATCCCAGAACAAAGGCAGCGGCTGAGTCCAGCTTCCTGACGCAGCCGCAGCCCCAGCCCAGGGCCAGCGGCATCTCCAAGGATGGGCCCAACCCCATGATGCCAAACCCCAGGAAGAACTTCCCCTGGCAATAGAACTGGAATTGGGTCCACAGCCCCCCCAACCTCAGAAATGGCTGGGACAAGGCAGGGCTCCAGGCCCCCACTAAGACTGGTAGCCCCTGGGCCAGCCAAGACAGAGGCCTTGGTGGACACATCTAGCCAGACAGAGAAGGGTGGACAGGAGATGGCTGGATGGGGGAGGAGGGGGAGGGAGAAGGGGGTGGCCTCTTCCTGAACACTTCCCTACACCCCACACTTGGCGAAACCGAGGCCCAGAGAGGAAGATGTCCATGCAGTGGACCCTCTCCCTGCCAGGAGGACTCTGAAGGCAGATCTCACGGTGCCACTCATACAAGAGAGGCCAGCAGGCCTCAGAGCCCGTCCTCAGTGCTCCCACCTGGTCCACCCAGGTTGCCATGGAGACCAGACCAGGCGGGCTGGCCCCTGGGAGGAAGGAAGACCCCTCAGCCCCCAGCGGGTGAGAGTTCACACACTGAACTGCCCGACCCTGTGCCAGAGACTAGGGCGCCCCAGGGTCCTACTCCCTAGGCGACAGGGAGACTAGATGTGAAAACCAGTGAGATGCTGACAGTCAGGACCCTGATGGCCAGCCCCTCCCCATTCTCCTCCCCACTTGGCAGCAGGGACAGAAGAGCAAAACCAGGTCCCTCTGGCAATCCCAAGCCACTTGCTGGAGTCCAGCACACTTGCCCTACTGGGCTGGGTCCGTGTGCTGCCAGAAGCGGGCAGCGGGTACCTGCCCTGGGGCTTGTCTTTTCAGCGGGCCTGCAGGAGTCTGCATGCAGGAGACCTGTCACCTCCCAACACCCTTAGGTTGTAGTGGGGACAGACTCAGAAAAGAGTCCTGGGTCACACCGCAGGACGGCAGCAAAGCAGTCCAGGACACAGGCTCTGGGCATGCAGGGTAGGTCTGGCGGGCTCTGGCACCACCTCCTCACTCCTACGCCCAGAGAAGAACAGTGCTGCTGGCCCATGTCACAAGCCAGGACCCCAGGGCTAGGGGAGGACACAATGTGCGTCTGACTCAGCCAGGGAGCCTCTCAAGGTCCCAGGCCCTGTCCCCCTTATGGGGCTGACTCATCTCCAAGGAGCACCAGGCCCCACCCACCTGCCTGCACGGGGCCTGGGGCTAAGGATGGATGGGAACTAGAGGCCTGTGTGCTCCCACCTACCCTCAGGCCACCAGGCCAGGGCACAGGTATTCCAGGAATGTCCACCTCAGCCAGGCCTCTGGCATTCCTGCAGCCCCTCCCACGGCCGCCAGGAATTCCTCAGAGTAAACACCAGGGTGCCCAGAGCACCAGGAGACCAGGCCCCAGCACTTCTGCCCGCCCCCTGCCACACACCTCCCCCACTGGCCCTTCCTCCCCTGTGTCCAGGGACACTGAGAAAACAAAGGTGCGCTGCTGCCTTCACAGGTGCTGGCCTCTCCCCGCAGGCCTGTCTGGGCCTGGCCACCAGCCCTGGGACATTTCCTCCCTGTCAGTGCCCCAGGTAAGCCTGTGGCAGAGGAGCAGGGTGGGAGCTGCACAGGCCCAGAGGGACCTACCTGGCCCAGGTCCAGGGTGACGTTGACCTCGTTGTACTCCAGGCCGCGGGACAGCGGTGGGCTCTGCCACCAGCGCTCGGTGCCGTCGATGGCATTGCTCACAGGATGTGCCTTGTTGCTCTGGGCAGCTGTGCAGATGTCACAGTACTGGCCCTACAGGGAGAGGAGGGTCAGACGGCCAGGAGAGGGTCCCGGGGTCCCATCACAGCAGCTCCACCCCCAACCTCCAGACCTGTGCCCAGGGCCCCTTTCTGGTTCAAGGCTGCGGTTCACATGAGATGGTCACAGGAAGACCAGGGGCAGGGGCAGGGCTGGGGGGGGGGGGGGAGGCTGGGGCTGAGGAGGCAGCACCACAGAAGACCTCCAGGGGACGACTGCAGGCAGGTGGCCTGCCCACTGCACCCTGCCAGAGGGCCTGGGCAGGGTCAGTGGGGGAAGAGCCACAGACAGAGAGTCCACCTGTCGGGGAGGGCGTCTGGTGGCCAGGAGGGTGGGAGAGAGGCGCTTGCTCCACCCACCTGTCCCCCACGCCCCTGCCCAACTTTCACACAGAGCCCTCTGGACTAGGGTCCTCCTCCAGCCAGGGGCAGCCTGGGAGACAGGCTCAGAGGGCAGGTGAAGCCTGGGCCTCCAGCTTGGGACAGGGCCAAGTAAGTCATAGCGACCACACCATGGAGCCTCAGTGTCCCCATCTGCAGAGTGGGGAAGGCTGCACCTGCCTCTGGCTGAACAAGGATTAACGGATCACATTCAGGGCTGGCAACTGTTCCTGTCGGGTCTAACCACCTGCTGGGGGACAAGGAGGAAGCTCCACTAGGAGCCTGTCCTGCTGTCCCTGGTGGGGGAGGGGTAGGGCCCTGGCTGCAGGCCAGTGGAACCCACCCCCACAAGGAAACCAGACCTGCTGTCCCTCTGCACACAAAGGCAGCCCTGGAGACTCACACTGACTGAGGCCCAGCCTGGGAAACTGGGTGGCTGTCCTCCCAGGCTCCAGGCTGGGGCTGAGGGAGGTGGGCAGACTAACCCTGCTGGAGACGGGGCTGCACCGGACCACCCAGGTGCTCACCCACACCCTGCCAGGCTTCACTGCTTTACTCCACCCTGCGACTTCTCTGGCTAGTCCCCACTGGAGGCCTTTACTTCCCTTGAGGCCCAGAGTTCTGGACCTCACTCCTTGCCACGGACCAGTCCACCCCTCAGAGCGGCCACACGGAGGAGCTAGGGCAGTGGGGACCTGCATGAGCCACACCACCAAGCTTAAACGGTGACCCCAAACTGGAACCCAGGGCTCCCTGGCCTGCTGAGCCAGGGCTGAGCAAAGGGCCCAGGGCCTCCCTGGGAGCACCATGCAGCTGAGCTGGCTGACCCAGGGAGGCTGGGCCCAGGGTCAAAGGTTAGGGTCTTCCAGGAGCCCAGGAAGCACATGCTCAGCCCTGCCAGCAGCAGAGGTGGTCTGGAGGGCCAGGGAGAGATGACCCTGGTCCCACTCAGCAGCAGTCCACAGCAGGAGCTCCAGGTAGCCAGGGCTTCCCTGATGGCCTCTTTGTTGGGTTGGCTCACAGTGGACAGAGCTGGGAAACAGGCTCCCTCAGCCCTGTGCTGCAGCAGAGGGTCCTGCTGGGAACAGAGCTAGGAACAGCAAGGCACTGATAAGGACTTCCCCTTCCAGTGAGTCACCTTTAGTCTGGCCCCAGGCCAGCCTGGACTCCTCGGATGCCTACCTGAGAGAGAGGGTGGAAGTCCCTGCTGCCTACGCCTTGCCTTGTCCAGAGGCCCAGCAGGATGCACCCAGGCGCCCAGGTGAGACGCCCCAAGCCTCCTATGTCCCATCTCCTTCACCATCCCTGCCGCCACCACGGGACTGCCACCCCACCCTGGTGCAGGCTCTGCTCGTAGGATGGAAGCGCAGCTGTGGCTTCCTGTCCTCCACACCTATGCCCACCCGCCTAGAGCACCCAGCCAGGTCCTGTGGGCAAGGCCCCACCACTGACCCATCCGAGGCAGGGAACCTGAGGCCTTGAAGCTCAGAAAAGAAGGTATCCGAGGTCACAGTGGTCTGTCAGCCACGTAGCCTTGGAGCAGGGTCACTCACGGCCCAGTGTTGCAGACCACAAAGGGAGCTTTTGCCTCGGCGTGCCATGCATGGGTGAGGCACAGCCCATGCCCATCACAGAAAGCCAGACCCAGGTTTGTCGAGTGCTCACTGTGCGCCTGTCTTCCAGGCTCTAGGCCAGGCTCCCAGCCTCAGGCAAGGTGTGCCGACAGCCACCAACTAGGAACTGAATCTCCGAGGAAGCACAGCTAAGGAGAGCGGGGGAGGGGCCTTGACCCCAGAGGACTAGGCCTAAGCACTTGGCAGAGGTGATAGCAGCCATGGGGGGGACACACACAAGCAGGTGGTCCCCAGCCAGGCAGCACTGCTGGCCTGGCGTAGGGCAGTGGTCTGGGATCTGGGAGTGACTGGGCCCTCCCTGGTACAGTGGCAGACTCCCAGCTGACAGAGGAGAGGCCTGGGGAGCTTGGCCAGGCCCCTGGGGCAGGTCCAGAGGGACCGCAGGCTCTCTATCTTGAGACCCGCCAGATGCAGTATGGGAACCCAGGCAGAAGGCTTACATGGCTCTCTGCAGCTGACCCAGTCCGGCTTTGGGGCTTCAGGCAGGTGACTACACCCTTCCAGGCCTCAGTGTCCCCACCTGAAGGGTGGACTCCACCCTCCAACGCAGAGAGCTGTGCTGGGCTTGAAGAGAATGCATGTGGGCCCAGGAGCACAGGGGGCTGGCCACCTCTCGGCACCTTGCTCCCCAAGGGTGGGACCCCTGGTCACCCGACTGCCTGGCCTCTTCCCCTCAGCTAATCCACTCCCAGCTACTCTCCCCTTCCCAGCCTCTCCTTCCAGAAGGGTGGACCAAGGTCCCTGGAAGAGGCTAAGGTTGCACCTGGAATTTGACTCAGGGTGGGCTATCAGAGTTCCTGGAGCCGACTCTGCCTGTCCCCCAGGCTGACCCAGCCCCAGCCTCCATCCAGAAGACCTGTGTGACCCTACTGTCCTGGCTGGGGTCCACCACAGGGCCAGAAACTGAGCCCACCAAAGGCTCACCACCTGGTGAAACCTCCAGAGCTCTTCAGGGATTGACCCACCGCCTGCTGGGCAGCAAGGCTCTGAGCACTGCCCACAGGTGCTCCACTCCCAGTGATGTCCCACCCAGGTCCTCTGCCCACGGCGGGGGAGGCTTCAACCTAGGATGATGGCAATGAGGGCCCCAACACTTGAGCAGGGCCCCTGGCCCCTCCCGCCTTCATCCCGTCCCCATCCGGAGGCCAGCAGGTTCCAGCCTGTCCCGGGGGAAGGCGGAGCCGCCCGCCCCCTCCCCACAGGCAGCCAGCGCCAGGCCAAGCCCCGCCCTCGCCGGGATCCCGGACTTAGGGCTGCCAGGGACTAGGCACCAGCACCCTCCCTCCCGGCTCACCGCCACCGAACTGAACGTCCCCCGCAAAGCCCCCAAGTTCACAGGGACACTTCATTGGTCCTTCCGGAGAGACGCGGTTTCCCGTCCGAGCCTGAGTGGCCGGGCTGGGGTCTCTGTCGGTCCCCCGAGATGCTAAGCCAGGGAGTCGGCGGGAGAATCGGCACCTGGACTCTTCCCCGCCCATGGCGCTCCCCAAAGAGTCGGGCTGAGTTCCGGATCCAAGCCCGGTGCGCCCGGGTCCCGAAAGCCGCGGGACGGTGTCCCCTACTCCCCCGCCCCGCGCTCACTTGGATGGTCTGGTTGGGGTCCCCGCCGGCCACGGGGCCCCCCACGAGCTTGCAGTAGAGATCCTCGGTGGGGCGCGGGGGGCCGCGCGCCGGGGCCTCCTCGCCGCAGGTCGCGGACGCGGAGATACGGGCGCCCTCGGCCAGGTTGAAGTAGGGCGGGTGCAGGCTGAAGTCGCCGTCCTCTGGGGCCCGTGCCCGCGCCGCGCCCAGCAGCACCAATCCGGCCAGCAGCAGCCGCGCGGGACCCCGGGGGCCGCCTGCGCCCAGTGCGCTCCGGGTGCGGAGCCGTGCGTCCCGCGGAGCCATCTTCCGGCTCCGGACAGTGCCTCGGTGCTCCAGGGACAGCGCACCCGGCGGGAGCCCGGCGGGTCTGAAGCGCGGTGGCCGGCCCGGCTCGCTCCGCCCGCAGACGTCAGGCCCCGCCCCGGCCCGCCCGGGAGCTCGAGCCCGGTGCCCCCGGGAGAGGGCTGGTGGGAGAGGGGGCAGGGGGAGGGGCGCCGGGCGGCCTTAACCCTTCAGACCCCGGCCCTGCCGGCCTACCGGAAGGGGCACCTGCTGGCCGGGGTCCAGGCCCTAGGATCTGGTGCCGCAGCGCCTCCCTGCTCCCCGAGGCCGTGGTTCCGGACCCCAGATGGGACCCTCCTGGGGTGCCCCAACCCCAGCGCGCAGGGGCCTGCCTCTCCCCGCCCAGCGTCCCCGCTTTGTTTCCCTAACTTCAGTCACCTGGGGGGCTCCTGAGAACTTGCGTGCTTCCCTTGCCCTGCCAGTCGCCCCATTCTGCACGTGTGCCGGGAAGGTGCATTCTGCTACCTGTGAGGGGCCAAGGGTGGGTGCCCTGGAAGGATCCTCATCTGCAGGGGTCAGTGAGAGTCCAGTTGGAAACCCCCTTGCTTCCTGGGGCAGCCAGACTAGAGTAAGCCCCTGGCCCTGCCTGTCCCATACTCCAGTAGGGGAATGGGGAGGGAGGAAGTGGACCGGGGATGCTAACCCGGGCTCTCTATTGAGTGTGGCTGGGTGCCTGTGAGCACCTGTGCTTCCCAGCACCCTGGACTCCCTTTCTCTGCGGGACCCTGGACCCATGCTCAGGGCCACTCCCCTGCTCGTGCCTGCAGGTGAAGGACACTAGGCATAGAGCTCAGGGCTGTGTTCCGGTTTCTGCTTTTGGGGTGGCTGCAGCTACTGGATCTCCTCCCCTTGGGTTCCTGGGCCAAACTGGCCTTGAGGGAAGCCCTCAGGGGGTGGGGGTGGGGATGCAGCTGCTGGGCTGGCAGCTCCCAGTCTCTGAGCCAAGCCAGCTGGCCCTGGCCTCTCTTGGGCTGAAGGCTCCCTGGACCATCTCGGGGCACTGCTGAATTTGTGGGGTGCTGGCCAGCATGTCCTGGTGGGAATCCTGAGCTGGCAGCTCTATCAGAAGGTTGTACCACCATCCACAGTGTCCTGGTCATCCTTGGCCACCTGCAAATCTCAAATCCCCAGGAGCTGTGTGGACACAGCTTGGACACAGGCTGCGGGGAGCCTTCCGCTTTCCCTACTGGCTCCTCCCTAACCTGTTAGTTCTCCCACCTGGGGGGTGGGGCGCTGAGGCCCATTCTCTTGCCAAAGCTGGGAGTGGAGGAGGGGCGGGGAGGATGGGTGGGCGGGAGACCGGGAGGAATCCGGAGTCCTGGCAGGCTGGCTCAGGAGCTGATTTCTGATCCCCAGCAAGGGACAGCTGGGGCAGTAGCTGGTACCCAGATGGGGGTTGGCTGGCCCCTCCCTTAGTACTGCCCAGGGGTCCTCCCCATCGCACACACACTGGGCAGTGTTCTCTGGCCCTGCAGGCACCTCTTGACAGCTGGGGCTCTGACAGCCTGGGGGAATAGAGACTGAGGACCACTCCCCAGGCCAAGATCTGGCCAGGCTCCTGAGAACTTGCGTGCTTCCCAGTCATTGCCAGAGATCTGGACAGGCAGAGGTTGGGCTCAGGGCCCCTGAGCCTCCTAGTGGCCAGTCCAGGCCTCTGCCATCCCAGGGCACTGGCCAGGCCGGAGGGAGGGCAGGCTGCCTGGGAATGCGCTGAGTCAGCCTGCCCCCATGGCACCTGGAGGGTCAGCCCGAGTTGCTGCTTCCCAGCAGACAGCTGCCCAGTAACTGGTGGCTGGCAGGGGCGGACGAGTGGGCTGAGGGCAGTGTGATAAGAGGGCTGGTGGGGTGGCATGCTCTGTCCCTACACTGGGCCCTTCGGTGTGCCAGGGCTTCGGAGGGGCTGGGGGAGGTGGAGGCACTGTCCCAAGGGCAGCATACAGGCCCAGGCAGAGAGGGGGAGGGGTGGGTCTCGTCCCCCCCACCCGTGGACTGATCAGCTGCCTGATCATCACCAAAGGGGCCCATGACTCTCCTGCCTCCCCCCCCCCACTCATGGGCACCTGCCACCTTCCTCCTTGAACCTATCCAGAAGGACCAGGGTGGTCAGGAGCACACGTGGGTCAGCCCCTCCTGTCCCCCCATCAGTCCCCTGTGGTCTCCTTCCTCCCCGCACTCAGCCAGTGCCCAGTGCCTTCTGTCCCGGCTCCACAGGAGTGAGCGCCCTGTCTGAGGCGGGCAGGGAGAGGGGCCAGGAAAGGTGTGGAGGCAGCTCATCCCTGTCCTGCCAGGCCTCGCCCCCACCAGCCCCAGGTGGCAAGGGACCTGGGGGCAGGCAGAAGTCAGTGACAACCCCGGAGGGGAAAAGGTCTGGCAGTTCATCCCCCTAGGACAGGGGCCCCTGAGCCAAGTGATTCTGTCCTGGGGACAGCCCCCTCACTAGAGCCCCTGCTGACCCTCTAAGGCCATTCCTGGAAGAGCCTCAGCCCCACATGGCCCACCTGGGACAGCTGTCGGGGATCAGGCACAGGACATCTGACTCAACCCTTGACCTCTGGGGACACCCCTCCACAGCATGGCCAGGTGTCACAGCTGCAAAGGAAGACTGCAGATCCCCAGGCAGACCTCCCGCCAGGTGGAGGAGGACTCTCGGCCTCTCGGCTCCAGGGCAGTGGGAGTTTGGGGAGTTAGAGGCCACATCCCCTTTCTCGGGGCTGCCCTGATGCCCTTCCAGGGGCCAGCGGGGGGACTTCTGTCCCTGTCTTTGGGGCAGAGAAGCCAGGAGGGAGCCGTGGGGCAGGTTCCGGAGGCTGCTGTGGGCATGGTCCAGCGTGTCCTCTAACAGGAGGACTGGTGAGCTGGGAGGTGGTCTCAGTTGTCTTCAGCCCAGCAGATCAGTGCTTCTGCCCCCCGGTGCCCTCTCTGCCCCTGAGGAGGGTGCCACGGCTCTCAGCTGGCCCCTGCCCTGAGAGCCAGCCTGACCCCGGGAGCTGGGGCTCTGGGCTGATGGTCATCAGGAATGGAGGCCTTGACCTGCCCACCACTTGACCTGGGGCCAGGTTCTCAGAGACTCCACGCCATCCTTCTGCCTCTGCCTGCAGGGTGTGTCCAGCTCACAGGACATCTGACCCTTCAGTGGCCCCGTGGCTCTTGGGAACCTTCCACCGGACACTGCACACAGCTCGGTTGCCGTTTCAGTTTTTACAACAGAGGAGCCTGGGGATCTGAGGAGATCAGCCACCTGTCTGGCAGCAAGCAGGCAGAGAGCCTGGGATGGAGGTCTGGCCGCTGGGCACACCTGCTCCTGACCAGAGGGCCCTGCAGCTAAGGAGGGCTTCAGAGCAAGCCCGGTTCCAGCAGGACCCTCACCAGGGAGCCCTAATCCCCTTGGGTCCATTCTGACACTTCCCCTCCTGTCCCCAGCCCTTGGCCTGAGAGACACACCCCCCAGTAAGGAGGCAGCCTGGGGACAGCGCCCCCCCCAGCTCCAAGAGAGAAAGGGCCTGTTCCTTCCAGGGAGGAGGCTACTCCTGGGACCTAGCCCAGGTCGGGGGGGCCCAGAGGGCATTAGTTGGGGGATCTGTTCCTCCCGGGCCCCCAGGAAGGGCAACGGCCCTGTTAGCCCTCCCCAGCACACACAGCGACCCCCTCCTGTGCACAGGCATACAGTTTTATCCTATTTAACCTTTGGTCTCCCTCCTGTGTCCTCCCTCTCCCCTCCCCCTCCCCTCCCCACCTTCCTTCTCCAGATTAGGACCTGTGGGGGACCTGGGTAGGGAGGGGGCTCCCAGCACAGTGGGAGGCCAGTGGCACCCAGAGACCCTGTGTCCAGTCCCTAGGGGGGCCCCACTGGCCTGTGCCCTCCCCGCCAGGACCCAGGCTCCAGCAGGCCCCTCCCCCATCCTGGGGGCCTGGCCAAATCTGGTTCCCACAGGGTGGCGGGGAGGGCTCTGCTTCTCCAAGAGGTGCCCATAGGCAGCCTTATATGGCCAGGAGGCCTGGAGCCCAGGAGGAATGTCACCCCCCAGCAAGGCCCAGCGGGCAGGGCCAGGGCTTGGTAAGCTGATGGCTTCCAAAGTCCCACAAATGGGGGCCTCCTGGGCCAATGGTCAGGAGTGATAGCCGGCCTAGCTGTTCCCCTCCCCAACTTTAGGAGGGAAGGAAGGGGACAGGGGCAGCTCCGGGGGTCCCTCATCATGGGGGGAGCAGGCCCCACACACACACCTGAAAGAGCAGCGCCACAGCCATGTGGCTCCCGGGCCACACTGACGCCCCACGGGGTTCACCCTCTGCTTGGACCCAGCAGCCCCTGCTCAGTGCCAGGGTTCCCCCCCTCCATGGCCCCCCACGCTGTCTCTCCTGACTCACTCTCCAGGGGCTCCCTCAGACTGCTCTCTGTCCCCTGTCTGTCTGTCTGTCTCTCGGTCTCTGTCCTTCCCTGTTCCTCTGCCTACTGCCCCTGAGCTGCCAAGCTTAGTGGCAGGGTCCTGGGCAGCCCCTGCAGTGTTGGGCTGGGTCCCCAAAGTGACAGGCCCCAACTGCACCACTGCCACAAGGCCCTGGGACACCATGAGGAGTTACGTGTCCCACTGTCCCTCACGTGCTGTGCTAAGCTGTTGCCCGTGTGGCCCTGAGCAAGGAGCTTCCGAGCCCCCAGCCCCGACTTGAGCAGAGGAGGCTGGGGTGCTGCCCCCGCCCTGCCTGGGAGTCACGGCCCCAGGGGCTGGGAGGTGCGTGCTCACGGGGTGAGCTCTGGCGGAGAGAGGAAGGTGGGCTGCAGCTGCCTGGGCCCTCTGCAGCCGGCCCCCAGGCCCTGCCTGGCTACTGTGCTTCAGACCAGCATGTCCCCAGACTGACCTCCCTGCCAACCCACCGGGCAGCAGATGCAGTTCTGTGCCCCTGCCCTGGCCTTGAGTCAAGGCAACAGGAGGCAGGGGCACGGGCAGGCCCAGACCCCTCCCACCTCAGTGATGGATGGGGGCTGAAAGTCACCTGCCCTATGCCCCCAGCTGGGGTCCCTCTGGCCTGGTCTCTGTTTAAGGGCCATATCTGTCATGGTTAGCTATTTGGAGACAAGTTGCACTGTTGTCTGGCTAGCAGAGCTAGCCCCTTGGCCACAAACGATCAAGTGCTTTTGGGGCCTTCCAGACCACAAGGCCTGCCCCTGCCCTAGAGCCCATGTCTGGCCTCCCAATAGCCTCAGCACCCTGCCTCACAATCCCAGGACCACAGGGCCTTTGCACTTGCTGCACTCTCCAGTAGGAACACTCCTTTCCACCCCTGCTCCAGTCCCACTCCAAGGTCCCCAGTGCCCCTGTGTGTTCTTTTATTCAGCAATTTTATGTCATCATATTGCAGGTGGCACGAAGCCTACCCCAGGGTGGTACCATGGTAGGAATCCCAAGCTCCTACCTTCATGGTGAGATGGGTAGTGACCTCAGGATCGCGGCTCCTGACTGAGCCCGCCTCATGCTGCACAGCTGGCCCTTCTGTCTTTATCCCTGACCGGCGAGGGGCTGTCACTGCCCCCAGCTCAGTGGCCTGTCCTTGGGGATCAGGGGTGAGATGCCCTGACTCAGCAGCACCAGGAGGCAGGGATGGGTCTGTGAGTTCCTAGCCCAGTGCTGGGCAGCTGCTGGATAATGGTGGCCAAATGACCCCACGTCTGTCCCCCACGCCTTTACACTGACCTGAAGACCAGTGCTGGAGGCCAGTGCTGGGGACAGGCCGTGGGTGAGGAGTGGCACCCAGGCTCCATCCTCCTTGTGGCTGCCCGAGGCCCACAGGGAGGCCATCACCCTGGGCAGTCCTGGAGGCAGACTGTGGTCAGAGTGGCCAGGATGTGGAGGATCCGGGCCTCGGTGCCGTGGGCAGGTGCAGCTGCTGCGGGCATCAAGCACAGTCCCACAGGTCCACTGCTGGCGGCTGCCGGAGACTGACGCCCGTGGCAGTGAAGCAGCCCGCGTGGCCCCAGCCCGCGGCGGGGAGAGGTGTCAGGGCAGCGGGCGGAGCACGGGCAGCCACAGGGCCTGCTGGGCGGGAGAGCTCGAGCGCCAGCTCAGTGGGTGGCTGCTGGGACCCAGGGTGGGCAGCTCGGGCACACTGTGGCCACTGGCCCTCTGAGGTGCCAGGGAGACTCAGCTGGGCCTGGACCAGTGCTTGTCTTGGAGCCAGTGGGGCCATGGGAGCCGGCTCAGGAGGTAGGTGCCCAGGAGGCCATCAGACGGTCAGTAGAAGCAGGGCTACCTCCTGGTGCCTGTAGGCTGAGACCAGCTGGATCCTGTCCCTGACCCACGTTCAGGTCACAGTGAGCCCAGGACCCCAACCCCAAGCATGAGGCTGACTCAGCAGGAGCGCGACATGGGGCAGGAAGAAAGCCAGCCGGTCCCTCCTGCCCTGCCCTCTGCCGGGGCTCCGACTCGGCTGCCACAGCTGGGAGTGAGGGGGTCCCCTGGAGCTCAGCTGGGCCCCTGCCCGAGGGGAGGGGAAGGGCGGGGCTCAGCTCCCGGCCTCTGTTGGCCCCAAGTTTCCACATTAACAAAATGTTTGTCCTGTGGCTCTCCTGGGGAGACATTTCCAGGGAATGTAAACACATGGAGACTTAGGATGTTCCTGCCAGCTGCAGAGGGTGATGGGGTCCACTAGGAGCCCAGGCTCCTCCTTGCAGGGTGTCAGGTATCCCCCACAGCGAGGTCAGGGCTGGGATGCCTAGTCACTTGCTGGCCCCTGCTCCTAGCTCCACCTGGGCCTGCTGTGTGATGTGACCAGACTCCAGAGCCCCCAGGTGAGCAGCGGAGCCCTCTGCTTGCATCTCCTGATGTGATGGTCAGTCCCCTCGGAGTAGCTGCTCTTAACCACCCCAGCCTCGTGGACGAGGTTGAAGATCAGAGAGGCCAGCTGCACTGGTGACACCACTGGTCAGGAAGGCTCTTGCTGCCACCTCACAGGACACTGCCCCACGCTGTCCAGTCAACACTGACCCTGGTGTCCTCAGCCAGGTCCCAACTCCGGCTCCATGAAATCGAGCTCTGGAAGGAGCTGGGGAGGTTACTGGGTCCCCCAGGAGGCCGGCACAGACTGGGTCTCCCCCTCCCCGGGCTGCCAGCCCAGCCGGAGGGACGCAGCCCAGCCCCAGCCCGTGGGAGGCCTGCTCCAGGAATTCCCCAGACCTGGCACCAGGTCCGCTGCCTGGGCCGCGCTGTGTCCAGGGCGCTCGGGCCCTCCTGTCTCTGACAGCTGCGGGGTGACCTGTGGGGAGCGATGGGGCCATCTCAGGTCTCTTACTCAGTCCCTCCTCAGAGAGGTCTTCCCTGACCACCCACCCACACAGCCCTTCATGTGGCCATGACCCTTCAACCCCCCCCCCGGGCTAGGTGCAGCTCGGAGGCAGAGTGCCCGCCTGACCCGCAAGACTGCGTAAGGACACAGACCACTCCCTTCCAGCCAGGCACTGCTCACCACCTCGGCCAACGCAAGCTCTGCGACGCAGCGGGCGGCCTGCACCTGTGGGTTGAGCGACAGCCCTGGCCCCCACTGGCTGGAGGCCAGTAGCACTTGCTCCTGGCTATGACAACCGCGACTGGCCACATGTCCTGGGGAACCTGCCCCATGAGACACCCCAGGCCCCCAGAGATGCCGTCTGTCCTACAGCTGCAGGGCATCTGTGCCCACACAGGGATGGACACAGGAGGTGCTCAGGTGGCACTAGTGAACGTCCAGAGAGTCCCAGCCCCGCAGAAGTGCTCCTTGGAGGGACGCAGTGGCCAGGCAGCAGGGGTCGCACAAAGCCCCGGGGACAGTGGAGGCACAGGAGGGGCCTGGCCTCAGCTCAACCCAAGCTGAGCTCAGGCCCTTCCTGGCTAAGCCTGGGGAATTCTTGGGGGGGGGACCTTGGTGTCCCCTGGCCACATAGTCACTGAGGCTGTCATGTGGGGTAGGCACACTACCACAGGAAGCGCTGGCCCAGGGGCACCAGCAGTGGAGATGCTGGAGCAAGGTGACATGCTCAGCTATTTGCTCATGGACTTGCAGTGTGGCCCCTAGGCCCCCAGGCACGGCCAGGTGGCACGACAGTGGCTGGGCTGTCCCCTCGGCCCCTGTTTTCCCTCCCCTGCTGCCCAGCCTGGCCCAGCAGGGCTCTGGCACAGGTGCTGGCAGGGACACGTGGTCCTCGAGCCCAGTGCACTGTGCCTAGGGCCCAGGGCGGTCTCTGACCCCACAGCGGGCACCTGCAGGCGGGCCCATGGGGGCCCAGGTGCCCTCTGGCTAGGCCTGGCGCTCAGGGGATAGTCCTCTGGTCCTGCTGGTGGGAGGCAGCGGCAGGGTGGCCAGCCCAGGGCCTGGGGTGGGCGGGCGGCAGGCGGGCAGGACAAGCCCAGCCACTCACCTGGGCAGGAATTTGGATGCGTCATGTGCTCCCTGCTTTCAAGGATAACAAGCCTTTGCCCTGGGGGTGTTTGGGCAGCTGCAGGCTGGCCCGGTGCTCAGACGCCAGCTGGGCCAGGCCTGGGGGCGGTGGGGTGCTGAGCAACCTACTGCTGGGTGTTCCGGGAGGTAGTGGGGGTCTCCAAGTCCTGACTCCTCCCATGGGCCGTCCTCTAGGCCCGCACAGCTGGGGCCTCCCTGCCTCCTAATTCCTGCCTCAGGGAGCAACTTCCTCCCGCAGCCTCCGCTTCCTGCTCTGCTAAAGGGCTAAAGACTTACTTCCCCACAGGGCTGCCAGGGAGCCTCGGGCTGCGGGACCGCTGCCCTGAAGCCTGGTCTGGCAGGCCCACTTCCTCAGTGCCCGCATCTGCTGCTGACGTGGGCGCCCCGCACCTTCCTTGGAGGGCAGGAAGAGCCGGCCGACCTGAGGCTGTTCCTTAGGAATGCTGGAGCCTCAGCGGCTTTTCCCAGTGCCTCTCCTGAGGGTGTTCCTTTTGACCTCACCCCCTCTTCCTCCTGTCCTCGGGAGCAGGCGACTGGATCTAGCCCGCTGGGAGCCCACAGGGACTGCCAGACCAAAGCCACCTCCAGGAGGGACTCAGGTGGTGATGGTGGTGATGGTGGTGGTGGACAGCCAGACCTGTTCCCTGGGGAGCAGCAGCAAAGGGTGGACACACAAGTGGTCTGCCCTGCTCCCAGGGTGGAAGCCGAGTGGCCCTTGCACAGTTTGCTAAGGTGTCCTGATAAAGTCCCACCGGCCCCTTCCTGGTGAAGCCTTGCTTCTACCCTCAGGGTCACGGAGAAGAGTGGCCACCTCCTGACGGGAACCGGAGGCCCGGGAGGAGTCTGGGGACGGGACACTGCTGGGCGCAGGCCTGTGTGCCTTCTCTTCCCCTGCTGTGCTGCTCTGCCTGGGGCTGGGGTTGGGTCAGCTTGGAGGGGTCAGAGGTCAGGCCTGGCCTGGGGTGTGGGCCCTCCACCTTCTCCCCTAGGCCTGACCTGTTAATGGGGTCGGTTGGAACGCGCTGGCCCTGGCCAGCATGGGAGCCCTCGAGGTGCTGGGAGGAAGGCCGCCTTCCTTTCCCGATGCTGGCCCAGAGCCTGTGGGCAGCCCCCAGGGAAGGGTGGGGACAGGACATGGCGGGTGTGTTGACCTCACAGACTCTCTGCTGGGCCAGCTGTGCTGGTGGACACACTGGGACCTGTCCCGCCGCCCAGGGCAGCCCCCTCCATCCTCTTCCCCTGGGAGCTGGGAAGCAGATCCAATAAAGGACAATAAAATAACAAAACGAGGTGAAGCCGCGGGGAAGGCTGGAAGGGAGGGCCGGCCTGGCCCTCCGTCTCCCACAACCGTGTCTGAGGTTGTTGCTGGTCCCTGAGCTCTGGCCAGTGGGGCCTGACCCTCCCTAGGCACTTCCCAGGGGGCCTCGCCAGGGCTCTCCCACCCTGGGGAGGGACCTGCTGTCAGAGGCCAGAGACCTGCCCTGCAGGGCTGCAGTGGTGGCCCCAGCTCTGCCCATGGTCACTGACAGTTCTGTCCTCACCCCCTGGGTCCCGGCTCCAAGACTGGGACTGCCTGGGCCTTCACTCAGGGCAGGCTTGCTAGGTGGCAGGCTGAGGGTGGCTGCAGTTTCTGCTCAGACCGACCTAGGAAAAAGGCCTGCCTTCTGACCCTGGCCTACCACTCACCCTGACCCCACCCAGGCCTGGAAAGAGGACTGCCTTATCTTGGGCTGGTCCCCTTCTGCATACAATAGGTTTTGAGGTGGCCTGGGCCCCCCTTGGCCCAGACGCTGTTGCTCTATGGAGGAGGAAAGAGGTTCTCCAGAGACTGCCTCGGTGTATCTGTGTGAGATGGACCTACGGGGTGGGACTTAGCAGTGGGGCAGGGCTGCTGCACACCGACATCCAGGCAATCTGAATGGGGACCTGTGTGGGCTGGGGCACTTACAGTATGACTTCCAGAGTCACCAACCCAGGCAGGATTCACATCTAGCCATCTGACCTCGGACCTATTGACGACAATGATGATGGTGATGATGGTGATGGTGATGGTGGTGATGGTGATTATCACAGTGATGGTGGTGGTGGTGATAGTGATGGTGGTGGTGGTGATTATGGTGGTGATGGTGGTAGTGATGATGATGGTGATGGTGGTGATGGTGATTATCACAGTGATGGGGATGGTGATGGAGATGGTGGTGGTGATGGTGGTAGTGATGATGATGGTGGTGGTGGTGGTAGTGATGGTGATGGTGGTGATGGTGGTGATGGCGATTATGATGGTGATGGTGGTGGTGATGGTGGTGGTTATGGTGATGGTGGTGGTGATGATGATGGTGATGGTGATGGTGGTGATGATGGTGGTGATGGTGGTGGTGGTGATGTGGTGATGGTAGTGATGGTGGTGATGGTGATTATGATGGTGACAGTGGTGGTGATGGTGATGGTGGTGGTGATGGGGATGGTGATTGTCACAGTGATAGTGATGGTGATGGTGATGGTGGTGGTAATGGTGGTGGTGATGGTGGTGATGGTGATGGTGGTGATGGTGATGGTGATGGTGGTGATAGTGATGGTGGCGGTGATTATGGTGGTGATGGTGGTAGTGATGATGATGGTGGTGGTGGTAGTGATGGTGATGGTGATAGTGGTGGTGATGGTGGTGATAGTGATGTGGTGATGGTGGTGATGGTGGTGATGGTGGTGATGGCGATTATGATGGTGATGGTGGTGGTGATGGTGGTGGTTATGGTGATGGTGGTGGTGATGATGATGGTGATGGTGGTGGTGGTGATGATGGTGGTGATGGTGGTGGTGGTGATGTGGTGATGGTAGTGATGGTGGTGATGGTGATTATGATGGTGACGGTGGTGGTAATGGTGATGGTGGTGGTGATGAGGATGGTGATTGTCACAGTGATAGTGATGGTGATGGTGATGGTGGTGGTAATGGTGGTGGTGATGGTGGTGATAGTGATGGTGGCGGTGATTATGGTGGTGATGGTGGTGGTGATGGTGGTAGTGATGATGATGGTAGTGGTGTAAGGGTCCAGCAAAACGTCGGAGGGAGAGACCACAAGAGACCGGCTCCATGCAATTGGCAGAAGGGGTTTTATTGATTCAGCATGCTGAGGCTCCAGGCTCACTCAGGAAGATAGAGCAACCCAGAGCCCAGAGCAGAGGTCAGGCAGAGCTTAAGTACACTTTTTGGGGAAGGGGGGGGATATTTAAATTGATTGATTCTGGGCCCGTGGTGCCTAGTGCCAGGCGACTCAAAGTCCCAAGTTTTATCAGACCACCAGAGGAGTCAGTGAGAATGTTTACTGGGGCAGCTCCACCATTGTCCTAACAGCTACAGAGATCAAAGGCTCCGGGGTAGCCGAGGTATTTAACATATCAATGGTCTCTTACTTTACAACCCAAGCCTTGCAGTTACAGACTTCACAATGTCCGGTCTTTTACACTTTAACTCTGGCTCTGCGGCTTAGAATCAGCTTAGAAATTTTACCTTTACATTCCCCACTCCTTTTTCTGACTACTTTTAATCTTAAAAGTACTGAATCATAATTATTGAAGGGTCTCATATTACATGAATTGTTTCGTGTTCCCTGGAATCATTTTTAGTATGGCCTCCATTTTAGATCCCACTTGATATTAGACCGAATTTAATTACACTGACTACCTAACTTTAAATCTGACTTTGTTTTTCCCCCTTTAATTTGGGAACTCCTTACTGCTGTAAGGAAGGGGGGCTAAGATGATCTTTCTGGCTTTTTTAGGCTGAAAAGGGACGGTGTGGGGCAAGGAGTTTGGAGTCCCCCTCTAAAAAATTGGGTCTATCAAGTGGTCCATGATAAAAGTCCAATTGAGAAGTAACAGACTGGAGGGCCATTTGAATGATGGGTGGTCTATAAGAGAAAAAAGAATTCATTAGTACTGGAACCAGATTGATGCAGCAATAAATCTCATAGCACAGGAATATGCCAATGAGTATGATGGCAAAGACAAAGACTAACAATGTTTTCATCAGGCAGTACCAAGAACCAGGAGCTAAGATATTGTTTCCATGACAAAGTTGCTGAATACATGGCTTCTGTCTGAGCATGTAAATCTTTAAGGATACTTGTCATACAACATTTAACTTTTAGGGTTACAGATGTCCTTTCCCTTAAGATATAGTCTGTCTAATAATTTAATGTCATCTGATCTTGCAAAATCTTTGTACTAGTATGACCTCTGTGCTGTGTCTAATAGAGAAACCTTTAATTCTGTTACTAGGGCTGGATAACCATACTAGCAAACATAAAGCCTATCTGCGTTGGTTAAAGGCCTTGAACTAAAAACTACTCTGGCAGTTCCTTTCGATGGTTATCAGGCATTTTTACCTAAGAATCTCTTTTGTAGCCTCTAGTTTATTTATTTATGAAAGTTACAGTTAACTATTACTATCATTTAAAATGCCCAGGAACAGCTATGCTTTGGCTTTAACTGTCTTTGCTAAGTGTTTAAGATGAAGCAAGTTAAACTGATCTTTGTTTTTATCTATTGTTAACAGTCAGCTGAGTTTCCCTGGGAGTCCTCAGGGAACTTACAGCAGCTTCTCAGATCTGCTAGTGCCATTTGCGCTAGGATGGGTCCAGGCCTCGCTTGACCATATGGCTTCCCTTGGAAGCATCAGGGATGTCTTCCCTTTTCTGATGACCCTCCTCTTCACAGCAAATGCACCGATTGGCTTTCTGTCTTCCACTGGTCTCATTAATCTCCCTGTTCAGGAGGTTATGTGGCCCAGAGTTGCAAAGCTCTTTGGAGAAGTCCCCCTATTCCCTGATTCAGACTGACTCAGAGGGCAAGAGCCAAATTTTTAATTTTAAAACTTGATCTTAAACATCCAGCAAATAAGTTCTAACAGCCTTATATTAAAAGTACTGGGCTTTAATGCTTATCTCTCTATCCTGTAGGTGGTAACTCCTTATCTTAAATTGAACCAGGTTGTAAGTTCTTAAAGCAGTATCTCCTTAAAACATTAACAGGCAATCCTTAGACCATCTAAGAGCAAACCAGAAAACAAAACTAACTAGGGTAGAAACATATTTAGTTTACATATTAGTTACCTAGAATTTTTGGCAGAGCTATACATTATAATCCCCTGTTTGAGATCCTAGCAGTTGTGACAAAAACCAACTTCTGGACACAACTTTAAATGTACTGAAATCTGGCCTACTTTTTTATATTCACTTTTACATGTAGCGAGATGGGACATAGAGCCTTATCTCAAGTAAGGCTGGGCTCTTTATAAATCTCAAATGTTATAGTTCTAAAGCTGATCTTTGTTTTTTAGACATCATTTTACAAAGTTTACATAAACTGCTGTTCAAGTTTACATGAACATAATATCACACCTAAAACATGAGTTAAAGAAAGGCTGAAAGTTTTTAACCTTTTATGGAAAAGTAGCAAAGTATTTTTGTGTTTTGTAATAAAACCTTTACACAGATTAGGCTCTCATTAACTTAAAAATACACTTAAGTTGTATCTCAGTGTAAAAAGGTAACATAGAACTGTACATATCTCATTGATAACTAGCCCAGTTATAGAACACAAATTATATAAATAAATCTCCAACATGTCTTTTTTTTTTTTTTTAAGCCTAAAATTACCATACAACTTTAGGACACCAGTTTGATATAATGTTTTTTTGAAGCTTCTACCTTACAGACTTGTATACCTGGAAGATATGAACATATTAAAATTACCATAATTACATTGATGATTTTATATTAACCAAGTTTGGCTTTTAAAGAAATGTCATAGCACAATTTTTTTTTTTTAAATAGCAGCACTTGTTTAACCAGCTGTTTAATTTTTTTTAAATTACTTGCTCAAAAACTTATACTCATAACTAACTTACACAAACCTTTTTTATCACTTACTTAAACCCTCTTAATTACCTAATCATATAGACTTTTTTATCTAGAAACACATTTTCCCTCTATTAAATCCATATCTAGAACCTTCTAGTTTCTCTCTTTTTTTATCTGTTAACCTCCTTCTGTTCACATTTTGAAACAATACTTGTAAATTTTTGAATTTAAGCAGATTATTTTATAGACATTAACACATATAGTTGACCAAAAATAGAACTGATCAGGACAAAACAGTGTATAAGGTAGGAGCATAGTCCAATCTTTTATGCCGGTCTCCAAGCTTAATTTCGTTAAGGTCTCTTTGATGGTTCTATTTATCTTTTCTACCTGTCCTGAACTCTGGGGTCTATAGGCACAATGTAACTTCCAATTAATCCCCTGGGTCCTGGCCAGTCCCTGACTTACCTGGGCCACAAACGCCGGTCCGTTATCGGACTTCATTACCTTAGGCAGTCCAAATCTTGGAAAGATGTCCTCCAGAATCTTTTTGACCACTATCTGGGTTATTTCTTTCTTTGTGGAGAAGGCTTCCCAGAGTTCTGTATCTGTGTCCCCAGATGATAAGCTGCCTGAATGTTCCTGTGCAGCCAAGTCTCCGTCTTGGAGGAAGCTGCTCTCATCCGTAAACCATACGACCTCAGGGTAGGGCAGTGGCTGATCCTTTAAGTCTCGGTGTACACTAATCTTTTTTACCAGTATGTGTTGACAATCATGAGCGACAGGTCCTGATGATTCTTCCGGCAACAGTGTAGCCGGGTTAAGTGGAGCAAAAGGCTCTGGTAATGGGTCATTTTGGAGTTTGATAGCCACCTGTCTGGAGGCTGACAGATGATGCTCTCTAGGGCATGGGGGGCTATGATAGTTAGCTTCTGTCCCGACATTAATTTATCAGCATCCTTTATCAGAAGGGCTGCCGCTGCTATAGCCCTTAGGCAATGGGGCCACCCACTGACCACTGGATTCAGTTTCTTTGATAAGTATGCTACCGGCCTTTTCCAAGGTCCCAAAGTCTGAGTGAGCACTCTCCATGCTATTCCTTTCTTTTACCTCGATGTAGAGTGAAGGGTTTTTTACATCTGGGAGTGCTAAGGCTGGGGCGGATAGCAGCGCCTTTTTGATATTATCAAAAGCCTGTTGGTGTTCAGGGGTCCATTGGAATTGGACATCCCCCTTTATCAGCCGGTATAAAGGGGCAGCCAGAGACGCAAACCCAGGAATCCATAACCTGCAAAAGCCGGCAGTCCCAAGAAACTCTCTGAGCTGTCTCTTATCAGATGGGGGCGGTATCTGCACAACAGTTCTTTTTCTGGGCTCTGTAAGCCATTGTTTGCCACCCCCAAGAGATTAACCTAGGTAGATTACTTTTTGTTGACAAACTTGGGCCTTTTTGGCAGAAGCCCTGTATCCGAGCTGAGCAAGCTCGGATAATAGTGCTTGGGTCCCAGACTCACAGTTTTCCTTGGTGTTGGCTTCCAGCAGCAGATCATCCACATATTGGAGTAGGGTGACTTCGGGGTGTGCGGTTCTGAAGTCGTTGAGGTCCTTGTGGAGAGCTTCATCAAAAAGAGTGGGGGAGTTTTTGAACCCCTGTGGGAGTCTAGTCCAGGTTAGTTGGCCAGATGTTCCGATTTCTGGGTCTATCCATTCGAAAGCAAACAATAACTGACTGTCCTTATGTAGGGGCAAGCAGAAGAAAGCATCTTTTAAGTCCAGCACAATGTACCATATTCGCTCTAGATTCAGAGTGCTAAGCAAATTATATGGATTAGGCACCGTGGGGTGAATGTCCTGCACTCTGTTGTTGATCTCCCTCAGGTCTTGAATAGGACGATAGTCCCCAGTTCCTGGCTTTCTTACTGGTAATAGGGCGGGTATTTCAGGCCGATTGACAGGGCCTTAGGACCCCAAGAGCCAGGTATTTCTGAATATGGGGTCTTATCCCTAGCTTTTTTGCTCAGAGGATATTGTTTAACATTCATTGGAGAGGCAGAGGCTTTTAATTTTATTACTACTGGAGGTTGTTTTATGGCCAGACCTAACCCAGCAGTTTCTGCCCAGGCATCAAGATAATCTTTTAGTTTGTTTCTTTGATCAGTCCCTGGGGGCGTAAAGAGTTGATATTTATCTTTTACTGACATAGTCAAAGCCGTGACTATGGGAGTTTTTATTGAAGGATTTAGAAATTTCAAATGTTACCCTGAGCTCGGGGAGGGGATCTGAGCCCCGACTTTTCTAGTCATCTTTTGGAGTCAGCATGACAGGCTGGCGTAGATGCTTCTTTTTGGGGCACTCTTTGGCCCAGTGTCCTTTTTTTTTTTTACAGTAGGCACATTGGTCTGAGGCCAGGGGCAGCTTTTGGCGTGGGCCCAGATATCCCTTCCTGTCTCCCTGCTTTCTAACTTCTGGCCTATCTGTGGCTGTGACCAGGACCTTAGCCAATGCTTTAGTCTGCCTTTTGTTCCTTTTATCTTTCTTTTATTCCCTCTCTTCCTCAGTTTCTCTAGCCAAATCTCTTAAGGTCATACCCTGGATAATCTCTCTTACCTTGGCCAAATTAGTTGGCCGCCTAGCGGCCATTTGGAGACCCGCTACAAGAGCCCGGCGATAAGTGGACAGATGCTCCCTACCTTCAAAGGTGTTAGGGTCCCAGTTGGGTCAGTTCAAGAGGAAGCCAGCTTCAATGATATTGGGAAGTTGAGTTGGCCTCCCATCTGGTCCAAGAATATTCTTTCTGGCTTCCAAGAGGATTTTCTCCCATTCCTCTGTTGTGAAGACAGTCCCCAGAAGCTGTTGACAGTCATCCCAAGTGGGCTGGTGTGAGAACATCAGCCACTCGATTAAACCTGTAAGTCGGGTGGGGGGAGGGGTTGGAGCTGGAACAAGGAAGGGCTTCACCCATGTGGGAGGAAATTCGCAGAGATCCTGCCAGGATAAGATATATGGCTGTTGATCTGGATGGTCATGCGACCCCGGCTGAAAGACAATATCTCTGACTTGGCAGATTCATTCTGAAGCACAGAGTGTCTGCCAGGTCCGGCGTTTCACTGTAAAGGAAAGATTCTGGTCCCTTGCGTGGACATCCGTCCAATGATCAAGGGTCAGGGACAGAGGCGTGGAATGGCTTTGTCCCATACTGGGAGTTACTTGATCCGAGACAGAGACAAGACAATACAAACAAGACACACTGAGACACAATCACAGACACACAGTAAAACGTTTAACATAAGTTCAGAAGCAAAAATTAAAGACAGGCAGTGAATTCAACCTGAGAACAACAAAAAGAATTGCCGGCAAAACCAGACGGATTGGCAGCAGAATACACCTGACGAGGGCTCCTCCCTCTACCTGATGGGGAGCACTTCCGTCCCCCCGAGTCGTCCAAGGCGTCCCTTGGAGGGTGGCCTGTGGCTCCAAAGACACGCTGTACACCTAACGAGGGCTCCTCCCTCTACCTGATGGGGAGCACTTCCGTCCCCCCGAGTCGTCACCACAGCCAGGGAAAACTCACGCTTTCCACTGGCAGCCACACGCTGCCAAACCCAAACCCAAACCAAGGCTCTGAGAACTCACGCCCTCTGGGAGCTTACGCCCGCCATTGAGCCACCAGAAACCAAACCCCGAGCGATCGCAAAAGAAAAGCAAGGAGAAGAAGAAGGAAAAGAGGCGCCTTACTTACTTACCCCCTAAAGCAGTCTGTTGGGGTCTCCCTGTCCGGCGATGCGCAGTTCCCGGCCAACGCACCAAATGTAAGGGTCCAGCAAAACGTCGGAGGGAGAGACCACAAGAGACCGGCTCCATGCAATTGGCAGAAGGGGTTTTATTGATTCAGCATGCTGAGGCTCCAGGCTCACTCAGGAAGATAGAGCAGCCCAGAGCCCAGAGCAGAGGTCAGGCAGAGCTTAAGTACACTTTTTGGGGAAGGGGGGGGATATTTAAATTGATTGATTCTGGGCCCGTGGTGCCTAGTGCCAGGCGACTCAAAGTCCCAAGTTTTATCAGACCACCAGAGGAGTCAGTGAGAATGTTTACTGGGGCAGCTCCACCATTGTCCTAACAGCTACAGAGATCAAAGGCTCCGGGGTAGCCGAGGTATTTAACATATCAATGGTCTCTTACTTTACAACCCAAGCCTTGCAGTTACAGACTTCACAATGTCCGGTCTTTTACACTTTAACTCTGGCTCTGCGGCTTAGAATCAGCTTAGAAATTTTACCTTTACAGTGGTGGTGGTAGTGATGGTGATGGTGATGATGGTGGTGATGGTAATGGTGATGGTGATAGTGGTGGTGATGGTGGTGGTAGTGATGTGGTGATGGTGGTGATGGTGGTGATGGTGGTGATGGCGATTATGATGGTGATGATGATGGTGGTGATGGCGATTATGATGGTGATGGTGGTGGTGATGATGATGGTGATGGTGGTGGTGGTGATGATGGTGGTGATGGTGGTTGTGATGGTGGTAGTGATGATGGTGGTGGTGGTGGTAGTGATGGTGATAGTGGTGGTAATGGTGATGGTGATAGTGGTGGTGATGGTGGTGGTGGTGATGTGGTGATGGTAGTGATGGTGGTGATGGTGATTATGATGGTGACTGTGGTGGTGATGGTGATGGTGGTGGTGATGGGGATGGTGATTGTCACAGTGATAGTGATGGTGATGGTGATGGTGGTGGTAATGGTGATGGTGGTGGTGGTGATGGTGATAGTGGTGGTGATGGTGGTGGTGGTGATGGTGATGGTGGTGGTGATGGTGGTGGTGATGATGATGGTGATGGTGGTGGTGGTGATGATGGTGGTGATTATGGTGGTGATGGTGGTAGTGATGATGATGGTGGTGGTGGTAGTGATGGTGATGGTGATAGTGCTGGTGATGGTGGTGGTGGTGATGTGCTGATGGTGGTGATGGTGATTATGATGGTGATGGTGGTGGTGATGGTGATGGTGGTGATGGGGATGGTGATTATCACAGTGATAGTGATAGTGATGGTGATGGTGGTGGTGATGGTGATGGTGGTGATGGTGATGGTGGTGATGGTGGTGATGGTGATTATGATGGTGGTGGTGATGGTGGTGGTGATGGTAATGCTGAATGCTGGTATACTGAGCACTTTCTAAGTTCCTCACCTATTCAGAGCATTGGAAATTTGTTAACCTGGTTGAATGCAGACATCCCTAGCCCTGCTGGGTGGCTGTATTGCAACTACTCAGTTTACACCTGGGAGGAAGAGGCAGCTAAATAATTTGTCCTAGGTCACATGCTGTGTAGCTAAAGAGGCAGAGGTGGGTGTCATGGCAGCTCATAATGCCAAAGTGACATTGACAGTGAAGGTTATATAGGGTGCTTGGGGTACACTAGGGGCAGGAGCGGGTGTGAGCATGTTCTGGGTGGTCGTGGGGGCATTGGGGACCCTGACCTAGACTGCCTACAAAGACAGCTCCTACTTTACCCCTAGATGCTCTGGGATTCTGTAAAAAGGGCTCAGCCAGAGCATGTTTTCAAATACTTGGTCCTCGGGCCTCCCACTCCCTCCTTCCCGCTTGGCCTCTGACCCTGACCCATCCAAGGCTTCAAGGGCAGCTCTGTCAACAGCTCACTGCACAAGGGAGCGAAAGGGCCCAGCTCCCTCCAGCCAGCAGAGAAGAGGGCTCAGCAGACAGGTGACCCTTGCCCTTGCACCACTGTGGCTCTTGGGCGCCTCCACGTGGCCAATGGGGACAGAGCAGGGGAAGGCGTGGACATCCTCAGGAACCCCCCAGTTGTGTCGCTGTAGCAGCTGAGTTCCCCCCAAAGCCCGGCTGATGGAGACTCATGGTGGCTGCCCTTTGGCAGGACACTGACCCCTCTGTTTCAGAAAAGGAATTATCTGGATTTTATGGACTCCAGGGGGGAGAGAGAGCTGCCGTCCCTTTAAAGAACGTGGCCTTGGCAACCCTGTGCCAGGGGAGACGGCTGAGTGCCTTGTGGGTGTGTGGGTGTGTGTGTGTGTGTGTGTGTGTGTGCGCGAGTCCTGTAGTCCCAGCAGCTACCACCAGTTGTTTCACATACAATGAAGCCCGCATCCTTACAGCACCCCACTGGTAAGTCTGATGGGCGTGTGCAGCCGCCAGGCCACCACCGCGTAACCCTAACCCCGGGTGCAGCACCCTTCCACGGCAAGGCCACCCTGTGCCACTCCCCTCAACACCAATCAGCTTGCACCTCCTGGTGTGATACAGATGGGTCACATGCATGCTGTCTGTGGAGGGACAGGGTGTCCTGGTCTTCTCACTTGCTGTCACCTTGAGAGTTGTCCATGTACTGGGCGGGACTGGGGCTCCTTTTACCACCCACTGCAGGGCGCCCATGCTTTGTCCAGCCGCCGCCTATCAGTGGACATTTGTGGTTGAACCCACCGGAGGCTATTAGATAAAGCTTCTCCGACATCTCAGTGAGCGTCTGTGCTCCTGGCACGTGCCTGGTGGAGTGCCTGGCACTCTGAGAAGCTTCCCTGTTAGTCGGCTCTGCACCACGGTGGCCAACATACGACGGCGACTCGGGAGGAAAGGCTCCTTTTGGCCAGAGGTTTTCAGAGGGTCCAGCCCGTGGTCAACTGTTCAGAGGGTCCGGCCGGTGGTTGGCTGTTCCAAGGCAGAAGCATCACGGCGGAGGGCGGGGCCCAGAGCTCCAGGCTGCTGGGGAGCAGAGGGAGGGGAGGTGCCGGAGAGAGGAGAGACCCCTCCAGGCACACCCATGGTTAGGGTCCCCCAAAGCAATGGCGTTGGCCATCTAGGGACTGAGACTCTGAGGCCGGGAGCCCCAATAAGCTTTTCCTCCTCTAAAATTGTTCTTGTCAGGCCTTTGGGTGAGAGCAGCAAAGTAGCTGCCCAGACACCCAGTGGCCACCTCCCCAATAGTCCTGCAGCCGGGCCCACTGTCACCAAGGATCCACCGGTTAGGCTGGAGCTCTCGTGACCCAGGCAGCTCCTAGGTGGCCACCTCTGAGCACTGGAGCTTTGGGGGACACTCCAGATTCACACCAGCAGCACCTGCCTTCCACAGAGGCTGAGCCACTGACACTCCCACGGGCAGTGACAGCCTGGCCCAGGCAGGATGTCGGTGTGGCGTTCCTGGAGGGAAAGTGAGGATTTCAAGGTGACAGCAGCAGAGTGGTAGCCTCATGCAGATACCCAAGACGCCCGGGCAGCCACACAGACACTAGCCCAGGCCTGCAAGGAGAGCTTTCCTCCTCCTCCCTCCCTCCCTCCCTCCCTCTCACCTTCCCTCCCTTCCTCCCTTTTCTTTTGGTACCAGGGACTGAACTCAGGGGCACTGGACCACTGAGCCACCTCCCGCTTAGTGCCTTGATTTTGCTGAGGCTGGCTTTAAACTCCTGATCTTCCTCCTGTCTCAGCCTCCTGAGCTGCTGGGATTCCAGGAGAGCACCACCCACCACCGCTCCTGCCCCCCTTCCCTCTTTCCCTCCTTCCTTCCTTCCTTCCTCGGATTGAACTGGGGTGCTCTACCACTGAGTCATATCCCCAGTCATTTTTATTTTTTATTTTGAGACATGGTCTTGGGCCTCACTAAATTCCTGAGGCTGTCCTCAAACTTGTGATCCTCCTGCCTCAGCTTCCTGAGTATCTGGGATTATAGGCATGTGGCACCCTGCCCAGCTTGAATTGATTTTTTTTTTGTGTGTGTGGTGCTGGGAATTGAACCCAAGGTCTTGTGCATGTAGAGCAAGCTCTCTACCAACGGAGCTACATCCCCAGCCCCTGACTGACTTTTTTTTTTTTTTTAATATTTTATTTTTTAGTTATCGGCGGACACAACATCTTTGTTTGTAGGTGGTGCTGAGAATCGAACCCGGGCCGCACGCATTCCAGGTGAGCGCGCTACCGCTTGAGCCACATCCCCAGCCCCCGACTGACTTTTTAATGGTAAGTCAACTTTGCATTCTTGGGTACACTCAGTCATGATACATCATTCTTTCCCTGTGTTCTTGGATTTGATTTTCTATAATTTGTGTGATGGTTAATCTGGATTGTCAATTTGATCAGATCGAGAACACTCATAGGACTAAGAGACTTGGGGTGTGTATGAGGGTGTTTCCAGAGACAATGGGCACATGGGGCTGGAAACTGAGGTGCACTGAAAGTGGGGGGCTGTCTGACAGGCTGGGCGGGACGGAACAGAGGCTGAGGCAAAAGAGGCTCTGGAGCTGGGCTCTTGAGGGAGTGGTCACTGCCCCATCACCTGAGGACATCTGTCTGGCCCTTCAGATGTGGACTCTGACTGACGACTCCCCAGGGAGCTCCCAGGCTTCAGTCTCAGATGGGGCCACACGGTTGAACCCTCTTGTTCCGAGGCTCCAGAGTCTGGGCCTGAACAGCTCCTGTTCCTGTGGCTCCCAGCTGGCTGTGGTGACCGGGGTTGGCTCTCTAAGCTGGTGGCACTGACACTCCACGGTGTGAACTGGTAACATGAGAGGCCAGGGGCTGAGCCGCCGTGTTCACTGGAACAGAGGAGCACTTCTAGAAAGGGAGCCATGTTGAGGTGTGGCTGGTGGCCCCTGCTGCACTGCACTGAGGAACAAAGGAGAGGGTCAGTGTCCCAGACTCACCCTGCAGGCCAAGGCACCTTGGTGTGCCCTGAGGGAGGACTTGGAGGTCACTGGTTGAGGTTGCTGAAAACCAAGCACCAGCCGTCATGTGCTGAGTTAAGAGCAAGTTCAGCGTCAGCCTCGGAGAGCGTCTGCAAAGTGGGGCGCTGCTTGGAAAGGAGGGATCCTGTGATTCGGGGTGCAGATGGGCCAGAGGCCCCCGAAGGTGCTTCTGAGGAAGTGGCCTCCCACCCTCAGCATAGGGCACCCCACCTCCGCTGTCTGTGGATTGGCCTCCCAACTACCCCCGAGGGACCGGGTCCTGCTTTGCCTATGGAAACAGGAATGACCTTCCGTGGCTCCTCGGACCTCTTCGCCACCTCCTTCCACCTCTAGGCCCGGGTTACCTCCAGTCCTCAGCAGGCGCAGAGGTGAGGTGTGCGTGTGACCACACCAAGGCCACCCCTTGAGTCTCCTTTTTTGGTACCGGGATTGATCCAAGGGTCACCTCTGAGCTCCATCTCCAGCCCTTTTTAAAAAGTTTAAACTTTGAGACAGGGTCATGATGAGCTTTTTAAGGCCTTGCTACATTGCTGAGGTTGGCCTTGAACTTGCAACCCTTCAAGTTGCTGGGATTACAAAGCCATGCCACTTCATCCGGCAACTCCTTAGCTTTCTAATCCATACAGGCCCAGGTCTGGGGACAGTGTGGGATAACGTGGAAGGAACAAAAAATCAGATCAGGCTGAATTTATTGATATGTGCCCACTAAGCAGAGATTCTAGATTTAAGGTAGCTCAGTGTTGAAAGGCAGGGATGGTCTGTTTGGATGGTTGGCTGGAGTGTAAGTTGAAAGGCGCCCTGCTGGGAGGCCCTGCCCACGTCCCCTGGTGTGCTGTTCACGGAGGCCTGGGAGGCCCAGGCTCAGGAAGGCCGGGAGGCTGGAGTGGCTGTGATGCGGACCTTGCTCTCCACCCTGGGGGGTCCAGACAGGGTGCCCCTCCCCAGCACCAGGAGAACAGATCTGGGGTGCGGCAGCATCTCTGTGTGCCCGAGCTTGCTGTGGAGCTGCTGCCAGTCACTTACATGCCCTGGGAATCACTGGGCCCCGGGAGCAAGGGGCCGAGAGGAAGCGCTCAGCGACCAGAGACAGGTGGTGGTCATTAGCATAGGAAGGCAAAGGGGAAGGGAGGACACATGCTCTGACTCATGTAGATCTCTGGCATTGGCTAATTAACCGGGATGTCTCTAGAAGCCAAATAGATGGGAAACCCACCAAATTCTTACTCAACTTGTATAAGCAGAAAAATTCCAGGGCAAATGTACAAATTTCACCTTAGATCACAACAGCAGAGATTCATAGCCCCTCCACCATTTCCCAGATTTGAGCCAGTTTATAGACCCTAAACCCCTTAAATGAAGGGGAGGTCAGGTCCCTTGAGGAAAGACCCCGGTACGGTACCAAAAAACTTTACTGTTAATCTTTCTCTCATCCTTCAACAAAGGGACCTAAGGCCTTTTACAAGGGTAACTGTACATTGGGGAAAAGACAATGACCAGAACTTTCAGGGACTACCAAACACAGGCTCTGAATTGACATTGGTACTGGGACATCCAATGTCATTGTGATCCTCCAGTAAAAGTAGAGGCTTATGAAAGTCAGGTGATCAGTGAAGTTTGGGCTAGAGTCTGACTCACAGTGGGTCCAGCGGACCCCTGAACTCATCCTGCTACTCCCCAGCCCCAGAACATAATCAGGACAGATGTGCTGAGCGCTCAGCAGAACCCCACATTGGCTCCTCACTGTGGAGTGAGCACTCTTACGGCGGAAAAGGCCAAGTGGAAGCATTAGTGTTGCGGATACCTGGGAAACAGCCAGTGAGAGGCAATCTTGCACTTCGAGGGGGCATCTGCCGAGGAACTCCAAAGCCGCCTTATTTTGAGTGGGGCTGGAACAGAGGCTCTCCAGCAGGTCCAGGTGCTGTGCAGGAGGTTGTGCCCTCGTCACCCGACATTGACTGACAACATGAGCACCGGGTGCTGTTAAATCTACACTGTGGTGTTAGGTTGTGGGATGTCAGGAGAGAGTAAGCATCACTCAGAAAGCTTTGCCTCCTGCTCAGGGGAAGGAATTAAGTGCATTTCCAGCTGTACACAGGTAGTGATCACATGTTAGGTGAATGATGACCTCGTTACATTAGTACTTAAGAGACAGCAGCTGACACAGCCTGGTGGCAGCCTGTGATCCTGTTATGGCAAGATTGCAATAAATTACCCAGTCAATCTTTTTTTTTTTATTATTTTTTTTAGATTTTTAGGTGGACACAGTATCTTTATTTTACATGTGTGTGGTGCTGAGGATCAAACCCAGTGCCTCGTGCATGCTAGGTGAGCGCTCTACCCCGGAGCCACAGCCCCAGCCCACCCAGTCCATCTTAAAGCAGGAACGAAACCTGTATTCCCCATCCATCAGCTGAGGGGCCAACAGGCAGGCTGAAATCTACCCTTCCAACTCCTCCCGGGGTTTGAGCACACCTTTTATAGCCCCAAACCAAATTAATCATAAGTGGCTGTTGCTACAATTCAAAACATAAACAAACATCATAAGATCTAAAATCATAAGCAGAAGAGGGAGTGGGCCAAAATGACCCTAGTTGAGTTATAAGTTACAGAATGGTTACTAACATCTAGACCATCACTCTCTGACAGGGCACATTGTTCAAGAAAAGTGGGAATCAAAGAGAGGACAATTTTACATTTTTTTTTTTTTAAGAGAGTGAGGAGAGAGAGAGAGAATTTTTTTTTTTTTTAATATTTATTTTTTAGTTATCGGCGGACACACATCTTTGTTTGTACGTGGTGCTGAGAATCGAACCCGGGCCGCACGCATGCCAGGCGAGCGGGCTACCACTTGAGCCACATCCCCAGCCCCCAATTTTACATTGTATAAGAATTGCCATTTTGGGCTGGGGCTGTAGTTCAGTGGTAGAGCGCCTGCCTCGAATGTGTGAGGCACTGGGTTCGAATCTCAGCACCACATAAAAATAAAAAAATATATTGTGTCCATCTACAACTAAAAACTATTAAAAAAAAAAAAAAAAGAGTTGCCATCTTGTGTTGCCAAACATGCTATGCTAAGCAATGGTTGGTGGGTACAGAGGTGGGGTGTTCCCACGGGAGACGTATTTCTCATGTGAGTCTCAGGGTAAAATGGAGTCTGTTTGGTCATTGCCCTTACAGCCTGGCCCATAACATCCCCCCTTTTCTAGAAACAATTAAACCTTATCTTTTAAATTAGGTAAGAGGTTGTAATGGCCACGCATATACATTAACTTGATTGACAAGATATCTTGTTTAGCAGCTCAGGCCTTATAACATATTCTGAGCAAGAGAAAAAACATGGCAAACATTTTTTGGACCCAAACCAGGTTCCATTTTGTGATTTGACGCAATTACCTATCAATCTCTGATTATAGGAACTTCTTTTTTAAAAAATATTTTTTAGGTGTAGATGGACACAACACAATACTTTTATTTTTATGTGGTGCTGAGGATCGAACCCGGGCCCCGCCTGTGCTAGCCATGTGCTCTACTGTCGAACCACAGTCCCAGCCCCTTAGGGACTTCTTACTGCTGTAGGGAAGGGGGCTGCCTCGAGCTGAGGGGGCAGGGGCCATGTGTGGTGGGTCAAGCAGTTTGGAGTCTCTTTTTTAGAAATCAGGTCAGTCGAGGGGTTCATGGTAAAAGTCTGGTTTGGGAAGAACAGTTGTAAATTCACCTGGGAGTAGGTTCTTCCATGAAAGAAATAAAAAGACATGAGTACCAAAATGGGATTAACACAAAATAAATTAATTAATCCAGGTTTTGTGTTCTTGAAGCAGTACCTCTGCAAAATATTAACAGGCAACAGTTATAGGGAAAATACAAATGAAACCAACAAGAATAAAAACATATTTAGTTTGTGTAACAGCTGTCTTGAATTTGGCTGAATCATACATTATACCCTGTTTGAGATCACATTAATCTTTACAATAAAATCAATTTTTTGAATACAACTTTAAATGAACTGAAATCTGGCCTAATTTGGAGCCATTTAACAGGTAGTATGGTGGGAAGACAGAAAGGAAGTGCAAGGCAGGAGGATCAAAAGTTCAAGGCCAGCCTGGGTGACCCTGTCTCAAAACAAACAAATACAAAATTGAAATAAATAAATAGAAAAGGGCTGTGGATACAGCTCAGTGTCAAGGCACCTAGGTTCAATCCCCAATACTTCAAAAGCAGAACAAAACAAACAGCCTAGAAGCTGCCCTCTTCAAAAAAGAACATGTTTTGTGTGGTGCTACACTACAACCCGTGACCCTAGACACTGGGAGGCTGAGGCAGGAGGACACAACTCTGAGGCCAGTTGGGTAACTTGTGAGACCTGTCTCAAGATTAAAAAGGGCGGGGGAGGGGCTGGGGATGTGGCTCCAGCGGCAGCGCACTCCCCTGGCATGCATGCGGCCCGGGTTCGATCCTCAGCACCACATACAAAGATGTTGTGTCCACTAAAACTAAAATGTAAATAAAATATTTAAAAAAAAAAAAAAGGGCGGGGGAGAGCTGGGGACGTAGCTCAGTGATGAGTGCCCTGGAGTTCCATCTCCAGCACCAAAAATAAGAACCAAAACAAATGACCACAAGCCCCCAGCCTGTGCCTCAGCCCCACTTCTCTCCAGCTGGACAGCGGTGGTGGTGGGCAGCAGCTCCAGCCGCTGCAGCAGGTCTAGTCCACTGCAGACGGGCTTCCATGTTGACGTGGAGCAGAGACCTTGCAGACAAGCCAGCCCAGGAAGGCCCGACATGGACACAGGCTGCCCCAGCAAGGGCCCTCATCTCTCCTTGTTTTGTTGCTGTTCTGAGGGTCGCACCCAGTGCTGCTCCTCCTCTCAGCTACACCCCAGTCTCCATCCTCTCTTTTTTTAAAAATATATTTTTTAGTTGTAGTTGGAAACAACCCTTTTATTTTTTATGTGGTGCTGAGGAGCAAACCCAGGGCCCTGCGTGTGCTAGGCGAGTGCTCTACGCTGAGCCTCAACCCCAGCTGCCACCCCTCACTTTAAAAAAAGATTGAGCCAGGGTGTCAGTTAGTTGCCCAGGGTGGCCTAGAAGCTGCCCTCTTGCTGCCTTGGCCTCCCAAGTTGCTGAGATGACAGGTGTGTACCACTGTGCTGGTTTTCTCCTCTGAGGGTCACTTCACGGTCACATGTGCAGGTGCAACTGAGCTGCGGATGGAGTCCAGGGCATGGGTGAGCATTGGGCTGCTGTCTGCTGGGCCTGGTGCTGGCCACTGCATGCAGTGGGAGCCTTGTCCCAACATGGCCTCAGTGTCACTGAGCTTCACAGAGGCAGCAAGACAACCAATCCCTCACCCTAACCTGGGATGAACTCAATCCCTCACCCTAACCTGGGATCAACTCAATCCCTCACCCTAACCTGGGATCAACTCAATCCTTATCACCCTACTTGGGATCTTCTTTACACATTCCTCTTCTAAACCTTCTTACAGAGAAACACGTTACAGAAAACCCTCATGTGTCCTATATTTCTGACGCTGTGTCATTTCTGCAGCAGTGGCCCTGCTTTTCTATGTCTTTGTCTTTAGTCTTTGACATGCTGTGTTCAAACCCTAGGACAATTTACCACTGAGCTACCTCCTCAGCTTTTTTTGAGATGGAGACTTGCTGTGTTGCTGAGGCTGGCCTCAAACTTACCATCCTCCTGCCTTAGCCTCCGCAGTTGCTGGAATTATACAGGTGTATAGGGCCAGGCATCTTTTACTGGATGCCATATGACACACATTCTATCTTGTGAGGCATGCAATGTGACAGTATCCCATATTCTTTTTTGTTACTGGGGATTGAACTCAGGGGCACTTGACCACTGAGTCACATCCCCAGCCCTATTCTGTATTTTATTTAGAGACAAGGTTTCACCGAGTTGCTCAGCATCTTGCAATTGCTGAGGCTAGCTTTGAATTCACAATCCTCCTGTCTCAGCCGCCGAGCTGCTGGGATTACAGGCGTGCCCTGCCTCAGTCTCCTGAGCTGCTGGGATTACAGGCCAGCTAGGATGGTTCTTTCCCAGCCTTGGGAAAATGTGCTGACAGCTCTTGGCTGGCTCTGTGGTCCTCATCCTGCCAATCTCTTCTCTGGCACTCTAGCTGCCGCATCTCTGGCTGTTTAGCTAGACACTCTCTTGATCCCCAGGCCTTGCTGGGCCAATCTACAGACACAGGGCAGGCCAACTGCAGATTTGCAACTGCAAAAAAAACACCAAGTCATCTCTGCACAGGTGCTGGACTTCTGGAAAGAGCACATGCTTTAGGGCCTGCACAAACCAAGACTCCCAGAGGGCAATCACTTCTGACTCCAGACTGTAGTCCAGTGAAAGCACCAGCAGACAGACACCATGAACACTTGGTTTTCAGGTGTGAATGGGGAGCTTGCAGCTCAGATCCAACCAACCCCAGGAGCTAAACTCTCTCACAATGGTCACGATGCTGCCTCAGGCTGAGAGTTCTTGGTGCACTCCATCAACACCAGGCTTTGCAGCCCTACTGCGCACAGGGCCACAGGGTGAGCAGGTCCTGGAGAGGACCTGCAGGACAGGACCTCAGGTACACAGTTCCGTGCTTGGCACATCAGCACGTGAAGGAGGGTAGTTCTGGGAGGGCCCTCAACAGTATGATCTGAGGGAAATTGGTGAAAAGCCCGTGGGAGCTGAGGGCCAGGGCAGGCCTTGGCCCTGATTCCAGGGTGTCTGGGGTGGGCGACTCCGATGTGCAAATTGCAGTTTGGGAGTTCTCTATTTTCTTCATTAACGGCCCCGGGCGCCAGGAGAGCCTGGCACAAGCACTTCCCAGTCCACACTGCTGTGGAGAAGGGCTTTTCCTTTTTTGGTCCTGGGGACTGAACCTGGGCACTTTACCACCGGGCACCCTGCCCCACTCTTTGTTTTACTCTGGGACACAGCCTAAGTTGCCCAGGCTGGCCCCGGGACCCTCTCGAGTAGCTGGGACCCCCGGCGAGTGCCACCGCGCCCAGCAAGGAAAGGAGGTCCTCGAGGCGGCGATGACGGTGCCGGGCAAGGGCTGTGGGCCTAGTTCTGCCCTGGTCCCGGCCGAGCTCCTCCCGCCCAGGCCGCGGTTTCCCCAGGCGCTGGCTTCTCCGTCCTGGGGCCTCAGGCCCAGTCCGCTGCGAGGCCCTCGGTTCGGGCTACTCCGCCTGCCCCTGCCGCCCGGGGGACCCGGCAGGGCCCACGTCCCGAGCCGCCCTCGGCCCAGCCAGCCGACCGGAACCAACCGCGCCCTCACCGCTGCACTCACAGCGCGCGGGAGAAGCCGGAAGCGGAAGCGGGGCGTGCCAGACCGCGCCGCAGGACGCACGCGCAGACCCGCGGCGGTGGCCGACCCGGAAGCACTCGCCGGGGCCCCACTCACCGCCGATATCGCTGCCGGGGCACGTGCCTCTTCCTCTCTGCTCTCGCGCTCGTGGTGGAGGCAGCAGGTGGGCCTCGCGGTGTGGGCTGCAGTCTAGGCGGGAGGCGGGGGCCGGGGGCCGGGGCCTTGCGGGGGCGGGGGTGTGGGCGTGCGGGGCCGGGGGCCGGGGGCCGGGCGGGGCCCGAACACCGACCTCACGGCCGCGCGGTGGCTCCGCAGGCGCGCTTCAGCATGCAGAACGACGCTGGCGAGTTCGTGGACCTGTACGTGCCGCGGAAATGGTGAGCGCCCTTGCCCCTTGCCGTCCCTTGCGCCGCGGTCGGTGCCCCGCGGCCCCGCTCGCTCACTGTGCGACCCGTTCCCCGCAGCTCCGCCAGCAACCGCATCATTGGTGCCAAGGACCACGCGTCCATCCAGATAAACGTGGCCGAGGTGAGCTGGGTTTTGCAAGGCCTGTCCCGTGGGGGATCCCGGTTCGGGACGTTGTTCTGGGCTTAGCTTTGTGCGTTGCTTTCCAAACCCCAGGTGAGTGGCATTTCCATGTTTTAACAGGTGGACAAGGTCACCGGCAGGTTTAACGGCCAGTTTAAGACCTACGCTATCTGCGGGGCCATTCGCAGGATGGTGAGTTTTCCCTAGGCGTGGCTTGCCACGGTCTCCCGTCCCTAGTACTGTGTGCTTCGGTCTGGACCTTGTGAGTGTACGGTGGTTTCTGCCTCAGGCTGGTGGATTGTGCGTGGAATAGGTTTGCTGGATCCTGTCCTTCCTGGAGCCCAGGAAAAGGACGACTCTGAGATAGGACTCCAGTGGCTAGGAGCTTGCCAGTGCGTTTCTCCTGGCTGGTTTTTGGGCACAAATGTGGGTTTGACAAGGCATGCAGAACTTCCTGCCAGCTCAGGTGGAAACATTCTTTGAGTGTTTTTTTTTTTTTTAAAGGGTGAGTCAGATGACTCCATTCTCCGATTGGCCAAGGCAGATTGCATCGTCTCAAAGTAAGGCAAGGCGGTTGTTGCATGTGGATGGAGTGGCCCAGGGACTTCACCAGAGACATGGTTTAATACTGGCTTTGTTTTCTTGTAGGAATTTTTGACTGGAGAGAATTGGAGATGCAGAATATTTGTCATAAATAAATAATGAAAAGCCACCTGTGTGGGTCTGTTCTGTCCCTATGGGCCCTGAAACAGGCCCTTTGCTGTGGATGGGTGACTAGGATGAGTAATGTATGTAGTTAGCTGAAAGGAGAAACTGAAGTGTGTTGCAAAACCAAGTTTTACTTCAACAAACAAATACATTATCCATTTGAAAACAA
The DNA here is from genome assembly GCF_048772815.1 of Callospermophilus lateralis. Taxonomy (NCBI): domain Eukaryota; kingdom Metazoa; phylum Chordata; class Mammalia; order Rodentia; family Sciuridae; genus Callospermophilus; species Callospermophilus lateralis. The sequence continues at coordinate 196,980,293 of NC_135307.1, forward strand.
TCTGTGACATAAACTTGAACATCCTGAGGTCAGATACTCACGTACACACATTCACCTCCAGGACTGCTGTGGTGTGTGGAACTGACACCAGGTCTGGCTTTGTTTGGTCATAGCCCAGACTTGACTTGGGCTAGAAGGTTACAGGTTCAAGCTGTTGTTTGGTTTAAGTACTGGCTTTTTTGCAGCAGCTTTGGGTACCGCATGGCAGTAGCACTGGGCATTGTTGAAAAGGACATACAGAAGGGAGGGCTTCAGACACACCAGTTTGGTCAATGACTAAATCTCATGACATAAATACACTAACCTACTTACTACCTTGTTTACCAGCCATTTCCTTAATATCAGTGCTTTTCAGAGTTGGTGGGGCCCAGGTCCAGTGTTTGCAGGCTATAGTCTTGGTGGATAAAAGGTCTCTGGACTCTCCTTGGCCCTTTAGAAGACTGACCTCCAGCCATTCCTTTTCCTCAGCTGGGGTGGTCAGCCGTGCTGTACCTTTCCTAGGGTGGGTATGGAACTGGGTGCCTCCAGCAGTGGACTGACGGCCATATGAGCAGAATTCTTAGTCCCTGCTGGTGACAGATTATGGGATAGACACCCTTCTGCCCAGCAGCCACAGTTGCCGTGTTTGAGGCCAGCTGGGCTGTGAGGGAAGACCAAGAAAAGCCTTCTTGGTTGCTCAGTGTTCTTGGGCAGCAGCCTGGGGAACTGGAGTACATGGTCCTCTGCAAGAATGTTGAACCTGGAAAAGCTGAAGATGGCCCAGTGCCCTGAGCATAGACCTGCACAGAAGGGACAGCGATGGCCCTTTGGCACAGCAGGCTGCACTGGTCGAGACAGCATCTACTTTCTGCTTAGGAAGAAAGGGCATTGACCTCCTGAGTCTGAGGATGTATGGGCTCTACAGCGGCAATGCCTTCCTGCCTGAGGGTCAAGCATGGTTCTGAGGTACACCTTTGGCAGACCTCATGGAAGGAACCCAGTTGTTCCCTTGAAAGTCCCACAGAACCAAATATCAAGTCATAATAAATAACATTTTCACTGTCACAATATTGCTTAGGAGAATCAAGAGCCAGCAGTTTTCCTCACGGTCCAGTGTCATGGATAGACAGGTGTTCCCGGCAAGAGGCACAGGGTGGGTCCTGGCATGGGATGGGCTGAGGTCTTGCCAATCCCTTTGGATATGTGACATAGCACTGGGGTTTCACAGTGACATGAAAGCTCAAAAACAGGTCTGAGTCAAAAAGAAAGATCAAAACAGACCAGGCGTCTGCCCTTGGCTCAGCCCAGCACCAAGAGCTGCCTGTGTAAGTATGGGGTGTTCTGGAGGAAGCAGTGGCCAGTGGGTGTGGATGCTGGGAGGTGCCTCTGGGAAAACGTAATACCCAAGATGTATGCTTAGTAAGTTAGACATGGCAATTCAGGTGTGTCATGAGGTCTGACATGCAGATCTCCAGTGCTGTGGCTGTGAAAGTTGGCAAGGCAAGGTGAAGAAGAGGCCAGAACTTGGATTCACCTCCATGTGATGTAAATCACAGGTCCTGGTGTCAGGCCCATCTCAGGCACACGAGAAACGCCACACCCCCACACTGTCTGTGCAATACTCCAGGAAACCTCTCAAACATCCTTGGAGGTGTGGTGCACTTTGGAATGAAAGTGACATGCTTTTCCAAGGAAACCCAGAATAAGAGAAGCTGCGTGGGCTGGGAGGGGGCAGGTGGGCGGACTGCTGGCCTATGCCTGGGCCAAGGGCTGTGCTTCTGCCCAGCAGCCTTCCTACATGTCCATGCCTGGCCTAGAGCTGCTGGGTGAGCCGTCTGTAGTGAGGTAAGACTTGGTTCTCGGGGAGGTACAAGGCCAGCTCCAAAGCCACGAGCACCGTGAACTCAAACCCAATGAGATCTCGCCTGTTGAATCGGAATCTTTCTTCCAGCTTCTGTGTGAAGGAGAGAGGTTCAACAGGTTAACCTCAGGACTGCACTCCCAACCTGAGCAGTGACTGGGTGTCAGCCACCTACTAGGCAAGCTGCTGGCAGACCTCCCTCCAGCATGGCCTTGGTCCTGGGGCTGGACTGGTCTGGGCCACCACAACAGGGCCTCCTACTCACATCAATGAGCTGCTTCACTTCATTCTTGCGGAGGTCACTGCTGATCTTGGCTGCAAGCAGCACACAGGCGCCAGCACACAGCTTGCGGTTCTGCTTGTTGAGCTTGCCCTGCAGCACAAGCTTCTCAAAGTACACGTAGGCCATGGACACAGTGCCTGGCTCCAGGCTGCACTCCTCCGACAGGTTCCGCATCTCCCGCTTCAAACTGGAGAGAACGTGGGAGAGAAAGTGTCCAAGGGCAGAGGCTCTGATGCTGCTGAGGCAGCCGCCATGGCTTGTGCCACGTGCCCTTGGGGTTATACCGGGGAGCAGGCTGGGACATCTGCCTGGCACTCCTTACCTCCGGATTTTGCTTAATGTCAGTTTGATGTGAGGGAACTTCTCCTTAAAGGTCTCGTTCATGTCCTTCTTGAGGTCTGAGGGCTTCACGTACTCTATCACTGTGGTCTGCAACAGAAGTGAAGCAGGTAGGGCCAGCCCACCTTGGGGTAGCCTGGCACAGCCTGGTTCTGCACACATGAACATGAGGAGCTTCAGAGGGGCACCTGGATCTCCGAGAATGAAATGGCTAAAGAGCCCATCCGTCCTTGGTGGGGAGGCCCCAGCTGCCAGTCTCTGAGGGCTGACCCCAGGTGAGCATGGCCAGCCTGGCTCTCTGGCCTGCCTATGTCTATTGCCTGGGTCCCTTTCCTGCTGCTGTTGGTGTTCTGAGGTGGGGTGGTTCCCTGTGCACTGGCTATCTGGAGCTTCTGGGTGCCAGGGGTGGCTTGCCCACAGCCCACCCATGTGCCCTGAGCCACGGTGGGGTGAGGTGGGCAGCTTGCAGGCCACAGGTGGCAGGTGCTCACCATGTATGAGGCAAAGATGAGGACCCGCTTGTGCTTTCCACAGGGCCATTGCGGGTCGTCCAGGAGGTTGGGGTTATACTCCAGGGTATCTCCCACGTCACTCCCTGTAAGTAGAGGCAGCTCCTGACCCACTAGAGTCTGTGTGGAAACTGTCCAGTCCACAGGGGAGGCATCACAGCCAAGTACCTTGGGTCTGAGAGGGGCCCCAAGCCACAATTCCCTCCCTGTCCCCAGCCCAGGTTAAAGGGACAGGAGTCCTGTAGGGACATTGAGAGGTCAGGTCCCTTCCTGAAGCAGCCTGGGGCAGGGTGCCTCTTCCCCACCTGGCCTGGGCAGAGCCCAGAGCTGTGTGCAGCCTGCAGCCTCTTCTCTCCCGAGAGGCTCTGCTGCCCTGCTCTGCAGCCAGGCACTGCCATGAGCTCCGGCCGGAGTGTGGCCTATTGGTGCTGCTGCCTCCCCTGTGCCGTGGGAAGACAGGCTACTATACCTAGCTCTGTGCCAGCTGGTGCCGACTTGGCAGTGGCAGGTTTATGTCTTGACCCTGGCAGAGCCCGGGGGATGCTCGGCCGAGGTTGGGGCAACGGGCCGTGGCTGTCACTCTTGGGTGCGACCAGGGCGTTGGTAGGGTACAGGAACTTTGCATAAGAGACAACCTGGAAAAGCAGTCACACTGGGGTTCAGTCCTGCTTCCCGAGAGCAGAGGTGCAAATGAGTTGTTTTCCATGTTGCAGTGCACCTGAGCTGCCACAGAAAAGGAGCCCAACTCAGAGCCAGGGAGCAGCTGTGGGCACCATGCCACTGGCTCACCCAGAGCTGGTGGTCTCAGGCCACCAGCTTCCCATATTTAGTCTGGATCTGTAGTGATGTGACATCCCCTGCCTCTGAAGACCCTTAGCCTTAGCCTACAGGCCCAGAGGTAGGGCCAGACAGTATGGAGAGTCTGGGCTGCAGAGGGGCAGTGCAGCACATGCCTGGCTGACCCCAGGTCATTTTTCAGGGCTGGCTAGAGGGCATCTGCTGACAGGCATGGTCATTTCCCCAGGGCTGGGTGGCCCACTCCCCACACTCTCCTTCCCATGTCCCTCTGTGGGTACTGGCTACAGGGCTGTTCCTGCCCACCCATCCCTCACTGTGCTGGCCGTTGGCTGGCTCTGGGGCTCTTGCCTTTCCATCTGCTCCCAGTTCAACACCTTCCAACTCAAACACCATCTCAGAAGAAACGGAAACACCGCCTGACGGATGCCTCTGCTTCTGGCTGTCCACCCTCAGGTCACTGCAAAGCACAGAAGGGGAGAGGCTGTGGCCCTGCTACCTGTGGCTGGTGGTGGGTGGGAGCTGGGCCCACACAGTCCTGACAGCTCAGCACAACTGTCCGTCTGTACAGTGGTGCTCACGCCCCTCTTGTCAGAAGAAAAGTGCACAGGAATGGCCAGGAGGCATGGCCCCAGGCTTTCATTGTCAGGCCGGCTGAGCCTGGCTCCTGCCCCGCTCAGACACTGTCAAACACTGGGTGCCGATGGCAGTGACCCAGCTTAGCACGATCTTCAGCCACCCCTTCACCTGCAGCCACAGCCCTTGGTGCAGCTCCGCCTGGACCCTGAGAACTGGTGCCTCTCCACTGGGGGGCAAGTTTCCCTGTTGCCAACTGTTTTTATGCCAGAGTTACACATCATGCTTCCCCACCCAACAGCCCTTTCCTTTTTCCCTGAAGTGTGCTCAGGACACAATTGCCTGGACTAGTCACAAGGAGGCACAACTGTCTGCAAGAGGCACAGGAAACTCACGGGCAACCTACATAAAGAAGCCAGGCATGGTGGTTCACACCTGCAATCCCAGCAGCTCAGGAGGTTGAGGCAGGAGAATTGTGAGTTCAAAGCCAGCCTCAGCCACAGCAAGGTGTTAAGCAACTCAGTGAGACCCTGTCTCTAAATAAAATACAAAATACGGTTGGGGGTGTGGTTGAGTGCCCCCGAGTTCAGTTTTTGGTACTAAAAACAAAACAAAAGACAGGCTGAGCAGAAACCAAGGGTCCTCCCAGAAAATGAGGACCCAAAATGGCCAGAGTTCCTGAGCTCTGGAAGCAGTGGATATGCTGACCCTGGGTCTGCAAAGAGCCTCCAGGGCCCAAATGGCCTCAGTCTGCACTGAGGGTCCAGACTTGCCCAGACGAGAGTGCCAGTGAGTGCTCACCTGATCCGCAGGCCTTCTCCATAGGGCAGGACTGAGAAGGCTGCACACAGGGACCGCTTGGCACAGATGAGCACGATCCTGTGGGGAGGGCAGTGTCATTTCCAGGGTTGTGGGCATTTCCAAAGGAAAACTCCATTCTGCCTGAATCCAAATGAGAGGAAGGCGCCAGCCGCCCAAGGGGGCTCAGCCCAGGAAGCTGGGGCCTTGGTCAGCAGATCTTGTACCTCAGCACTGGGCCGAGCTCCCTGTTCCCTAGGATGTGCTTAACAGGGCACCCCTCCCTCGGGTGCTGCTGCAGGAGTGTGGGCAGGACTGCAACAGGCAGGCAGAGGACACCGCCTCAGGGAAGGCCAGGCCTCCTTTGTAAAGGCAGAAGGTCCACTTGAAGCCAGGCATGAGGTCCTGAGCAGAGAGCTTAATGGCATCAGAAGTGTCTGCAACATGAGGCCCCAGGGAAGACAGAGCTGCACCCACAACTTCGGACCCCTGCACTGGGTGCCTCCCAGTGGGGTCCGCAGCTCTGCACTCGGTCCACCTGGAGCTGCCCTGTGCACTGTCTCCTGAGGAAACCTCCATCATGGCTATGGTGCCTTGGGAGTGCTGCAAAGGTGGTCTCTGGGGGAAGGGGAGCTCTTTGGGATCCTCTGGGTCAGGGTGAGGGACAGGAAATGGGATCCCCACCAGGGCAGGCGGTACACATCCTCCTGGGGACCAGCCTGGTACTCTTTGGGCAGTTCAGCCTCCCCATGTGCTTCCAAATATGACCAGCCTCCCCTTGGGACACATCTCAGCGCTGAGCCTATTTCTGCATTTCCAGTGTTCCCTTCAATTCTTTTCCTGAAGGCGTGAGTCGGCCTGGAGGCTCTTCCCCAGGGATTGCACAGTGGGCTCTCTGGGCAGGAGGGACACCTGCTTGTGCTCTGTGGGTACAGGGGAAGGTGTCTGCTTCTAAATGGTCATGGGATGGGCTGTAGGCACAGGGACAGGAGCCTGGTCTCCTGCAGCTGGCCTCCAGGGACCATAGGCTAGACCTGGCTACCTTGGCCTGGGCCCTGGAGCTGTCACCTGCTGTTCCTGGTGTCATACTGCCTCATGTTCTTGATGAAGTGGGTCTTCTTCAGCCCTTTGTGTCTTGGTGATCCAGATGCGTGTTTGGTCCTGCAGGTAAACAAACAGGTCACTCCTGTCCTCTTGGGACCCTGTCTACCCCAGGGGTTGGCAGGTTGCCTACCTCTGAACCGAGGCACATCCCACTGCATCTTCCAGAAACTCAAGGGAGCAGCGCTGAGACGTGACTCGCCGCCTGCGAGGAAGACAGTGCAGCCTCAGGACCCCCACAGGTTTCATGGCCACCTTGACAGCTGTGCTCCCTAGGCAGAGCTGGAGCCACAGCTGTGCAGGGCAGAGCCGCCGTGGGGTGAGGAGAGGCCAGGCACCCCTGTGGATGAGGAGAGGCCAGGCCACACACCTCTGGGCTAAGAGGCTTTGAGGACCTGAGAGGAGGAGGAGGGAGCAGTCCTTGGGTTCCTTGCCAGGGAGGAGTGGCCCTGCTGGGCAGGCTCTGTAAACAGAACAAGTCACACTGAGCTTCCGGGCCCTGGAGAGTGCTAAGTGCTCCACCTGTGGGGGCCACCTGGGGCTGAGGGAGCCTGCCCCTCCTTACTGCAGGGCAGGCCCCACACTGTGGCCCAGCCCAGAGGCACCACCAGGCACAATACAGCCCTCTCACAGACAGCTGCTCCCTCAGGAGCACCCCCACCTGGCTCAGGCCTCACAGGGCTAGTCCTGGGTTTGGAACATTCTTTTCCAGCTCGGCTGTTGGCCCCGTTCTTCTGGACTCAGGGTTTAGCTGTATGTTGCCCCTCAGCACTGCTGGACTGTGCTGTCCTGTGGGCACGGGACGTCTGCCTCCTCTACAGGAGCAGCAGTCCCAGGGGAGGTCGCAGGGGCCATGTACTCACTGCTGGCCCCCAGTGCCTATGGCCAGAAGCCAGGATGCAGAGGCAGAGTTTGAATGGCACACAAGAGGGCTCTGAGAAGGTGGCCTCCCTGCACCAGGTGCTGGGAACGGGGCTTCTCAAGCTGGAGATCTCAGAAACCCTGCATGGTCATAATTTTGCACCAGGACTCTCAAGGTCACCAGTGACCTCCTGGTCCTCACAGGAAAATGGGGGCTCACAGCAAAGCTACCAACGCAGCTCCCAGAGGCCAAGCAGCACATGGAAAGGGCCTCATGGAAGGCAGGTGGGTCTGCCCCAGGGCAGTCTGAGCCAGGGCCCCACTGAGAGGACAGAGACATCAGGGGTCAGTGCTGAGGCTGCACCAAGTTGGGCACCACCCCTCCCAAAGTTCTCTGTCATAGCTCTCAGGCACCAGGCTTACATGTGAGGGGCTTTACTTTTAGCTTTATTCTTCCTTTTTTTTTTTTTTTTGTGGTGTGGGGGATGAACCCAGGGCTTTGTACATTCGAGGCAAGTACTCTACCAACTGAGCTATATCCCCAGCCCTATTCTTCCATTTTTAAACACACGGTGCATATATTTTAAAAGAAAAATCTAGAAAATACAGAGAAGCAAACATTTAAAAACCTTTCACCCAATCACTCATAATCCTCCTCCCAAGGCCAGTGTGCTACTGTCCTGACACGGGGTCACTGCAATTCTCAAGGTCATGCTGTGACCTTGCTGTAGCCACCTCCCTGTGTAGACTGCACACCTGGTGTCAGGTGCACTCCCAGTGTGGGCTGGGCTTGCCCCACTTTGAGACAGCCCTGGACTGGCAACCCTGTGTCCCGGGGCATTGGGCCCACTGAGTACCACTATGCACACGCCAACCCTCGGCACTCCTATCTGACGACTCCCCAAGGAGGCCCCTAGAGGAACTGCTGTCCCAGGACGGCTCCTTGAGCCAGAGGTTCTAGGCTCTGCCCAAGGGGAAAGGTAAGCCCCTAAACAGAATCTGAAGACCCATACATGAGCCACACCCTCCTGCCTGGACTCCAGGACCCCCAGCAATTTTCCATAAGTGAAGGGCTAAGCCGCATACTCCATCCTGCCAGGACATGGCACCTGCTGGCCCCCAGGTGCACAGGACCATGCTGGAGGTCTTCCTGACATGGGCACAGGAACATAAAGAGATCAAATGGCTCTCAGGCCCATGCAGCAGAGAGCAAAGCTGGGACTTGAACCCAAGTACATTTGAGACTGCAAAGGTTTGCTCCTGTCCTTGTCCCAGGAGCCATGGCAAACACGCCGGGCACCCAGTGTTTGCAGTTTATGGTTCACACCACACGGCATTATAAGGAGAAGCATACCAGTCAAGATGATGACAAGAGTGAGTGCTGCAGGTGACGGTGGTGATGGTGTTGTTCATGATGGTCTGGTGTTGACTGTATTAGTGGTGATGGTACTGGTGACTGTGGTGTTGTTGGTGATGACAGTACTGGCAGTGAGGTGACAGAATGTCATTAAGGCTTGCTCAGTGCTGGACACTGACCTGCTATGCCTGTGCCTGAGGAGCTAGGGAGCATCACATCTTTCTCCAGGGTTCTGGGGCCAGTTGGGGCACAGGGCTTACTGAGCTAGAAGGCCCTGCAAGGCTGCTTTGTCAGCTCCTGTAGCACCTGCTGGCTCTGCGACCTGGGGCTGCCCACGTTCTTCTCCCCAGAGGGCACTGATGGGGAGCCCCTGTGCAGGACCAAAGACTTCACACGACATGGGCACTCCTGAATGCGTGCAGGAGACACGTGACCCAGCCTGTCTGCCCTCTGACCTAAGCCAGAGTGGAGACTCGAGAGGCAAGTCTCTGACTAGATGAGGGTCCACGCAGACCTCAAGCCAGCTGCAAGGGGACAGAGGTGCTGCTAGGCGAAAAGTGCATGGGGACAAGAGAACAAACCTCTGGTCACAAAAGGGACAACTGGTTTGACATGCGAGACATGAGCTGCAGAAAAGCGAGAGCCCTGCACGGTGTCTGTACTGTTGTGCAGGCTGCAGCCCTGCGGCCTTCAGTGACAGCACCCCAGACCCTAATATGCTCTGGGGTGCTGGGGGCTGAGCTGTGTTCCCCTCAACTACAGAGTATGACTGCATTTAGAAACAGGGTTTCCAAGGAGATGATGAGGGTAACCAGTCACTAGAGCGAGCTCTGATCCAACCTGAAGGATGTCCTTATAAGAAAAGACCAGGGCCGGGCACGGCAGTGGCATGCAGGCTGGCATGCCTGTGATCCCAGGGGCTCGGGCGGTAGAGGCAGGAGGATCACAAGTTCAAAGCCAGCTTCAGCAATTTAGGGAGGTGCTCAGTAACTCAGTGAGGCTCTGTCTCTAAATAAAATACAAAATAGGACTGGGGATGTGGCTCAGTGGTCGAGTGCCCCCGAGTTCAATGCCTGGTACTCAAAAAAAAAAAAAAAAAATCAGGACACAACATAACAAGAGGGAGGAGAGGCCACAGGCTGGAGAGGAGGCCCCAAGAAATACCAACCCTGCCCACACCGTGGTCTTGGCCTCAAGAGTCCAGAATGAGAGGAACGGATGTCTGTCTGTTGTTCAAGCCACCAGGTGGAGGCGCTGTCATAGCAGCCCAGCTGATTAACCTAGCTGGCAGGAAGCCACAAGGTGGACTTGGGCCGGAGATGGTCTGTGAGCTCACCTCGCCTCAGCCCACTGTCTGCACAGGATTCACAACAGCTGGGCACCTACTGTGCATCACGGCTGTGTTAAGACATGACAGGGTCCACCCATCCACTGACTGCTGACCCAGAGTGGCTGATGTGCTCTGTAGCCTGTGCTGTGTGGCCTGGGCTGCCTGCAGGGCTGCTGGGTGTGCACTTCCCAGCAGGGTGGGCCTGTGTCCACCTGTCATCAGGAGCTGTTCCCTAAGCGTGAGCCAAGGCCAAGTCCTGGGGAAGGGAGAGGGAGTTCATGGGAGCTGCAGCCTTTGGGCGCCAGGCGGGCACCTTCCTCGCAGCATCTCCCAGCAGGACCCCTGACCTAAGCGAGGCCTGGCATGCTCAGGCCACCTTCTGACTCTGGCAGAGCCAGCCTGGAGTGCAGGCCCACACCACACCCTCACCACATAGGCGCTGGCGCTAGGGACAGAGCCACCACTTCACACCAACACTTGTGAGGCCAGGACATTAGTCACATCATGTGGCAGTGGCACGCAGGCTGGCACAAGGCCGTATAGCAGAGTGTCCAGGTCCTGGTGGGCCCCTGCTGTCACCCTGACCCACATGCACAGGCTTCCTTTCTCAATGTGTAGTGACGTGGGCCTCCTAGATGACAAAGGCTGCCAGAAGACAAACCAGGACTGAGAACGGAGGTAGACCCAGGGAGTGCAGGGAGCCGCTCCCCGGCCACCGCAAGAGAGGTCTGTGCGTCCACCTGCTCTGGCCTGTGGGGGGCAGGGTGCCAGCCTGGCCGGGGCCCTAGACACCTGGCCTGGGAAGCCTGTCCAGGAAAGGCTGGGCCATCCAGGATGGCAGAGGGGAAGAGGGGCCCAGAGGCCTCTTCAGACAGTGGAGAGGGTGCTGAGAACCCAGCTGCAGGCCAAACCATGTCTGGCAGACACCCAGCAGACACCTAGGAGGCATGGGATGCCCTCTGAGCACTGCCCGATGGTGAGTGTCATGCTGGGCGAGGGGCTGGGCCTGCCCTGAGGAGGTGCCTAGCTGATTGCTGGATGCACAGGCCTGGAGCTGGGGAGCAGCCAGCTGAGGCGAAACGTGAGGGCCATTCCTGTGTGGCTTCCTCAGGCTCATTCTCTCAGGTAATTACCCAGTGATGCCCAGGTGACTCTAGCACGCCTGGGATCTCGTTTGCAGGCCTGCAGAAGTGGCAGCGGAAGCCAGGGCCCCTGGTGGCCTGCAGAGGAGCTGTAGGCAGACACTGACTCTGCTGCCTGGCTGGCTCCTCCTGCCGCTTTCCGGACACTCCAGGGAGTCTCTGGGCAGCCTGTCAAGCCTTCCCAGCTGGCCCCACAGATCCCTCTCTCTGTGACTGTCCACAGCACTCATGTGTAAACCTGGTCCTCACACCTCTGCTGGGCAGGCAGCGTGCTCACCCTCAGCTTACACATGGGCACACAGGCACAGAGCCAGGCAGCGACTGGCCTGAGGTAACACAGCCAGTAAGAGGGGAAGCAGGGGCCAGTGTCTAGGGCCCAGCCCCTCCGGCAGACCCACATCCAGGGGACAGGGCAAGACTGCTTGCCCCAGAGCAGCCTGAACTGGACTGGCCCCACTGGGAGCAGCGCATACCAGTCAGCAGGAGGACACGGACGGACACACACACACACGGGCCATCCAATTGCAGTGAGCAAAGACATGACTGGGACAGAAAGAGCCACATGTCACATGGTGTCACACACCAGAGAGTCGGTGAGGGGATGGCCAAGGAGGGCCCCAGGAAATCTTCTGGGAGTTGTTCTCTGGAGTGAAGAGTGGCCATGAGGGGCCCCTGCCCAGGTAAATGACGGAACTGCAATCACATGTCACACGGTCACCCTGCCATGCCCATCTGTTGACATCTCAACTTGAAAAATGCTAAATACACACAAACAAACCGACAAGAATATTTGGGGTTTTCTGCCACCTTGGCCACCAAGCACCCTCCTGCCCCTGACGTCTTGGTGAGTCCAAAGCCTGCTGCGCCCACTCGCCCTGTTGGGCTCAGCTCCACTAGTTACAGGAACGAGTCTGGGGTCTGCTGGCACTCCCTGCCTGTGGCAGCCACCAGCCTGGAGTCGGGGGTTGAGTTGAGAGGGAGGCTGCCAAGGCCAAGAGGGCAGGGTGCCCACCCATTTAGCAGACCTGCTGACCCCACCCCTGAATGTCCGCTGAATAAGGGGTGGCCAACCCCTGCTATCAACACACCTCCCCAAGGATGCTGAGCAGAGAAACCACTGCTCCTTAACTGCTGCTCTCCTGTGGGACAGCTTCTTCGCTGTGGCTAGAGACGCCCAGGAGAGGCCAAGGCAGGGCCACCTCTCTGAGAAGGAGGACTGTGTCCCTGTTAGGAACCAGGGGAGTGGAGGGCTGCTCAGTGTGGGCTGGACTCAGCTTGGGATGGCACATGAAGGGGTTGCAGATGTGCTTCAGAGAGCATGGGTGCCCTCCAGAGGCCATGCGCTTTCCCCTGCACTGTCACCACCACCAGTGGCATGTGACCACCTGGCCAGGGACTCACAGTGCCTGGCCTGCCTACCACTGTTTCCTAGCCCGGGAAGTGGGCCTAGCACGGCGGAGCCCCCTGCACACATCTGTCGAATGAGTGGGTGGTCCTGGGTGCCTGTCCCACTGAGCCCCAGGTTTAGCAGAAGCTCCAATTCCAGAGCTCCCAGCAGAGGCCTGGAGCACCACAGCCTCCACCAAAGGCCTGCAGTGGGACAGGAGGGCCAGGCCCCTGGGCTGCAGCCTCAGCTGCCCCTCCAGCTGGGTTCCAGCGGGGCAGAAGAAACCCCAGTCAGGTGTAAACCACCTGCAGGCACTGACTGCCAGATGCTCCTAGCTGGCCCTGGCCTGTGGCAGCCTGCAGAGGCCACCAGGCCTCTCCCCAGAGGGGACCTGCTCCTGGAGCACAGCTGCCTTGCTCAAGGCGGCACCCAGCCACACCTGGCGGCAATTTTCAGAAGGGCATTTGCCTGTAGGGACACCCTTCACCCCTTATATGTGAGGGGCACTAACCAGGGCTGTTTTAGTTGAACTTAGTCCCCCAGAAAGATATGCTGAAGCTCAAGGCCTCGTACCTTAGCTGTGATCAAGTTAAGATGAGGACAACTGGTCCTGGGGAGAGGAGGAGGTGGGAAGAGGAACCCAGGGAGAGGCAGCTCGGAGCTGAAGAGGCAGGAAGGATGCTCGGGGGCCCAGAGAGATCCCAGCTCTGCCCAGCCCTGGAGGCTGGAACGGGAGGCTACTGCTGCCGTGGGAAGCTGTGGTTGGTGGGCCTTTGTCATGCCCAGGGGACCCACGCAGGCCTTTCAAAGGATCTGGACAGAAGCGTGGAGTGAGGTGGCTGCCAGGCAGGGCCCCTGAACAGTTGCTTCTACCCCGTGAGGGAGCCCAGGGGTGCAGCTTGCTCTCGGTCATGGAGTAGTCGAATTGCCCAAACCGAGAATAAACGGTGTTAGAAGTTCTGTGAGGAAAACAAAGGTTCTGGTGAGTCCCTGGTGTAGCAGGCACTGCTGAGAGCCAAGTGTAAACGCAAACTCCTGGAAGACTGAGACACGGAGGTATCCTGGCAGCCTTGCTGCAGTGGGAGGCCCTGCTTGCCTTGCCCTGACTGCTGTCCTGCACCTTGCTGAGCCCTTGGAATCATCTACCTCAGGGAGGTGGTGTTTCATGTGAACCTATCTTACAGAGCAGGAGACTGAGGCTCAGAGAGGCCCCTTTAGCTGTTGGAGATCACAGAGCTACTGAAAGGTGAAGACAGAATTTGAGTCTGGGTCCCCAGAGCTGGGTCCGATGCCACCCTCACAATGTGAACTTTAGGGCTGCCTCCAGGACTTCAGTGGGTCCTGGAGCTCTAAACCAGTGGCCAGTGGCTTCCTTTGCCAGGTTGGCCACAGCTCCCTTCCCTAGCAACAGGCCTGGGAGTAAAGGAGGGCAGATGTTCCTCTTCCTAGGGGCCACTGCTCATCAGGGGAAGGGCTGTGAACTCAGCAGCAGAGCACAAGGAGGGGAGACTCTGCCACAGTGGGCTCAGCAGTGTGCAGGAAGGACATCCCAGTGGGGACGTGAAGGCAGGCTGAGGAGGGAGGGACGGTCTGCTGGAGGGCCTGGCCAAGACCAGAGGCATCCCTCCACAGCACATCTGGCCTGCTGGGGGGAAGTGGCCACTCTCCAGAAGCCTCAGGGAGGTGAACCTCCACCTGAATGGCTGGAGAACGAGGAGGGGCAGCTCTAGGAGTGACCCCACTCTGGCGTTGGTGTCCCACCTGCTCTCTGGACTGGCCCATGGGCTGCTAGTGTGTTCACAGGGTGTGTGAACTCTAGGCTGAAGGGGACCTAAGGCTCCCAATGCAGGTGTGCCCATGGCCAGAAGGGGGAAGGAGCTCTGTGCCAACCCCAGAGATGGGCCTGGCTGCAGGGGGCTGCCTTCTCTGGGGCCCTCACAGGGCCTCCTGCTGGTCTGCAGAGTCACTGGGCATGCTATGTGCATGTGCTTGGCTGTCACATTCAGGGCAAGTCCATCTGCTGCCCCAGCTGGTCCCTCTAACTGTCCCCTGGCAGTGGTCAGGCTCACCTTGGGTGAAGGTCTGGTGGAAAGGCTCTAGCCCTCGGAATGGCCACAGTGGGGGTGCCTCAGCAAGCACAGGCTCATCCTCTGGCCTGCAGAACATGCTGGGTGTGAGGCTGGGAGCTGGGAACAGTGCTAGGTTCTGGACTCAACCTCCTCAGCCAAACACCTCCGAGAAACACCATCACAGGCCTGCCCAGGGGCCTGCTCAGTGACCTCCAAGTGTGAAGAGCTGTCTCTGCCGTGAGTCCACCCATGCCAACCCTAATCAGGGGCTCCTGCACAGTTCAGGGACTGCCTGGAGGGGCTGCCCAGCAGGGCTCTGTCCTGCAGTCAGTGAAGGACCAAGCAGCAGTCTTTCAGAAGGGACCAGAGGTAGCCAGGCCTGACTCCTGTAGTCACTCCTCAGAGTGAGAGCTATAGGGTTCAGAAGGGGCCAGGGAGACAGGGTCACCTGGGGGGCAGAATTCTCTGAAAGAACACAGGGTATCAGGCAATCAGGGTCATCTGGGCAGGGGTCAGAGCCTAGAGGAGCAGAGTTCAGGGGTAGGAGCTGTTCTGGGTTGTTCCCCAGATGGAGTCAGGGCAGGGAGTAAGTGCAGGCCCAGGGGTGCGGAACTAAGAGGCAATGGGGTATGGGGATGCAGAGTCCAGCAGCCATGGATAGAGGAAGGGAGGTCTGGATGGGTGCAGAAGGCTCTGAGAATGGATGAACAAGTGTGGGCAAGACCCCAGCATGTGGCTGGAGTCATAAGATGGACACGTGGCCGGGCATATAAGGGATGTTTGGGGTCCCTATGTCCAGAGCACTGATAAAGTGGACTGGGGAAGGGGTGTGTCCAGAGCTGACAAGGCTCTGGGTCTGGAGGCTGATAAAGACTGAAGGAATCCTGAGGCCCATGTTCTGGGTACTCCCCAAGGTAGAGAAGAACCCATATCCAGGGGCTGAGAGCATTAAGAGCATTCTGACCCCATATGTGGGAGTTGACAAAGTCCGAGGAAACCCTGGACAGAGCCCTAGGTCACCCAAACTCTGTCCCTTGAATTGGTCTGACAGCCCAGATCATTGCAATCCCTGTGGCTGGGCTGTTGGACCCAGGTCACCCCAACCTTGACTACTGCATTTTGGACTGACTGTGCCCGATCATTCCACCCCTGAGTCATATGCTGCTGGGACCCAGGCCATCCTGACTTCTATGTCCTGGATTTACTAGCCCCCAGGTCACCCTGACCCCTGTATCCTGGGCTATTGGGCCCCAGATCACCCTGACACCTGTGTCCTGGGCTTGATGGACTCCCAGTTCACCGTGATACTGCGACCTGGGCTGATGGGGTTCAGATCACTCTCACACCTGTGCCCTGGCCCCTGCATCCTGGGCTGATGGTCCTGGCCCCCTTGATGGGGTCCAGGTCACACAAGCCCTGCATCCTCGCTGATGGGGCTCGGGTCACCCTCACCCGTGCATCCTGAGCGACAGTCTAGGCCCCCCTGGCCCAACGTCCTGGGCTGATGGCTCTGACCACCCCACTCACCTCTGGCGCTGCCCGTCCAGGGCGAGGCCGGCGGGCGCCGTCGTGGGGCTGAGCAGGCCCTGGGGCGCAGGCCGGGCGGGCAGCCCAGGGAGGCCGGCAGGCGGCGCGGGCGGCGGCGCGGGCGGCTCGCGGGCCTCGGCTGGCGGCGGCGGCGGGGGCGGCGGCTTCTCGCCGCCGGGGCCCAGGCTCGGGGGCCTTCCGTCCAGGGAAATGTTGTTGAGGAAGAAGAGCGCGGCCTGGCGGCGCCGCGAGTCCCCACGTCTCCTTGGTGCGGGCGGCGGGTTGCGGGTGGCGGGCGCGGGCCTGGCGGGGCCGGGGGCCGGGCCCGGGGCTCCTCCCGCCGCGGCCGCGGCCATGCTCGAGTGCGCGCCGCCGCGCGCTGCGCGCCGCCCATTGGCCGCGGCGCGCCCACTTGCAAATGTTTTACCGTTGCGCCCGCCCATTGGCCGCGGCGCGCCCACATGCAAATAACTCGCCATTGCGCTCGCCTATTGGCTAGAGTGGCGTCGTGGGCGGGCGCCACGCCGCAGCGCTCCCGGGTGCTAGAGCTAATTTGGGCGCGTGGCCGGGGAGCTGGGAGCCGCGCGCAGGGTCCGCGCGTTGGGCGGTGAGGTGCCCCGGGTTCGAGACCTTGCCTCGCCGGCCATGACCCCTGGCAGGGCCGGCGTGCGGCTCGGTTTTCAGAAAGCGCGCATCGTAGGCTTCAAATCCGGGGCGTGGACCACACCCGGGTGCACTTCCCCTTCTAGGTTGTGTGCTTCCTCTAGGGTCTCCTGCCGCGAACGCGCTCCTGGGAGGGCCAGTGATGCCACCTGGCCTCCTCGCTGACTGAAGATGAGAAGGAGAGTCTGTAGGCAGCAGACACCTGCCCAGGAAGGTGGCCAGGTCCGACAGTGCAGGGCAAAGCGGCCGTGAGCCAAGGCTGTGCCCAGGCCTCCATTTCCCTCCCGCCCCTGGACCCGACTTCCCACGGGTTTGCCTCTTGGCACGGGAAGCTAGCCCACATCATCTGTGTCAGGGCCTGGCTGTTCAGGGACTGCCACCTCCCTGCCCTGTCCAGCTCATCTCCACAGTAGGACGAGCCTGGCTCAGAGAGGGGACACAGGTGCAGGAAGCCCAGCAAATGTCCTTGGTGTAGTCACTCAGCACCTGTCACCTGTCTCAGGCCCCTGTGCCAGGTGTGTGGGGGGGTGGGGTCGCAGAGGCAGCCTGGGTGAGGTGGAGAGCGGGTGAAGACTGCATCCTCACCCAGTTCTGCTGTCCAGGCCCCATCCCTGCCATCACCCGGGCGCTCTCCCTGCGTCTACCGTCACTTGCCAGGGTAGGCAGGCTCCCTGTCCAGTCCTCTTTCCATCTCCCTCTGCCCTTCCAAGCTGGCCTTCCAGGACTCTGCCAGGCCAGGGAGGGAAGGTGAGCAGCTCTGCTGTCTGAAAGAATGTGGGGTTGGTCCCAGGGGGTGGTGGGGACATGCATCCACTTGATTGGGACATTTCCGAAACAGGGCTGCATGTGGAGAGTCACAGGGTTGGGGACTGCAGCAGCCACTGTGAGCTTCAGCCTCCGGCTCCACTAGTGGTCACTGGTCCAGCCACCAGAGCAGCTCACCTCCCTGAGTTTTATGTCTCTGTAAAATGGGGGGATGCCAATCTTAGACCTGGGGCTCCTCTGGGAGAAGGGAGCTGATATGTGGAGTGCAGAGCCCGGGGTGAGGCTCACAGCGGCTCTCAACCCTTGCTGCTCTCATGAGGACACCCTGGGGAGGGTCAGTAGGCTCGGGGTGGGGAGAAGGAGGTGTGGGCCACCCTCAGGGTGCCCTGGGCTCCTCCTTGTGCTGGTCTGCCAGGCGGTGAGGAGCTGGCTTGCGGCTCTTCTGCGTCTGGCTGATGCTGTGCTGAGCCTGCAGGTGCTGGAGGCACACAGAGGCAGGAGCGGGGCTCCCTCCCTGGCCTGGTGTGCTCCCCATCCAGTTTAGTCAGAGAGTACAGGTGGTGGCCAGAGGCTGAAGCTGGCCAGCAGAGTGGTTGGAGGACACAGCTTGCGCTTTATTCCATTTTGGATTAAGAACTGGAAGACTTCTGCCCTCTCCCTCCCTCTCCCTCTCTGTCTCTCTCACACGTGTGCACACACACATACCTGGACTTCCCTTTTGGGTCTCAGTCCCTCTGGCCTCTCAGGTCAGTAGGCAGACAGGCCGCAGTCAGCAAGGTGTGAAGCCTGTTAGTGAGGCCCAAGCCTTACCTCCTTGCTCATTACCCCGTGTCCCACCATCCCTATAGGCATGAGTTTCAGACTCCCAGCTATGGGCATCCATAACACCCTTGATGCTGTGGTCACTCCTGCCTCATCCTGGCCAGAGTGGGTCCTCCTTACTCAGCTACGGTCAGAGTTTTCTTATCAGGCATTAGGTATAGGGCTGTGTCTGGAGGTCACTGAGGGCATGGTAGGGAGTGTCCTGGCTGCAGATCAGCCCTCAGGTGATTTCTAGTTGTTCCCTCTGCCTGACTCCCCCTGAGTGTCCACCTCAACATCGCTCCAGATCTCCCACCTGTTTTTCCTGCTTGGCCTTTGGTCTGCTTTCCTAGAGTTCTGATTTTAGTAAACTTTCCACAACACATTAGCCCTGTGTCTGCTCATCACACTCCTGCTCATCCCTCAAGACCCAAGTCGGGGGTTCAGATGCCATCTTCCTGGGCCTTCGTAGGGGTGGCTTCTCCCTCATCTCTCCCCACACTGAGCCCTGACCCTCTGCCTTGGTCCAGTTGCCCAACTGAGGCTCCCTGAAGTCCAGCTGATATCTTGGGGCCTCTGTCTCTGCCCCTCTTTCTGTGCAGGGGAGCTGTGCATAGACGCCTGGGAGTTGCTTAAAACGCTCTCAGGTCCTGGTTTGGTGGATCTGGAACAGGGCCCAGGATGAGTCTCAGGCTCCCCTGGAGGAGCCAGAGGCAGAGGCAAAAGCAGGAAAACCGTCCTGGGTGCTGCTCTGTGGGTGTACTGGCAGCAGGAGTGGGGCCAGGGGCTCAGAGTGTGCCAGCGAGGAAGGGGCTCTGTCCAGATGGGTGCCCTGCCGTTGTTTCCAGCCCTTCCCAGAGGGCACCTGGTCCCTTCAACGGCGAGAGGGCTGGCTCAGTTCGGCTCGTCCATCCCAGTGCAGTCCAGCCTCTCTTGGGTCACCTGCCTAGGTGGGTGAGGCTGGATGGCCCACCTCCTTCGCATGTTTATTCTCTAGGCTGTGGGACCCTGTCCCAGAGGGCTCTACCAGACATGGGCTTCTGTCTGTCCACGTTGCTGGACTCCACTAGGAGGCGCCTGAGACCAAGCCCGGAGCTCACACCTGGTGGGAAGGGCTGGGAGGGGTCCGCAGGCAGGGCCTCCAGGGCCTGAAGTGGTTTGTGGCATCTGGAGGTGAAGGTGCTGCCCAAAAGAGCGGGGGTGGGGCTGGGCTGGGGCCCCAGCAGCCCCTGCCTCTCTGTTCTGCTGCCCAGAGAGAGCAGGTGCCCAGCTGAACATGTGGGGCAGGTGGCAGGGCTTGCAGAGATGGGAGAACAGCAGGGTGGGACACCAGCCAGAGGCCATGTCTCCATCTTGACGGCCCGTCTGGAAGGGCCACTTGCCAGGCCATCTGCTGGTTGGTGGGGTGGCCTGTCTAGGCTGGTCAGGTGGAGAGTCGCTTCTGGGCAAGTGTGGTACCCCTTGCCTGGCCTGGCTAGGTCTCCTCCAGGCCACTGTTGCTGTGTGAGGGACTGCAGCCCTTGGTGTCCCTTGGGCTCCTGGGACCCTCAGCTGTGGTCAGGGACTCCCTTGGCTTCCTTCTCCCTCGGGATGGCTTCTTGGAGGCTGTAGGAGGTAGACCAAGTCAGCAGAGGTGTGGCAGTGCCTTAGATGGCTTGTGTGTCCTCCCCCAAGGTGACAGTGACTCTCACTAGGGGTATTGAGTGCGGCCTCTGTGGAGCCAGCTGGTCCCCCTGTTCTGAACAGCCTTGTTCCAGACCTGGAAGTTCTGATAGGAGGGGCTGTGACCCTTGAGCCTCCCTTGCTGCCTGTGGAGGACATGCTGGATAACCAGGAGCACATGGGTGAGGCTCTCTGTGTCCTGAGATGCTGGCCAAGTCCCTCTATGGGTCACCCCTTGTGCTGGGGCTGAGGCCAGAGGAGGGACTGGGCATGGCTCTGATGCAGGACACACTCAAGAGACCTGGCCCTGTGCACCAGCCCTGTGACTTCGGGCAACTAACCTGTCTTCTCTGAGCTTCAGCTTCCCTACCGTGAAAGCCGTGTGACCCAGAAGCAGTACCCACTCCCTGCCCTTCCCATGGACACAGGATGTGAGTGTTCTGTCCTGGTTGGGCTGTTGTGCCCTGCCCTGCAGAGTGGGTGCCACACATGTGGAATGCATGGCACCTGGCAGCTGTCATGGGAGCTGTGGACTGTGTCCATGTGGACTGAGCCCCCTGCCCACCATCTCTCCCCTGGCCCAGCTGGGAGGGCAAGGGAGCTGGAAAGTGGGAGGTGACACCCTGGAACCTTGGCAGTTGGCACCTCAGCTGGGGCAGTTTTCACATGTACACAGCAACAGAGCAGGAAGGCCTGGAAATAAGGCAGGTGTGCTGGCCTCGGCTCGAGCAAACACCGGCCGGGTCGCTCTCCGGGCAACAATGGCGCATTGTGGTGGCCGCAGCCCAGCCTGCCGAGTTGCAGGCACTGCTTGGACAAACCTCAGG
The DNA here is from genome assembly GCF_048772815.1 of Callospermophilus lateralis. Taxonomy (NCBI): domain Eukaryota; kingdom Metazoa; phylum Chordata; class Mammalia; order Rodentia; family Sciuridae; genus Callospermophilus; species Callospermophilus lateralis. Next base: position 197,000,925 of record NC_135307.1, read on the forward strand.
CTGCACAGTATCAGCTCAGTTGCTCGGACGCTCTGCATGTGCTCAGATCAGGAAGTGGGAGGCCACCCTGGTACTCTGGACCCAGGGCTGAGGCCCCCCCTGGCCTTCCCGGGAGGAGCGGCCCACAGGCCCCACCCTGGGCAAATAGTGGGCAGCCCCTGACTCTACAGCGGGCAACACCCGTGCCCAGCGGGATGTGTCTGTCACTGCTGCTTGCTCCAAGGTGGACAAGTGTGTCCAGGGACACCTGGATTCCTGGGGGTGCCTGGGGTCCAGGATGCCCATTCTTCTGGTGGTGAGGCTCTCCCCAACTCTCTGCTCAGGCCTTCCACCTGTGTCCCGCTGAGACCCCACAGAGCTCTAGTGCAGCACCTCGCAGGTGAGGAAACAGGCTTGGATGCACAGTGAGGAGCAGTGTTGTCAGGCTCACCGAGGTCAGCCCTGGGTCCCTCCTCTCAGGGGCCTGTGCCTAGAGGCCCGGGACTCGTTTCTGGCTCCTAGGGATGTCACCTCTGAGCTCCAGGAGGAGCAACAGGGGAGATGACCCAGATGCAGTACCCACTCCCTGCCCTTCCTCCTGCCCCTGGTGTGGTACCTTGGCCCTCCAGGTCCGAGGCCCGCTTCCTCTTCTGCTGCAGACCCTGCAGGCACTGCCCAGCACTGGCCTTGGAGCTCAGGCCCTGGGTGGAAGGGGACACTCAGCAAGGGACACCCCACTCCAGCCTGGCAGTGCTGCTGCCAGGGCCCACCCAGGCATGTGACCAGGGACCCACCTCATTGTCTGAGGTGTCTGGCTCGTCCCGTGCATCTGATTCTGGCCTCTGTGCGGTGGCCTTGCTGAGCTCTGAAGGACATAGGGTGCCAGTCAGCCAGGCTGGTGGCTCTGGGCGGAGGACAGGAAGAGAGCCCTGCAGTGAGCACTGGAGCGCCAGGCTACCTGCCCCAGGCACCTCCTGGTCAGAGGCAGCTGGAGGTCTGCCTGCGCCAGGACCTGCCTGTGGCGGTGTCCCCCCAGCTCGGCCTCTGCTGGCTTGGGGTTTGAATACCCTTCCTGCTGCCCAGGCTCAGCTCCTGTCTGGCTGCCCTAGATGGGTGCTGCCCGTGAGGCCCAAGGGCTGACACTGAGCCTCCCCCCATGGGGGCATCGTGTCCCCCTGGACTTTCACGGCCCTGGGCGCTCACTGTACCTGGGGCTTCGTCGGTATCAGGCCTCTGTGGGTGGGGTGCTGGCTGTGACCTTCCTGTGGCCTCACCTCCTGTCCTGCCAGGAGAGGGCAGGCTGGGGTGGGGCCCTGGGGGAGGGTGTGCAGGGTCCTGGGGAGGCAGGTAAATGGCTTCAGTGTTTGGGGGCTTCCCTGCCCGCACTCAGCCCTGGACACAGCCTGCGGGACACCTGGGCTGTGGCTGGAGGCCAGCCCTTCTTTTTTCAGAATTAGAGAGGCAGCCAGGCTGCTCCTGGGCACTGCCTTGGCATGTGGTAGAAACAGGGCAGCCTAAGCAGTGTGGGTGCTTCAACAGGGAACATGGGGACCAAGGACAGGGGCTGAGCCTTGGCCAGTGTTGGGCCCCTTACCATGGGAGTAGGGGACTCTTTGGGCTCTGGTGCTCTGGTCTCCTTGGTGCCATTGCTGAGTGCCTGGGGGCTGCAAATCAGGGGTCCAGACAGGGTGGGTGGCTCTGGACTGGGAGTGTGGGCAACTGCAGGGCTGAATGGCCCAGGTTGACCAGTAGACTTGGGGGCGTCTCGGTCCCGACCCCGGTCTGAGAGGTCCAGGGGCTTGTCTGGGGCATAGTCCTGAGTGGCTGTGACCTCCTTGCTCCGAGGGCTGACTGGGCCTGTGGGCTGCACTTGCCACCTGCCAGGCAGGTCTGCTGGGGCCAGAGCTGCTCCGGGCACCTCACTCTCAGGGATCTCAGAGTCCAAGCCAACTGGCGGGGAAGGAGGTGTCTCCTCTGGTGTGGCCGGGCCCCGCAGCCTGGCGCTGGCCGCCCGCTGTGCCCGCAGCTGCTGAGCCAGGAGAAGGTGCAGTGCACCCTCCAGCCTTGGGTCCTGCATGCCCACCAGAGTGCCAGGCAGGCCCAGCAGGCCCACAGGCTCTTCCCAGGCCTCTGCCTCCCTGGCTTTCAGGCCCTGGGGCTGGGGGCTGCTATGGGGGGTCCGCAGAGGCAGGGGCAAGTGGCGGTTCAGTAGACAGAGGCGGTCAGCCTGCAGGGAGCGCTGCAGGGACTCGTAGGTCAAGGCAGAGGACTGGGAGGCCCGCAGGAAGCTGTGGGGGAAGAGACCCAGTGACTACGACCGTCGATCAGCAGTGACCGGCCGAGTGAGCTCCAACAGGGCCCCCGTGTCAGAAAACGGAGGAGGCTTGGTGAGTAAACTGAGGCCCAGGGGTGAGGCAGGTTGCCCAGGGCAACAGGCGCTGACCAGGCCCCAGCCCTGTCTCTGGAGGCTGAGCCATGGAGAGGGTGTGGACCTGGCCATAGGCAGCTGGGGCCTGCACACTGAGGCTCCCCTCTGTCCTGGCAGGAGTCTACCAGCGCCCTTGCCTGGAGGGCCCTGGCGCTCCTCTCTGCCCTCCAGGACGCTGCTCACTCTCTGATCGTGAGCCACGGGCTTTGTGCAGGCCCTTCTGCAGTGCTGCCCACCTCCAGCTCCTGTGCCCCCTGGAGAGGTGCCTCATGGCAGCTTTGCTCCAGGACGGATGCCCAGAGGAGCCAGAGAAGGACAGGGCTCTTGGAGGGATAATGAGGGCACTTCCTGGGCTGCTGCTCACTGCATAGGGTAGGTCCAGAATTTGGGAAAGGGAGCCACTCCTGATGCTGGGGATGCCTTACCTGTCCAGGGGGAGGCTGTGCCTGTACGTTGGACTGGGTGGGTTGCTCCCAGTGGACAGCAGTGGGGGTGTTCCGTTGGCAGCGCTGCGCTCGGCTGGGCAGGTCTGGGACCCAGGGCGCACCACAGCAACCGTTGCGTGCAGCTGGTTGGCGATGTGCTGGGGGCTCTGCATAGGGAGGAGGCGTCCATCAGGCCACATCACTGGGGCCCCGGCCTGGCCCTGTGTGAGTTTGGATCGTGCCCCACCTCGCCTCCTCCCACACCCAGTGAAGCCCAGGGCCCTGGTGGCACCAGGGACAGGCATGCTGGGTGTGAGGCTGACACCCAGTTCCTGGTGCAGAGCAGAGCTGTGGCTACCAGCCTCCTGCTGGGGCTGACCCACTTACCATGTCTGGGGCCCGCGGCTCAGACAGGTTGGCCCCCGGGGAGATTCTGGCTACTGGAGATGTCCTGTAGCCCACCAACTTTTCTGTGGGAGGAGAAGCAGTGGCTCAGAGCTCGGGAGATGCCCAAGGGATGGTGGCTCAGCCCTGGGCTGAGGGCTGCCCTGTCCATGGTGCCCACCTCCCAGCTCTCCCCAGCCCCACAGCACCTTCTCCCCGTGGACCCAGCTGGTCCTCAGCCTCCTCATGGCCTCCAGGAGGCTTCTCAGTGACAGCCTTCCAGCCACTGGGGGAGGGGAACAGCAGGGGTGACGGGGGGTCCGAGGTGTCCTCCTTGGCAAGGGGCATGGGCCTGTCTCTGGAGCAGAGGCAGAGACAGAGTGGTGAGGTGGGCAGAGCCCAGAGAGGCAAGAAGCACCAGGGCTCCCTGCTGGGTGCCAGTCACTTCAGGGGACACCCAGGTGACCCTGGAAGTGCAGCCCTCCCCTCAGGGTCTGATGTGTGGGAAGCTGGGGACCTGGGCCTGGCACCCTCTCCCACTCACTGCAGGCCCCGAAGCCGCTTCACCTCCTCCTTCAGCATCTTGTTCTCCTCCTTCAGCCCGCTCACCTCCTTGGCTGCAAGAGGCAGTGATTGGCAAGCAGCTGGGGGGCAGCCAAGGGCAGCCCCCTTCTGTGTCTTGCTTCCAGTCGGTCCCCCACTTGGCCCCGGACCCGCCACACAGCAGGTGCACAGAAGCGAGCCGCATGGGCAGATGGTGTGATGGTACTGAGGGAACTGTGCCAGCCTTGGGGTTTGGAAAAGTGACAAGATGGCCCTCCGCCTGTGTCTGGGGCTCCCTCCAAGAGAAGGGGGCTGCCCGTCAGTAGGACCAGTGGAACCTTCTGGGTCACCAGGAGAAGGCTGAGGCCCTGGGAGGCCCCTCAGCTCAGAGTGGGGTGCTCGCCTCTGTTCACCTGCCGGCTGGCTGCCTTTCCCCTTTCCCCACCACCCGGGTCCCTGGCCTGGCAGAGGGGACTTGGGCCCTGCTGGGCAGCAGGCTCACTGAGGACACAGATGCGCTGCAAGCTCTGTAGGTGCGAGCTCTCGAATTCCAGCTGCTTCTTCCTAGCCAGCTCCTGGGTGACCACGCAGCGGTCGCACAGGCCAGCCCGCAGCCTGTGGGTGGGGACAAGAGGCCGCACTGAGAGAGGACTAGGCCTCTTGCTGCCCACCTCCTGGACATGCCCCTGTCTCGTCAACTCCCAGGCTGTTTCCACCGTGGGCTTATGTCCCACGTCCAGTTGGGTCTAGGAAGGAATCTTGCCGTTCACGTAAGGCTCCGAGAAGCCCTGTGGTGGGGCACCTGGCCTGTGGGCTGTCAGGCCCCCACCCAGTGCCCCTGCCCACCTGTTCTCCAGCACCCGCAGGTTCTCCTTCAGCGCCTTCTGCTGCTCCCTGAGCTGGTGGTTCTTGGTGAAAAGCTCCTCCACCCGCTGGGCATCCCTGCAGAATAGCGGCGGGTGGGCTGCTGCTCTGCTCAGGCCCCGTGTGGCCGTAGAGAGGGTCCTGCTCCCGGCCTCTCTGCAGGGGCCTGCCCTTCAAGTGGGCCCTGCAAGGTGAGGTCTAGCCCTGCTGTCATGTCCCCTGCCAACCTCTGGCTGGTCCACCTGCTACCTGCTCAGCTATGGCACATGTAGACCAAAGCCCAGTTAGAGATGGCCATGGAGAGCCAGGCCTGTGTGCCAGCCTATGTGCCACCCGTGAGAAAAGTCTGTGGCCTTGCGATGAGTGCTAAGATCCCCTGGGCCCTGGGGAGAGGGCCTTGCCCAGCTGCCTCAGGGCCCATCCCTGGTCCAGTCCGGCTCCACCACCTACGTGCCCTGTGACCTTGGTCAAGTGGCTTCCCCACCCCCATGCTGAGCCTGTTTCCCTTCTGCACTGAGGAGGGTGGCAGTGCTGGCGCCCTGGGCTCGGGTCCTGCAGCAGGTGGCCGCCTTACCCTCTGCCCAGCGGGCTGACTCACCGGCAGCGCTCCGCATTCAGCTCCAGAAGCTTGCTCTGCAGTCCTGGCCGGGCGGGCAGAGATGGGAGCAGGTCAGGTGCAGCCCTGCTGCCCCCTTGCAGAGGAGGGGTCTGGGCAGAGTGTCGAGTTGGCGCCTCCTGTCCTGATTGTCATGCGGGCCCTCTCCTGAACCCTGCCCCCCTGCCTGGAGCAGCTCCTGGAGCAGCGCCCTGTCTGCACCCACTGCTGGAACACGGGGGCTGCCTGAGGCCTGTTCTGGGTCCAGCTTCTCCTCTGCCCCTGGGGACTTGGCTCTGTGTCCGTCTGGAGATTAGAGGGACCCCAATGCTGGAAGAGGCAGAGAGGCCAAGAGGGGCTATTTTTTTTGGGGGGGGGGCTGTTAATGTGAAATTAGCTTTTGGGGAAGACCAAACCTCCTCACTACATCTCTGTGATCCAGTGAGGGTCCAGCCAGCCTGGGGCTGGGGATGACCTGGGGGTCTTGCCTAGGCAGCCCCACTTCTCTCAGGTGCTCAGAAAGCAACCAGCCCCTTTGGCCTGTGGTGGCTGTGAGCGCTTTATGAGAGGGAGTCTCAGGGAGTGGCTGACCTGGAACTGTGGTGGGGTGGGCAGAGGGGCTGCAGCCTGACAGGCGGAGGGATTGGATGGAAGCGTGGGGTATGGGGCATGCCCTGGAGGGAAAGAACTTCAGCTCAGTGTCCTGAGCAGGCCCTGGAGCCACGTGCTCTGACCCTGGAGTGGAGGACCCTCTGGGAGAACATGGCGTGGACACACACAAGACTGGGCGCGGCAGGAGGCCGTGAGGTGTTGGTTGTGACCCCTGGATGTGGGCCTCTCCTGGGGCCACATTCTGAGGACACACCCTGTGTGACTCTGGCCCAGGTTGCTTTGCAGCTGACTCCACTTCTTGGGCCAGAGAGACGGGATCCCCAGATTTGTTCACAATTGGAGGTGGTGCCTGGGAGCTCCCTGGACTGCACTGCCCCTCAGGACCGTTTGCCCAGATGAGGGCAGTGGGGCCCCTCCGTGCCCAACCACTTACCCAGGACCTCCTTCTCATGGACGTCCTTCAGCCTGTTCAGCGACTCTGTGAAGCTCTCCATGGCTCCCAAGCCCTGGTCACTGTGTGCCGGGCACGTGAGCGCCCTCTGTCTCCAGTCTGCAGAGGAGGGGTGGGGAGAGGGGCTGCTGGAGGAAGGGCCTGTGTGTTGCACAGCCAGCGTCTTTACACCTGCAGCACCTGCGGGGTGCCAAGGGACCCTGACCCCACGTCAGGTGAAGAGTGTGCAGCTGGAGGCCAGAGGGCTCTCACCCTAGGGGCACCGGTCCCCCTGAGCAGCCCTGTACTCCCAACAGTGTCCAGTCACCAGGCCTGGCATGGTTTCTACTTGTAAGCCCTGCCTAGAGCAGAGAGGCCACACTAACCAGCTGGGCCAGCCCACCCTGTCCTGCTGTCCACCAGGCCCCTAACCTGTTTTCTCATCCCCAATGCCATGGCCTGACAGGGCAGGCAGCCTACATGCAGATGCACACACGACAAGTGACAGACATCTGTAGACACCCACGACACACACGCATATTGTGTACATGTACAGATGGATGTGCACACGCACAGTCACATAGATACACACGTGCATGCACACACACATCAACATGCAGACACACGTGACTGTACGTGTAATATGGGCTCACAGCGCCCATGCACACAGACACAGTAGCCCTCATTCCGAGAGCCCTCTGCAGAGGGGCCTCTGACCACTGGCTCCCTCCCTCACAGGTCCCAGGAGAGCTCAGTCGGGCAGTGGGCCTCTGGTCCTATAGCTTGGGGCCAGGTCAAGGGATGTGGGGTTCTTACTGGCTGGGTCCACAGTCCTGGGATCTCGGCACACTTATCCTCAGGCCCTTCTGGGACTATCCAAGTTCCCAGAGGCCTGAATAGCTCACAGGTGGCAGGAGGAGTGAGCTCAGGGGCTTGGCCACCACTCCTGCCCAGAGATCTCTCCCAGGCCTGGGAGGTTGGGTCACAGGTTGGGGGCTGGGCCAGGCCTGGCCTGCAGTGTCCTTGGGAGCTTAGTATGCTGGGTGTTTGGTGCACACAGAGCCCTTCTGGGGACTGCCGGGGGCCTGTCTTGAGGCTGCCACCGCTGAGCGGCTGCAGAGACCTCTGTGCAGGGCGGGTCTGGTCACAGTCCTTGGTGGGGCCCTGTGCTGTGTGGGTTGGGGGTCAGGTCCCAGCACTTCTCCTGAGTGGCGCCTTGGCCCCTGGTTTGACACAACCCCCTGTAGCTGGGGCGGAGCCAGGTGGCCACCATGGGGCTGGGGCTGCTTGCGGCCAATTGTTTGGAGAAGGGGACCAGGCCTTGAGCATTGGCTCTCTTTCCAAGCCTCACCAGGAGCAGCATAGGGCCTGTCCTAGACACTGAGCTGAGCCCTGCCTCCAAACCGGGGAGGCGTTCCCTCCTGATCTTTGGCCCAGGGAAACTGGGAACCCTCCTGGAACTGGGGTCTCCTGGCTTGTCAGCCCTGGAGTCTCCCTGGTCTGTCTGCAGTAACCGTGGGCTTTGCCTTCTGTATAGACCCAGAGTCTCACCACCTTGCTATCTCTGCCATGGCCGCTCATGCCCAGGCCCCCCCTGGTGCATAGGCCTTTGGCCTCCCTGGCTCCCTGCTGCCCATCTGCAGGACACAAGGTCCCTTCGCCATGGGGCTATAGGGCCTCCATGTCTGCAAATCTCCATTCTTTGCTCAACCTGCAGGTGGGCCTGTGATACCTGCTGTGCCAAGGCCTCGCCATGCAAGTGAGCCACAGAGGACAGTCTTGCCTGCACCTCAAAGACTTCCTGAAGACACCTACACACTTGTTCAAAGCAGCAAGGAGCGCGAGAGCCTGGGGTGGCTCTGTGTCTGGAGGGTGAGTCCTCTGGAATGGGGAATGGGAAAGAGAGCTCGCCTGATAAGGGATGTCCTTGTAGGTTGAAGTGACACACAGGATGCTGGGATCCAGAGGCCAAGCGGAGACCGGGGCTCAGGTCACATGGTCACCCAGTGGCATTCCCAGAGTGCCATACATGCTGTTACCCTCCCACAGCCATCTCTCTCCAGTGGGGAAACTGAGGCTCAAAGAGGTCAACTTCCTGCCGTGTTCATACGGGGCAGTGGGAGCTGGCCTTGAACTTGCTCAGGGCTGCACGTCCCACTCATTCACACTGCATCAGCCTGGGACGTTTCCCAGGGAGCTGTGAGCCTTGCTGTGCAGACCTAACCTCGATGAGGGTCCTGGGAGGTGAGACGGGGCTGGGGTCTCTGGCTTAGGCCGCTGGGAGGCCAGGCTCAGCAGGCAGGAGGGCAGAGCTGCAGCACCTGAAATTCCACCCCGACTCGCCCGGCTCACCCAGCCCTGCTCTTTGCTGGCCTCCAGTGCCTGCCTGTGGGCTGGGCTGACGCCCACAAGGGAGCCACCCCAGGGAGCCTGTGGTGCTCATGGGTCCACGTGAGACGGGAACTGTCCCCAGTGAAATCATGGTACAAGAGGCAGGCATGGCAGGCTGGGCCCTCCCCCCAGGGCTCTCCTCTGTGCTCTGAAGGCCAGCAGGCTCTGCCTGGCTGTTCTTAGAGACCCCGAGGGTGGCAGATGCTCTCCTGCACACTGGGTGGGGCAGTGGGCCCAGGGGCCTGCAGGCAGGGCAGAGCAGTGTCCTGCTGGGAGCCTCTTCTTCCTGGGGACCTGTGGCCGCACTGGACTTGGGCAGGACCACCAGCCTCTGGGTGATAGTGCCATGGGGATGGTGGCCTTCCCTGGTGGTGGGTGGCAGAGCCAGCCTCCTGGGCTTTTGTCACCTTCAGTGTGGCCTGGTCCCCAGCATTCACTCTCCTGGAGTGTTGGGGGTGGGCAGGGTGGGCCCCCACCTGGGGTGAAGTCTGTCAGCTTTGGTGCTTTGGGGCAGTAGTGGGCGGCATGAGTGGCATGAACTCAGGCTGTGAACACACGGGCCACACCCAGCAGCCTGTGCCAGGGTCAGCCAGGAGGCCCCCCGGAGGCCTGGCCTGTGTTCTGGGCTTGCTGAGGGAGTGCAGGGAACTCTGAAGCGGGGTGGGGTCTGCCCAGGTGCCAATGACTGGGGCGGGAGCTTCAGGAAGTGAGCGCCTGCAGGCCCAGGGTTGGGTCGCTGCCTCTGAACCTGGGGGGCTGTGCCCTGGGGAGGGTGTGGGGAAGCTTTGGGGGGCTGTGCAGGGTAGGATGGTTGGGGTGAGTGGAGATCTGGGTTCTGTGCCTGAGGGCCCCCAGGCAGGCCCAGAATCCTCTGTCCCTCTCACTCCAGATCCCCAGCTGGAAGGTGTTGCAGGGCCTGGGCCTCCCTGGAGGAGCAGTCAAGGGACAGGGATGATGGGCAGCTCTGACCTACCTGCTGAGGGAGGCTGGGCCATGAGGGGCAGGTGCAAAGGGGGTCCTGCCGCCAGCTCCTCGGACCCTGCCAGGCCTTGCTCTCGGCCCCCCGAGGGGGGTTGCCCTAGTCAAAGCTGGCAACAGGCGAGGCTGGACCTCAGCTGGTGGGGTCTGCGCCTGTCCCTGGTGCTGTGAGGGGATCTGGTGCCATCTCCTTAAAACCCCTGGCAGTGCGCTCGTCCTACCAGCACTGAGCAGAGCTCGTCAGACCACGGAACTGCTCCCCATCTGGGGCCCAGGACGGCTCCACCGTGAGCCTCAGTGCTCCTCCACATCCCCATCAGGGAGGGCACACACTGCAGGCCTGCCCGTCTCCCAGGACCCCACTGTGGCTCGGGGACCACCTGTCTCTCAGGTCCCCCACCCGCCCTCAGGGTCCCTGGAGTGGCTGATCAGAGGAGGTTGGGCCAAAGTCTCAGTGCCCCAGAGGAGAGGGCAGCCACCCCCAGCCTGGCGTCTGTCTGGACAGAGAGCTGAAGGCAGGGGGTTGGTTGTGTCTCCCACGTGGCCTGGCACGGTGCCTCTCTGAGCCTCTGTCTCCTTATCTGGATTGAGGATTGGCCCCATTCACATCAGGCTGTGGACTCTCTCCAGCATCCTGTGCTCAGGCAGTGCAGAGCCCGGCAGAGGGACCCGATCCGACCGTGCCTCCCTCACAGAAAGACCCCGGGACTTTTGTAGGTGCAGCCTACAAAACCTCTCCTCAAGTGACCAGTTCAAGTCCCATGCCCCACAAGACCCTCAGGAGGGCCACGGTGACTCCACATAGCTGCTCACTGGACAAGGCCACGTCTCTTGGTGGCCACTCCCAGGGGAGGTGTCATCTATCCCTCACACCAATGACGTCGCCATGTGTCCAACAGAACAGGCACCCTCTGGGCCGATGGCAAAGCCCACGGAGGTGCCCACTGGTGTCCTGCCCCTGGCTAGTGTCCAGCTGAGTCCTGCCTTCAAGGAAGATGGGTCTCCTAGGATCCTCAGGCTGCCAAAGGGAGCATGGGGGGCCTGTCCCTCAAGGGAGCTGACCCAGAAGAGCTGCTGGGCACCGCGGCCACACACGTCTGCCCAGGCTGGTGCCCTCCCTGGCCTTCGTCCCTCTAGCAGTCCCCTGGGAGGAGAGCTGGGACCGACCCTGACTGCTCCCTTCTGAGGAGGGGCCATCTGACTGTCCACAAAAATAGTGATGATGGCCAGTGGCATGGCTGCCACGCTGCTCCTCGCACACAGGGTTGTCTTCTGGCTCTGGGCAGTATCCTGAGGAGGCTGAGCTCAGAGCTGTGGCCTGGTCACCACCTGCATCCCGACACTCTGTCCAAGTGACTTCCCCGCCCCCACTCGCCTCCTGCCTGCTGCCACACCATCAGAGCACACTGAATGTCTGCAGCTCGAGAGCTTATGGAGCACCTACTGTGTGCTCAAGCCCAGCACACGCATGTGGTCAGAGCCCACGTGGCCGAGGAGGTGCTGACTGTGCCGCTGCACAGATTTGAACACTGAGGCGCAGAGCAGCTGAGTGGCAGTGGCAGGATTTGAACCTGGGCCTGGCTGGCCCCGCATTTCCTCCAGCCTCTGTGGGTGGGGGCTGTGCAGTGCAGGGCAGAGCCTCGCCATGGTGACCTTGGCCAAGTCATTTGCCTGGGCTGCTGGGGGCTGGTGGGGATGTGCCACCTTGGGCTGTCAAAGCTCCTGGCCGATCAAGTGACGGGGGCTTCCAGCCAGAGCGTGGAGCTGCCTGACCCGACACATGCTGGGAGTGACAGGAGCTGCACGTCCCCTGTGCAGTGGCCACGGAAGCCCCTATTATCATGGACGAAGGAGCTGAGGCTAAGAGATGTCACCTGTCTACTGTCACCAGCAAACCAAGCCCAGCTAGGCACAAGTAGGGCCTCCTAGTCACTCAGGGTCTGCTTCAGGGTGGGCCATCCAGAGTGCCCCTGTCACATGCTTCTGACACCCTGCCGACCCACAGAGACCCCCAACATGGAGGTGCACACCCGGGACTCCCCGGCCCCACGCACAGAGAGGCCCACCTGGGCACAGGCGCTGTGCACAGCCCCAGGCATCCCGCCTGCTGTGCACACACGCCCCGCGCAGGCTGCATGTGAGTGTGCACCTGTGCACACGCTGCTTCCTGCGCCTGGGTGCCCACGTGCCTCCGCACACCTGCAGAGGAGCCGCTGCCGCAGCTCAGGTAACAGTGGCCCTGCAACCTGACTCCTCGGAGATGGGCTGGCCTGGCCTCCCAGGCCTGGGTCAGGGACCTAGTGCACTGCCTCCCCAGACACTGGACCCAGCGGCCAGGCTCCCCACCTAGCTCCCCACTGTCCCGTGGGCAGCAGCGTCCAGGTACTCCCCTCACTCATCCTGCCTGACAAGGAGTGTTGGCCGCCAGGCCATTCCTGTGCCCTTGAGCCCCTCAGTGGACCACCGAAACTTCCTGGGGCCAGGCCTTGCCTCTGCACCACCCCGCTGCCCAGGAAGCCCACAGCGCCCTCCTCCTCACATGGTCCCTGAGACCAGGCGCCCAGGACCAGTGGCTGAGTCCCTCATGCACAGTGGAGAGGGTGGCCCGCCCGCCCACCCCCTGCCTTTTGCACGGAAGTCTGCCCACCCGGTGGCAAGCACCCCGTGGTCCCAACCCAGCCCACTCCTCAAGCTGCCCTGCCTGGTGAAACCGGGTACTCACGGCCCCTTGCCCTGCCCGACCTCCGGGGGCCTCTGTGCCGGCCTGAGTGCTCCCACCCAGGGAGACAGCAGTGAGCACTGCGTGAACTTACACAGGCAACAAGACGGAATTTTGGCCAAACCCGCTTGACAGGTTCCCCATTCCCCCAGCCCGGAGCAGAAAGGAGGCAGGGACGGCCTGAAGCTGCCCAGCGGGTTCTGCCATCTCAGGGAAGTGGCAGAACCGGCCGGGCCGGCAGTACATAGAGATGGGATTGTTCCTCACAATCACCTGCAGGAGCAGCCAGTGTCCCTGGACAGAAGGGTGGCCCTGAGGGCAGCACAGAGCATGGGGGCACATGGGGCAGGAGGGAGAGATCCTGCTCCGGAGGGAGCCTCATGCTGTTCACAGCCCAGCTGACCTTGGGCTGACCTTGGGCTGACCTTGGCAGGAGAACCGCCCTGTCTGGCCGCATCTCCTGTCTTTCCAGGACCTGACGCTGCCAGAGTTCAATGGAGAGGTCCAGAGACTGGTCCTGGAAGTCACCCTGTGCTCTTCGTGGGAGAGCTGCTTCTGCTGGGGCCTTTGGTCTGTCCTGTTTGTCCAGGGCCTATGTGTGGCCCAGATGGGTGGGCCTCTCCAGGCCCCAGGGCAGGCTGGGCATCTCTTCCCATGGGATCACAGAGGGAGTCAGAGAGGACCCCCAAAGCACCTGGTTTGGGTGGCCTCTGCAGAGAGCTCAGCTCAGGGGGAGGTCCAGACCCATTCAGCAGGCAAAGTCGGAGGTCAGAGGACAGGAGGGCTTCCTGCTCTCCACTGGGTGCTGATGGCTGGCCTTGGCTTGGGCTGAGGACTGGATATCGCTGGTCCCATGATGGCCCCTTGGCGGGTGCAGGCGTGGTCAGCTCATGCAGCTTGTGGGTGCCTGTCTGCTCCTCTTGGGTAGGCCCTGTGCGAGGGGTCTGTGTCACTAATGTGTTGGCACATGTTCTGTGGGGCAGTGGTGTGGCCAGCATGGCACTGTCTGGGGTGGGGCTGTGGCATGCGTGTGCATGTGTTCACGCCATGCTGCACTGCCTCCCAGACACTGGACCCAGTGGCCAGGCTCCCCACCTAGCTCCCCACTGTCCCTTGCTGTTGTCTCAAGAGTCTCTCCAGCCATGGGTTGGAATCCGAACTCTGCGACTAAGGTACTGGGGGGTTGGGGGACGATGAGGTCATGAGACCAGGAGCGGATCCCTCCTGAATGGGATCATTGCCTTTACGAAGGCCTGGCCATGGGCGGGTTTGGGGACGCAGTGAGAGGTCCCCATGAAGCAGGACACCTCCCTTACCTGGCTGGGAATCAGTCTGGGACTCGCAGCCCCTGGGCCCGTGGGAAGCAGGTTCCACTCACCAGCTCCAACTAGGCTGCCTTCGCCGCGCGAGCGTGCACCTGCATGTGGTCAGCAGCCTGTGTGTTCACACACATGTTCACACGGGCGTTGCGTGTCTGGGCATGTTCCCGTGTGCAGGCATACCATGTGCACGGTGGGGGGGAATTACATGGGTGTGCACAGGGAGGTCCTGGTGGGAAGGAAGGGGCGTGCCCTTCCCAGCAGCCATGTGGACCCTCAGTCTGGTCTGGGTCAGGGCTGGGGCTTGCACACCAGTACTCGGCCCAGCTCCCCTGGCCCTAGGCCGGCCAGCTTTGAATCCTGACTCCACCCTTGAGAACTGGGCCTCCTGGGCCAGTCACCTCACCTCTCTGAGCTAGGGCCTTATTTGCCAAGTGGGCTTCCCAGGCGACTCAGCAGAAGCCCTGAGGTGGTAAGCAAAGTCCTGGCCAGGGCCTGCCCTGGGGCTTGCGCAGCAGTGGATACTTCGTGCTTGAGCCTGGCACACATGGGGCAGGGCCTCTGACTGGGTGATGGTAGAAGCTGAACAAAAGTTTCTCAAAGGTAATCACGCCTGCCGCCATCTCCATGGGTGTCCCCAGCGGCTGGATTTATGGTCACCCTCAACTGGACAGGTCAGTGGGTAAACATACAAGGCCCAGTCCTGTGATGAAAGCCCCCGTGATCCAAAGGCAGAGCCTGTGACGTGGGTGGCTGCAGAACCCCGTGCTGGGTGGGTGCAGGTGCAGGCGGCCACACAGCTGGGTGACAGGAGCCCAGGAGGACCCCCCAGCCCTGGAGCTATCTGGCTGGCCTGCCGCGGGAGCGCCCATCCCACCATCACGGTGTGCGGAAGAAGGACACCTGTGAGATGTGCATCAGGCTCAGCAGGCTTTGGCCGGGCTGTTTTGCTGTGGGGTCCCTTGTGTTGCCCAGGCTGGCCTGGACTTCCCGACTCCTCCTCCTCCTGCTCGGCCCTGAGGCAGGCCCAGCAGCCACGCCCAGCTAATGAGGTCGACTTAAAAATTTCCATAAAATGAGGTATTTTGAGCAGAGCAGGGTCACAGCACAACTGGGGGAGCACAGAGCCCTCGCTCATTCACTCTCGCTGCTGTGTGGCGGGCCGGCGGGGCCCTGGGGTCCAGTGCTGGAGAGCAGGCAAGGCCTTGGCCTCCCAGAGCTCACCCATGTGTGCACACGCCCTGCGCACACACCTGTGCCCTAGCCAGCTGGGCGTGGTGGGCACTGAATTGCCCCTGGGGCAGAGTCCTGAACGTGGGGATCAGATGGGGTCAGGCCTGAGGCTATGGAAGAGGGAACGTCACCTGGCTGGATCAGCCCTTGTCCCTCCATAGAGCAGAGCTCACCCTGTCTTCAGGAACACCCTTACCTAGCCCTGGTGCCCTGGCAGCCGCTGAGTTCTGACCAGCTCTTCCTCTGTCTGGGGGTTGGCTGGCCACGCAGCCTAGCCTTGGACTTTCTACCATCCCTGCTCTGGCCTCAGGCACTGGCAGGAGGGGTCTCTCAGTGGAAGGGGTAGCAGAGGAGGCTAAGGAGCCCCCTTGCCCCTGGATCAGGGCAGTGTGGAGGGAGGGACCATACTCTCTGCAGAGTGCCTACTGTGCGCAGACCTGGGGATGTGGGCAGGGGAGCCTCTCTGCTAAGTACATACTGTGTGCAGACCTGGTGACTTGGGGCAGGGGAATCTCTCTGGTGAGTGCCCACTATGTGCAGGCCTGGGGACGTGGGGCAGGGGCATCCTCTGCTGAGTGCCCACTGTGTGCAGGCTTGGGAATGTGGGGCAGGGGCACCCTGTGCTAAGTATCCACTGTGTTCAGACCTGGGGATGTGGGGGAGGGGCACCCTGTGCTGAGTGCCCACTGTGTTCAGGCCTGGGGACATGGGGCAGGGGCACCCTGTGCTGAGTGCCCAGTGTGTTCAGGCCTGGGGATGTGGGGCAGGGGCACCCTGTGCTGAGTGCCCAGTGTGTTCAGGCCTGGGGACATGGGGCAGGGGCACCCTGTGCTAAGTACCCACTGTGTTCAGGCCTGGGGACATGGGGCAGGGGCACCCTCTGCTGAGTGCCCACTGTGTTCAGGCCTGGGGACATGGGGCAGGGGCACCCTGTGCTGAGTGCCCACTGTGTTCAGGCCTGGGGACATGGGGCAGGGGCACCCTCTGCTGAGTGCCCAGTGTGTTCAGGCCTGGGGACATGGGGCAGGGGCACCCTGTGCTGAGTGCCCAGTGTGTTCAGGCCTGGGGGTGTGGGGCAGGGGCACCCTGTGGTGAGTGCCCAGTGTGTTCAGGCCTGGGGACATGGGGCAGGGGCACCCTGTGCTGAGTGCCCAGTGTGTTCAGGCCTGGGGGTGTGGGGCAGGGGCACCCTGTGCTGAGTGCCCACTGTGTTCAGGCCTGGGGACATGGGGCAGGGGCACCCTGTGCTGAGTGCCCACTGTGTTCAGGCCTGGGGACATGGGGCAGGGGCACCCTCTGCTGAGGGCATGCTTGAGACCCCTCCTCTCTGGAAGCCTGTGAGGAAGGGAGCAGATCACCATGGCCCCGTGACCTGGTGCCAGCCTGAAGGTGGATGTTGGCCTGTGACGGTCTGAGGGTCCACCTTAGGTGGAGTGAGAACAGGTGACATTCAGTTGAGACACCCAGAGAGAGGTGGCAGCCTGCAGAGGCCAGGAGGGCCGGGGGTCCGAAGGAGGGTGAGCCTCGAGCTGGAGGGTGCACCTGAGTGGTGGCTGAGGCCAGAGAGGGGCAGGCAGGGAGGGAGGTGTGACGGGCTTTCGCGAGCCACCTCTCCCACGGGGCTGGGTGTGGGGGTCCTAAGCGCAGCGGGCTCCTCTCCACCATGTGACCCAGGCTCAGGCCTTTCCCAGGCGTCTGACCAGCTGTCAAGGAGTGGCCTCAGCTCTGCTCAGGCAGGCTGATCATCTCGGCCAGTGTTCAAGTCCAAGGGTGACCCAGCACACTGCCCACACTCCAGCAGAGCTGTGCAACCCATGATGTCTGCGGGTGATCCCTCCATGTGCCACTCTGGAAGGGGAGTGGGAGCCACAGGGGGCCAGGGGCTGGAGGCCTGGCTGTCCACCCAGGCTGTGCCTGTGGCTGGGCTCCCCAGGGTGGAGGTGGCCCAGGCCCACAGCTTCCTCCAGTGAGTACCAGGCAGACGGCCTCTGGCACCTGTGCTCAGAATCTCAGGCAGAGGTGCAGGCCGAGGGAGGGGAGGGCAGGGTGGCAGCGCCCTCTGTCCTCCCCGCTGTTTGCCCATCTGCCGTGTTTTGGTTCATGCAAGCTCCCAAGAACCTGTTCTGGAGCACCCAGGATCTGTTCTGGGTTCTGGGTGCTGGGTGGTGGGACACAGCTGGCACCTTGTCTCCTGCTCAGGAGAGACTGGCCATCGGCATGCTGGGGGCTTGCTGTGGGCCTCAGTCCACTCGTCTGTGACCTCCTTGCAGAGGTGAGGACCTCCCAAGCCACATGCTGGCGCTCCTCAGTGGCCCCCCCTGGGCAGATGCCGCCTCATCCAGCTGAGCCGTGTGCTGGGTGCACACCAGGCACCAGCGTCCTGGCTTGAGGTCACGGTACCACAGGCCCTCAGCAACTGCCCAGCAAACTGTGGCCAGACTTCAGAGTCTGGGGGCTGCTCCCCAGCCCCGGCTTACAGCTGCCAAGTGGGCCTGGAGCGGCCATGACCCAAGCTCCAGAGGCCCCGCCGGGCTCCTGCAGTCCAGGAGATAGCTCTGGTCGCCTGAGGGGCTGGAGTTTCAGGCTGGACCCGGAGGTTTCCCCATGGCCCCCAGCCCTGCTTCCTGGGCCAGCTGGGGGCAAAATGCTGGCCCTGTGGTGAGCTCCATCCCGGAGCAGGGAGGGTTGGGAGATAAGGCTTCAAAGGCCTCTGCTGGTAAAAGCACCTTTACGAGCTGCCCGCCGCCAGATGTTTGTGTTACTGGGCTGACAGATAAGGGTGGGTGGGCGGCCCCACCAGGCCAGCCAGCCCTGCCGCTCTGGCCCCCAGATAAATGGGTCACCTATTAATACGGCCCTGCACAGGGGGCTGTGGGCTTCTGTGATGTCGGCCCTGTCCATCCTCCCTGCGCTCCCACCTCCCTGGTGACCTGGGGGAGGGGCTTCCCCATGGCATTTGGCTGTGTGCCCAGTGAGGGACGGGTGGTGCTGGGAGTGGGCTGCTGTGAGGGCAGAGCCCCCACACCCTTCTGCATGGCCTCCGACCAGGCACCCTGATTTTAAATCACTGATAACGTGAGCACCCCCAGGATGACCCACCTTGCAAAGCGGCAGGACATCTCAAGGCCAAAGTCTCCTTTGACTGCGTGCTGACCCCTCCCTGGTGTCTGCTTGGGCTGAGCCTGCTTCCTGGCCGAGCTGTCCTTGTGAACTGGCCACCTCTGCTCTAACCCTCCTCGGCGTGCATGGACCAGGGCACAAGTCTGGGCCCCCTGCTCTTATTCCAGAACATTCTCCTGGACCTAGCAGCGGTCACCACCTCCCCTGACAGCCCTGCCCCACCTGTGCCTCTGTCTCATTGAGGCTCCGAGGCCCTCCGTGCCTGGCCTCCTCTGAGCTCCGTGTTTCTGAGGTCCCTCCGTGGCCCAGGCCAGGGCTTTGCTACTTGCGGCTGAGTGGGGGTCCCGGGCGGGGCGTCCATGTTGTCTGCTGTTGAGCCACACGTGGTTGTAGGGCCAGCTCCTGCGCACAGTGCTGCTGTGGGAATCGGGTTCGAGCTTTGGCAGGAGGCTCATTTCCAGTCGCCCTGGGTGTAGATGTGGCTTTCCCAGGACTTGAGACCCTTCGGGGGACCCAACTGTGCACTGGGGGCTCGAGCAGTCTTCAGTGTGCCTTGCGCATGCCTGGGACGTCTGCAGTTTTCTTACAGTTGCATGCGGATGGACAGCCGTCTCAACAAATTCAACTAAATAAAAGTTTAAGTGTGTGCCATTTTTCTTTTCTTTTTAGTTGTAGTTGGACACAATATCTTTACTTATTTATTTTTACGTGGTGCTGAGGATCGAACCCAGGGCCTCCCACGTGGAACACTACTCAGTCAGGAACAGGATGGATCTCAAATACATCCTCTGGCCCAGGAGAAGCCAGACACAAAAGACACAAAAGAGGCGAGTGCTCTACACTGAGCACAACCCCAGCCCTGTGCTACTTTTCTTGATAGCTGGGTTTTCTTTTTCTTTGTGGTGCTGGGCATTGCCTCTCCTGTGCTCGGCAGAGGCCCCTGAGCCCTGGGCGACTGAGTCCCGGGCCTGGAGAGGCCCTCCAGTCGCACTGACCCCCCGTCCCCCCTTGCTCTTTCCAGAGAGCTGCTGGCCAGGCTGACCTCCTTCTCCCCCACAGCCCAGCCCTTGCCTCAGGGTGTGCAGAGTGGGGCTCTGGAGAGTGGGCAGCCGGAGGCTGGGGCGAGCTGCGCCTGCTCGGCCAGCCCTGCCTTGGCGTCCTTTGTGGGAGGCAGCGGGGAACTCTCCGTGATGACCCCTGGGGCTGCTCTGGCTCCCGCAGTCTTGGGGCCCGTGAGGGCCAGCTGTCTGGGTGGGGGCTCCTGGAGCAGGCTGGCAGGAGGCCGTGCCCACCTGGAGCAGGTGGGGGCCCTGGCCTTCCTTGCCCGACTCTGGGGAGGGCACTGCACCCAGGCCGGAAGCACCGTGGCCGACTCCAGGCTCTGGGCGTCTGCGTGGAGTGGCCTCAGCTTCCTGGAGCTGTGGCATTCACGAGCGTGTAATGGGGACCATCGATCGCAGTCGGTCAGCACGGCTTCAGCTGTGATTCTGAGGAGGCCGGAGGGGGACGAGGAGGTGTTGGTGACAGGAGTGGTCCCAAGACTGCGCCGGGCTGTCTTCTGGCACGTCACAGATGATAAAGCTGCGTCGTCCCGCCCCGCACACGGAGACAGTCGGACCCAGATGTCGTAACCGCCGCCGCGTGGCCAGGAGTCCAGTGTCAGACGCTTGCGGTCCATGCGCTACGGATCCCGCTCACATCGTAAAGATACATTAATGGTCTGCGTCTCTTTAAGAAATGCTAATCCTGTCGTTTTATGAGAAACAGAGTTGGAGATATTAAAAGTCAGGATTTTATAGCCCCTAAAAGTTAGATGATGAGGACGTGGGAGGGAGTCCCAGACCTCTGTGGCTCGGGCTCAGTGACCTGCGGTCGTGGCCAGCTGCCTCTGCAGCCTCTCTGTGAACCTTGGGCTCAGAGGACACTTCCACCAGGTGGGGCCTGGAGAGCTGAGGGGCAGGACAGTGTGGGGTGGTCCTTGGGGTCGGGAGGACTCATGGGATGGGACTGGGGCCCCAGAAGCCCTGCCCTCCTGGTTGGGGATGAGGATGGAGACGCTGGAGGCCTCGATCCACCCAAGCTCTTCCCGGAGGAAGTCCCTCTGGGGACCCGCACCGTCTGAGGGCCGTTTACCTTGATGCCAGGTTTAAACTGTCCTCTGACCGCTCAGCTGGAGTGACGGGCGGCAGAGAAAGGGGCTGCAGCCGCCAGGGTGTGAGGCAGGGTCCCGGCAGGTCAGTGTGCACAGAGGCCCGTGGTGGCCAGAGCTCTGGACCCTGGCTTTGCGCCCCCAGCTGCCCGCCGCGGGGCTTCCTGGAAGAACTGCTTTTCCTCTCTCTTCTGCTCCGCGCAGGGCTGTGGGGGGCGCAGGAGTTCTGCGCCCCCCACAGCCTCCCTGTGGCCTGTGGGGGTCCAGGGACAGGCGATCCCAGGGTTCAGACCTGCAGAACTGTGCTCCGTTTGGAAATGTATCTGATGGCTATTTAGGTGAAACCCTGTGGCGCAAGATCAGCCTCTGAAACTAAGGCCCATGTGGCGCTGGGTGCAGTGCCACATCGTGCCGCCTCCCCCTTCACCCGGCTCCCGAGCTCGGCACCCCCCAGGAGACCCCCAGGCCCATCCTGGCACACCGGCTGCTCCCGGCCTCCACCTCCTTCTCTGGACCTTCGAGGATGGACCCCTGCACCAGGCGGCCTCCAGTCTGCCCTCTGCACACGTTCTCAGGCTGGCCTCTGCCCAGTGTGTGCCAGGGCCCGCTCCTCTCCTGTCCGGAGGGGTGTGGATGCCCTGGTCACCTGCCTCCGTGGGTCGACTCCACTTCAGCCTATTGTGAATTGTGCTGTGTCCACAGGACTGCTGGGTGATTCGCCCAGGCTGAAGGCACCTCCTCCCGTCCCAGGCCACCCGGCAACCCTTGCTGGTTGCGAATTGCTGAGCATGGCCCAGTGACCTTGTTTTGCTGCCCCATCTGTGTAAATAGCACACTTGGTCTCCAGTGTTCAGATGGATGAGTTTGGACAACTGTGTTCAGTCCTGTGACCCTGTCTAGTGACTGTTATCCTCCTCTGGACGAGAGCAGGCCCCACTTCCTGCCTCTAGAGATTAATTTGGCCCTATTCAGGAGTCCTTGAAAATGGAGCTGCACCGCTCTAGTCTTTTGTGTCTGGCTTCTCCTGGGCCAGAGGATGTATTTGAGATCCATCCTGTTCCTGGCTGAGTAGTATTCCCTCCTACAGACGAGTCAGTGTATCCACTTACCGATTATCTGTCTGTGTTGGTGGATGTTCAGACTGGTTCCTCTTTGGGGAGTTGTGGGTAGAGCGGGGACAGACATGTGGGTATAGGGTTTTGTGTGAACGTGGGTTTTCCCTTCTAGGGTGAATCTCTGTGGGCATCAGTCCCAATCTCAAGATCAGAGAACTAATCCCAGCAACTCGGAGGCTGGGGCAGGAGAATCGCAGGTTCAAAGCCAGCCTCAGAACCTAGGGAGGCCCTGTCTCCATAAACAAACAAACAAAAGGGCGGGTTGAGCGCCCTGTCAACCCCTGGTGCCAAGGAGAGAGGAAAGAGAGCTCAGAGCACAGCGGTGCAGTGAGTGCCCGGGCAGCACAGCAGGTCAGTGGAGAGCCCGAGCCTGGCCCTGGGCTGGCCCTGCACCACCCGTCAAGGCCTCCCACTCCCTGCTTCCTCCCCAGGCCCTCTCGCGCCCTGTTCCCCCAGCCTCTCCTGGCTGCCTCCTGCGTGGCCCTGTGGCCCCTTGTAGAACGAGTCACTGGAAGTGGCCGTGTCAGGTGGCAGCTCCCCGTCCTGCTGGCGTGTAGCCTAGGAGGGCAGTGCCCACCTCGTCGGCCCTGAGGTCTCACGGACCCTGCCAGACCTGCTGGGTGGGCCTGGCAGCAGCGAGTGCAGCGAGGACACCCTGCCCACCTCTGTACCCCTGGGGTGGGCAGAGGAGCCATGTGTCCCCCAGCACAGGCCACCAGTGGGCAGCCGGTCCTTTATCAGCACAGGAGATGGAGCCCAGCTTCCCACGTGCTGGGCCCCTGTCAGTGGGGCCATTACGGAGGCTTCTAAACCCGGGAGACAGGAGGGTCAGGACGGCATTTCCACCCAACGGCCGGGGCGGGGTGCACGGGGAGAGGCCTCTGGTAGCCTTGGTCCTGCAGGAGCACGGAACTCCCGCCCTCCCCTGGCCTGGGCCTGGGGTCTTGGGTGGCCTGGAGGCCTCCTGCCCTCGGCATCCGCCCCGGTGGCCAGGAGCCCGGGCCAGCTCGCCAGGTTCTGTTTGGCCGGGCGGCCTGGGCTGGCCTGTGTGGTCTGCTGGGCCCGGGGTCTCTTTCCCAACACGCACAGTTACATAAACGGCGATAACACTTCATAAACATTTTTCTAACATGCGGAATGTTTGACATGAATTTCAGCTATTTTAGAACTAATAAACAGCTGTCAGCGCCGTGGCCGACGCGGAGCAGAGGCGCAGCGCTGCGCGGAAGATCAAAGCCTGAGCAGGGACCTCTTCTTTGGAGAAAGGAGGAGGACAGGAAAGGAACCCTCCTGGGCTGCCCGGCGGGGCCTTGGCGGGGCTCTGGGGACAGGCTTCGGGGCCCCCAGAGGATGGGCAGAGAGCAGTGCCGTGTGCTGTCGGGGCGAGGGGTGTCCAGGCGGGGCCTGCAGGTCTGTGGGGGCCAGTGAGCTGCCAGGGCCTTGCCAGCTGTCCAGCCTCAGGGCCCACAGCTGGCACCACAGGGCTGGGGGCCAGGCCTCTGTCCCAGGTGCTGGGCTGCATCTTTGTGCTTTGGCGCATGTGCTCAGGCCCGGGGTGGGGGTGTGGTCCCGGCTGGCCCTGGACTTCGGGACACCTGCTGCCTGCCCTGAGTCTTGCCAGTTACGGCACAGTGTCATGGGCGGGGCCGGGAGGTGGCAGTGAGTGAGACCCTGTGGGCTGGGCACACCCACGGGAGCACAGGAGTGGGTGGGGCGCTGGTGCTGTGACTGGGCCGGGCTCCCTCACACCGGGACGGACCTTTTTGGGCCGAGATGCAGGGGACAGCAGGGACACAGCGGAAAGGACTCAGTGCTTCCTGCTGGGGGCCACGTGGCCAGGCCAGGGGGCGAGGAGCTGGGGTGGAGCCTGGGAGGTGGTCCTGCCCCCACCCTCCTGGGGGGCTCGGCCCTTCCTTACCACCTGCGACCCGTCTCAGAGTGGAGGTGGTGAGAGCCATCGATGGCTGGTGCGCTGACAGGCACCGATGTTTACCTGCACACTAGGTTCCTGTGTGGCCTCCGGCTTGCTGCTGTGGGGATACCTGTCCATCCGTCTACAGAGGAGGGCGCTGAGGGCCCACGGTCACGCGGCTGGGAGGGTGCTGGGGAGATCAAGCTCTTGACCTGCACCTTGAGCCAGGGGTGAAGCCAGGCCCCTGGCCTGCTCGGAGCCACCAGGAAGGGCGGAGACCCGGTCCCTACTGAGTCAGGGAGGGGCTTATCACTCTGCCAGTGGCCTATGAAGACCCAGTGCCTGCCCTGCATGGAGCCTCTGGGGTGCAGTGAATGGTGAGGGGCCCAGTGGGGAGGCCCCGGCTCCGGTCCCTGACCTGCGGGTCCCAGCAGCCTCGAGGCTGGCTCTGACTGGGGACCTCCTGGAGGTGCTGTGATGTGTGTCTGGAGTGTGGGTCCCCTACACAAGCTCACAGCCCTGATGGTCCCAAATGCTCTGCTCCCAGACAGTTGTGGTGCCCGACTGCAGGTTGAGTGCCCAATTGGGGCTCTCGGGGCCACCTGAGGGTTGCACCTGCACCATAGCCAGCCCCGGTCCTCTCTGGGTGAGGACACTGTGGCCCTGGGCTCCTTGCCCCACTGCGGTCTACTCACACAGTTAAAGTGGAAGGTCGTGCCCTCCCAAGTTCTCCAGGGCTCCCCGTTGACTGGGAGAAAAAGCCAGTGTCCTCTGTGGTGTGACGCCCTCCCCACTGTCCTGTCCTCTCTCGCACGGCCTCCTCTGCATCTGCTCTGCAGCCCTCTGAGCCCCTCTGCAGCCCTCCGTAGCCCTCTGCAGCCCTCTGAGCCCCTCTGCAGCCCTCTGAGCCCCTCTGCAGCCCTCTGAGCCCCTCTGCAGCCCTCTGAGCTCCTCTGTAGCCCTCTGTAGCCCTCTGCAGCCCTCTGAAGCCCTCTGTAGCCCTCTGCAGCCATATGTAGCCCTCTGAGCCCCTCTGTAGCCCCTCTGTAGCCCTCTGCATCCCTTTGCATCAGTCTGTAGCCCTCTGAGCCCCTCTGCAGCCCTCTGCACCCTCTAAGCCCCTCTGCAACCCTCAGTAGCCCTCTGCAGCCTTCTGCAGCCCTCTGCAGCCTTCTGAGCCCCTCTGTAGCCCTCTGCATCCCTTTGCATCACTCTGTAGTCCTCTGAGCCCCTCTGCAGCCCTCTGCAGCCCTCTGAGCCCCTCTGCAGTTCTCTGCAGCCCACTGCAGCCCTCTGTAGCCCTCTGCAGCCATATGTAGCCCTCTGAGCCCCTCTGCAGCCCTCTGTAGCCCTCTGCAGCCCTTTGAAGCCCTCTGTAGCCCTCTGCAGCCATATGTAGCCCTCTGAGCCCCTCTGTAGCCCCTCTGTAGCCCTCTGCATCCCTTTGCATCAGTCTGTAGCCCTCTGAGCCCCTCTGCAGCCCTCTGCACCCTCTAAGCCCCTCTGAAACCCTCAGTAGCCCTCTGCAGCCTTCTGAAGCCCTCTGCAGCCTTCTGAGCCCCTCTGCAGTTCTCTGCAGCCCACTGCAGCCCTCTGTAGCCCTCTGCAGCCATATGTAGCCCTCTGAGCCCCTCTGCAGCCCTCTGTAGCCCTCTGCAGCCCTTTGAAGCCCTCTGTAGCCCTCTGCAGCCATATGTAGCCCTCTGAGCCCCTCTGTAGCCCCTCTGTAGCCCTCTGCATCCCTTTGCATCAGTCTGTAGCCCTCTGAGCCCCTCTGCAGCCCTCTGCACCCTCTAAGCCCCTCTGCAACCCTCAGTAGCCCTTTGCAGCCTTCTGCAGCCCTCTGCAGCCTTCTGAGCCCCTCTGTAGCCCTCTGCATCCCTTTGCATCACTCTGTAGTCCTCTGAGCCCCTCTGCAGCCCACTGCAGCCCTCTGTAGCCCTCTGCAGCCATATGTAGCCCTCTGAGCCCCTCTGTAGCCCCTCTGTAGCCCTCTGCATCCCTTTGCATCAGTCTGTAGCCCTCTGAGCCCCTCTGCAGCCCTCTGCACCCTCTAAGCCCCTCTGCAACCCTCAGTAGCCCTTTGCAGCCTTCTGCAGCCCTCCGCAGCCTTCTGAGCCCCTCTGTAGCCCTCTGCATCCCTTTGCATCACTCTGTAGTCCTCTGAGCCCTTCTGCAGCCCTCTGCAGCCCTCTGAGCCCCTCTGCAGTCCTCTGCAGCCCACTGCAGCCCTCTGTAGTCCTCTGAAGCCCTCTGAGCCCCCTCTGTAGCCCTCTGCAGCCCTCCATAGCCCTCTGCAGCCCTCTGTAGTTCTCTGAAGCCCTCTGCAGCCCTTCGTAGCCCTCTGTAGCCCTCTGCAGCTCTCTGCAGCCCTCTGTAGCCCTCTGCAGCCCTCTGAGCCCCTCTGCAGCCCTCTGCAGGCACATGCACCTGTGGTACAGCTGGGCTCCATGTCCGGCTTCCCTGTGTCCTTCTGCTTCTTGCCGCCATCAGACACTGGCTGCAGCGTGGCCCTGCTCACCTTGCATCTCACCTCCGACCCCAGCAGGACAGCCACCGGTCGTGGCTCGAGCTATCCCCCACACAACACGTGGGATCCCTTGCCCCGGCACCCAGGACGGTGACATTTTTGGAAACAGGTTCTTTTCAGAAGGAGCCAAGTTAAGAGGTCGCTGGGGGCCTGACCCAGTGTGTCCTCAGAGGAAGCCCCTAGGACAGACACGAGGGCACTGGGTGACAGGAGGCCGGGCTTGGAGTGCTGTCCCTGGCCAAGGAGAGAGAAGGGCAGCTGCAACCTCCAGGAGCTGGCAGAGGGGGCAGGTCCTCCCCGGGAGCCCTTGGGGACCGTGGCCCTGCCTGTTCCCAGACTTTGGGCTTTTGGCCTCCTGAGCTCAGAGAATCAATTGCTGTCACAGGCCACGCGTCTGTGGAGCCCTGCTGCGCCAGCCCGAGGGACGCCGCAGTCAACCATAGGCACTTAACACGTAGTTTGGGGTCAGTGAGTGGACGGGGGAATGCAGAGCCCCCTCTGTGCTGCCAGCCTCCCCCAGAAGGCTCCAGGGACCTCGTGCGGGATGTCCCTTGCCACCCTGAGCCCACCGTTCCTGTTGACGCTGAGTGGTCTTCCAAGGTCAGGGTCCAGCCAGCTCACTGCCACCTGCCCTCTGCTGGGCCAGCTCCCTTTCTGCAGGGCCCCAGCCCGCTCCACCTCGACAGGCTCTCCTGCTCTTTCCAACCTCCTCCCCCAGCTGGTGGCCCCCAGCAGGCGTTCAGCGGGACCTGGCCTCATGGTGTGGCAAGGAACCAGCTGCTCGAGGACCTGGGGCCTGGCCCATGGACTACCCTTCTTCAGGATCACTGACGGCCTTACCAGGTGTCCCAGCTCTTGGGACTGGTTCAGGGCCTGCATGTCTCACCTGTGTCCCAGTCACCGATGTCACCTGCACCCACACCTGTGCTTCTAGCAGCCCTCACCCCCTCCTCCTGGGGGACGCTCTTGGAGTCCAGAGCAGCCTCACCTGGAAGGGACTTGGTGTTCTGTCACCCTGGGCCCCTGAGCCAAGGACGAGAGTGCTGCATTGGCCACATCTAGCCCTCACCCAGCCCTCACCCAGGATGGCCTCTGTGTCCCACGGCCCCTCAGGTCAGGCTGAGGCTGGGTTTCTGGCCCAGCACCCCGGCTCCTCTTGCTTCCTGTGGCCCCCTCCGAGCTCCACCCTCCTAAGTCCCTCCCAGGGCACTCCTGGTCAGCTTTGCCTGGGGAGTGACCCAGCCCAACAGAGGCTGCCGTGAGGGAGGACGGGGTGCACCCGGTGGAAGCTCCTGGAGTCAGCTCGTCTGTCTGTCCTGGGCTTCACCCGAGTCTGCTCGTGGGTCACTCCAGGGGCAGCAGGCTCGCTCTGGAGGAACCTGGCTTTCCTGCTGGACTTGGGGGCGGGGGCAGGCAGACTCCCCCTGAGGACAGCAGCTCTCTGTTGAGGTTGTCTCCTGCCCAGGACTGGAACCCCTCCCTCTCCTCAGAAGTGACCACACTGGCCTTCAACAGTCCCGGGTCCTGCAGGAGGCAGCAGGGTCTCAGGATGCCCCCTGCTCAGGATGCCACTCCAGCACAAGCCTTGACCCTGAGGCAGAGGCTTTGGGGTCGGCATGTGTCCGCCAGCCCCAGTGAGCGCGGCAGGAGGCGGCTCAGCAGCAGGCTTCGGGGCTCTCTGGGCCCAAGAGGAGGCAATGGGGTGAGGTCCTGGGGACAGCGGGGACTTGTGCCTCTTTAAGGAATTTGAAGGGTGGGTTTATGGTGAAGTTTTGGGGTGAGGGGCTGCGGGGCCTGGGGAGCAGACAGTGGGAAGGCCTCAGGTTGGCAGTGGGCAGGAAAGGAGTCCCAGAGCACCTGGCTGCGGCGCCCGCTGACCCTGCTGGCAAGAGCACGCCTGACTGGAGTCCTGAGCACGCGGCCCAAGGTGGGGCCAGCTGAGGCTTGGGTGGACGGCCCAGGACCCCGCTGGGTCAGAGTTCCTGGGGACTGGGAAGAGGGCTCCCTCCAGGACAGGGCCTCTGCATCTGCTGGGGCTGGGGCCTGTAGGACGTCCCTGGGATTGGGCCAGCAGAGGGTCCAGCAGTCAGGGACCGGCTCCACCTGCTTGGTGCCAGCTGGAGCAGGGCAGGCCCTTCCCGACCGGCCCCGCCCTGTCCTCAAGTCACCGTGGGCTCCGCAGCCCCAGCCCTTCCTGCCTTCTGGACCTTCCCTGCACCCCTGCCTGCTGGGCATTGCCCCCGCCCTGGGCTTAGCTGGCCTTTGAGGAGAGCTCCCACTGCCCTTGTCGAGGAGACGGGCTGGACGGGGGTGGCAGGTGGGCTTTCCCTGAGGTTCCAGCAAGGGCCCGAAAACCCCAGCCAGGGTCTGGTGGCCTGAGCAGAGGCAGCAAGTCCGGGGGCTGGGCACAGTGCCCGTCTGTGAGCAGCCTGGATGGCTGCCCTGATACAAAGCCTCGGCTTGGGGTCTCCTGAGCCACACAGCTGCCTGATGCCGCGCTCCCGCCACACCCTTCCTCAGCTCTCACGGAGGCTGAGGTGAGGTCATTTGCTCCAGGGCACGTGGCCGGTGGGGCTGAGCGCTAGTGGCCAGTCCAGGCCTGTCGGTTATGGTCACCGCAGGGCATCACATGAGCCTGGGCCCTCCCCACAGCGGCACTGCTGGTAGTTTGTTAAACCCTCCCATAGATACTCATCTCTCTCTACCCCTTGGTATTTTCCTTGTTTCTGACCCACGTTCCCAGCCCTCTTCATTCTTTTCTTTTGAGACAGTGTCTTGCTAAGTTGCTGAGGCTGGCCTTGACTTTGGGTCCTCCTGCCTCAGCCTCCTATGGCTGGGATGACAGGTCTGGCCACTGGCCAGGCTTCCTATATGTGATTTAAAGTATTTTTTCCCTATATGTGATTTCTTTAAAATATTATTTTTTAGTTTTAGGTGGACACATATCTTTATTTTACATTTATGTGGTTCTGAGGATCAAACCCAGTGCCTCGTGCATGCCAGGCGAGCGCTCCACCACTGAGCCACCGGCCCAGCCCCCCATATGTGATCTTTAAGGCTGCAGAGACTCACACTGGTTGACCTCCCCTCTGGCTGGGCACTGAGGTTGTGTGTCCTTCCGTCCTTCTGTGTGCAGACCTCTGCGTCTCATCCAGGGTGTTCTAGAAGCCCTTCCTCAGGGTGGGTGTGGGGTCAGCCAGGCCCACTTCTAAGGCTCCTCGCAGTGACATTGCCTGGAGGGAGAGTCGTCGTCCCTGACAGTTCCCACCAGCCTTTTCAGCTTTGTCAATGGATGGGCAAAATAGTATCTCAATTTAATGTGGGTTTCCTGGACTTCTTATGAGGTTGATGCATGTATTTATTGGTCACTTGCATTCCTTTGTTTGTGGAAGACCTCCACATTATCTGGTGCCTTTTTTCACAAGGTTTTCATCTTTTTCTTATTGAGTTCTAAGAACTCTTTATATTTTAAGGCTATGGATACTTTATTTATTATATGTTTTTTAAACAGTTTTTATTGTAGATGGACACAATACCTGTACTTAATTTATTTATTTTTAAGTGGTGCTGAGGAGGGAACCCGCTGCCTCACACATGCTAGGCGAGCGCTCCACCTCTGAGCCACGTTGTTTGCTGTGTAATCGGGAGGGACTCTCGACACAGGCGTACGTGCATCAGCCTTCCCTTCCTCTCTCCCAGAGCTCAGGCTGGCCGGGTTGGGAGTCCTCTGGAGTCCTGTGCAGGGCCATTCTGGGGCAGAGCCGAGGACTCTGGGTGGGACGTGTGGACTGACTTGGGCAGGTCTGGCCCCGATTGAGGCAGAGGTAGTGCCAGGAGAGAGGAGGGGCCTGCACCTTCCTGCTGGGTTGGGATGCAGGTGGCGGGGACCAGAAGTGAGGCTGGAAGGGAGGGGAGGGGGGTGACTCCCTGGTCCAGGGTCTCGGCTGCGGCAGCCGGGGCTCGCCTTGGCGGGGCGCGGGACTCGGGCCACCTCCCTACCTGCCCCGCCTGCAGTGCCCACTTCTCGCCCGGCTCACTCCTCGACGTCCCTTCCGAGCCCGGGCACTCTGCCCGCACCCTATGCGCTCGTCTGTGAGTCCCCACTGCGAGGTGCTTCTGGCTGGCCATCTGCAGCGTGACCCTGGGGCACCCCCAGCATTTGTGCAGCAGGGCCGGGAGGGACCCCGTCCTCCTGAGGCCTGGCGCTGGGTGCGGGGAGGGCCCGCTGGTGCGTGGATGAGGAGGTGGCCTTCCCCCTCTGCTCAGCCACCAGCACCCACGGCTGGGCCAGTCTGTGCAGGGACAAGAGGCTGAAGGGCCTCGGCAGCCTTGTGGCCCCCAGAGGGAGTGGGCAGCAGGTGGCTGGGTCCTGGCCGGGGGTACCCCGGGAACGTCCTCCATCACTGCTGACCACTGCTCAGAG